>NC_139706.1:48891066-48927273 GCF_964188405.1 Protomyctophum parallelum | reverse complement strand
GGGGGGGCTGCGGACTGACCTCATGCCTCCTTCTATGCATGAGGAGTCCAAGCTGCTTCTTTTCACCTGACAGAGGGGAATTTCCCCGGCCGGACGTAGCGCGTGGAAGGGACACGTTATTCCGACCAGTTCCTTTCCCCTCCATCAGGCGCCCCGGCTGGCCAGGGGGAGGTAGTTTAGAGACCAGAATTACTGCACGTTTTTTGTGAGGGTACCTACCCTAGGGGACACGGGGAGAACATGCAAACTCCACACAGAAAGGCCCTATCGCCAACCCCCGCCTCGGTGCCCAACTATGGGCACTGATGACGTGGAGGAGGGAACACGCCGCCAGTGCCCACAGCGTCCCCAGCGGGAATCGAACCCAGGACCTTCTAGCTGTGAGGCGACAGCACTACCAACTGTGCCACCGTGCCCCGTACCCACATGTTTTAGTTCAGTGGTTCCCAAACTGTGTTATGTCAGGGACCCCTAAATCGACACTAACTAGCCCCCATTTGAAAACATAATGTGACCGAGTACAGTGGTTTGATTAACAAGGGGGCCATGGTCATTTTTCTGTTTTATTTTTTTACATATTATGAAACTACATAATGTAAGCTTTCATATGATGTATTGTTCATTGAAATTGGAGAAAAAAGAAGAAGAAGATATGACCATCTGAAACGTGTTGAACCGGAAACCCCAAAGTACATAATTTCCCCTGCAAAGATTCCAAAGGTTTTGGGCCCCAGGAATGGGTGTGACAATACACTGTAAATCCTGGAACATGTGACGCGTTTAAACCTAAACACCATGTGTGTAATAATAAAATGCCAAATGTTTAATAATGGTCATAAAATACAGTAGAACACGAGTTCACTCAAACACCTCACGAGAACACCTAGTGTTCAAATTCTAAACACCTATAATATGACTGACTTGATTGTAAAAACTAAACACGTTTATGTGTTTAAAAAGTGTTACAGGCGATTAAACATGTTCTTCTGTTTATAATCTAAACACTGTGACAAAAAGTGTTACAAATATGTGTTTAAAACTGTTTATAACCTAAACGCTTGGGTTTAGTGTGTAGATACTTGTCTCCACCCCTAATGCCTTGCATAATCACTCCCTGCCCACTAACCACTCCCCACTAGATGGTAACCGTAAGGTTGCCAGTTCAAACCCGGGCTCCCCAGAGTTACTATCGAAGTGTCCTTGAGCAAGACACTGAACCCTAATTGCTCCCGATGTGCTGGTTGGTGCCTTGCATGTTTCCGCTGCCATCGGTGTGTGAATGTGTGTGTGAATGGGTGAATGTAATGCACAATCTCTGTAAAGCGCCTTGGATAAAGGCGCTATATAAATGCACCATTTACCATTTAGGTTAGCTGTCAGTGACACAGTGCACAGATGAGTTGAGGGGACACTTAGTAGGCAGTGTGGAAAGTACATGTTTTGTTTTACTTAAGTTAAAGTATCAATATTGCAATATAGAAGAAATATAGGACTGACCAGGGCCGGATCTACCATATGGCACTTTGGGCACGTGTGCCCAGGGGCCCTTGGGCACAGGGGCCCCTAAAAAAAAAGAAAAAAAAAAAGAAAAGTTTTTCTTTTTTTTTTCACATAAAATGTCTGTGCTATGAAATAAATGGTGTCTAAAAAGATTAGTGTTTTATTGTTGCATTTGTTGGTGAGAAGGGCAGCTGAAAAGTGCAAATTGTGTGTGTAAAGCAGCAACAATGCGCTAGATTAGGGGGGGGTAGGCGACCGGAAATAGGCCAATATAACGGCATAAAACCGCCCCAAAACGGCTCCAAAAAACAGCAAAAATGTTGCGCGTGGGTGAAGGGGGGGGCCCTTCGAGCTTCAGTGCCCCCAGGGGCCCTCAGAGGTGTTAATCCGGCTCTGGGACTGAGGTTGTTTAGTGTGTGTTTTGTAATAACCAACATACCCCCGTTTGGCGTAAGTGTGTAGAGTCAGGCGCTGGTAGGACCCCTCAGGCTGTTTTATGTTCAGTAACAAAGCAGACAGCTTAACCCATTCTGACCTGAGATCAGATTCATACCAGGTTTCCGCCAGACACACACTGGTCTGATGAACCCATTCTGACCTGAGATCAGATTCATACGAGGTTTCCGCCGGACACACACTGGTCTGATGAACCCATTCTGACCTGAGATCAGATTCATACGAGGTTTCCGCCAGACACACACTGGTCTGATGAACCCATTCTGACCTGAGATCAGATTCATACGAGGTTTCCGCCAGACACACACTGGGTCTGATGAACCCATTCTGACCTGAGATCAGATTCTAAAAAAAATGTCAGTCGTTCTTCGATTTTTCAAAAAATAGCAGACCTACAAGCTCGTATCGCGCCACTCGGTGGCGCGATATGAGCTTGTAGATCTGCTATTTTTCAATAGATAAAGCATAACATGATGCCGACACCAAAATGGGTGCCCGGTCAGAATGGGTTAAAATATTCAGCATATTGATGATGAGAGTCATGTTTTTACAGAACCCACCAAAATCTCAAGCGAACAGAAATAACCTCATTTCATGTATAATTCAAGGCAGAGACAATTATTCAGCTGCGATACTAAATGCGGCCGTGAATGAGGCCAACCTTTTATTTTATTTTTTGCTTTTTTAACTCTCACGTCGTCCGGGACCGGTGCCAAAGCAGTGTTGGTTTACGACGAGGGCAAAGTCAAAACTGTTCATCTGTTCATTATTCTGCTCAGTGGCGGTCCGTACCGAAATTAACTGGGTCTTCACACACACACACACACACACACACACACACACACACACACACACACACACACACACACACACACAACGGCGTAACAATGCACATCAATTATTCTGGAAGTCTGGGACAACGAAAGCACACAAGCAATAATAATAAACTGCAGCCTGTCAAGTGTCAACCTGTCATACCGGGGGACCAACAAACACACACACACACACACACACACACACACACACACACACACACACACACACACACACACACACACACACACACACACACACACAGAGAGATAGAGAGAGCACTCCGCAGCGCACACGTTACAACTTACAGCCAAGTGGGCACTGAGTTTGAGAGAGAGCACACACTGTCAGCAATGAGCACGTCAGGCACTTATTTTGATGAGGCAGTTTCTGCACAGAAAGTCCGTTTCACTCGTAAACAAGCTTACGATGGATGAGCTGTCAAACCACGTCAGCGACCATGTTTACAATATGAAAACTGTCACTTATACAAAGTAGGTTATATGATATAGCGCATATAGCCAGCGCCCAGCCGGCCCGGGTGCTAACGTATAATTAGTTTTTAACTCTTCAACCCGGCCATGAAACGATCAATGATCAATAAGCTGCATCGCATCGCATGTAATATAAATATCCTTACCATGGCTGATCATATCATGCCAGCCAGCTTTTCTTGAAGTCCTTCCTTCTCGAAAAGGGCTTTGACTGTAAATCCACCACCACAGTGTGTTCTCCTAGTCCAGCCATTTTGCCGTGTTTGTCTGTGAGTTAAATCTGTTAATTTTAGCGAGCTCAATCAACCCACAGATGGGAACTCACGCAGAAGGTTTCAAACACCCAGTTATCTTTTCTCATTGGACAATATTTCCCCCCAGCGATGGGATCCAAGCAAGACGTTAACGTCACCAAAGGCCAGCTATCCACATTTTTCCTGGGCTGTGTCTGTGCTCCAGTTCTTGTCGATTTGATCCAATGAAAGCCAATGAAACTGGTCAGATGACCAATGATATCCAATGAAATCAACAGGAACTGGAGCACACACAGCTACCCTGTACCCTGGCACCTGAAAGAAAACGCCCAGCAGGGCAAACTCGAAATCTGATTGGCTAAGGAACCTGTCAATCTCTGTATTGCTCCCATTCATTTCAACAGCAAGGGGATTCAGTGGCGTTTCTGAAGGCCTGACGGTAGAGAGTTTTACCCGGAGACAACACAAGGAAATTATCTCATTGGTTAAATGAACAAATAAGCGCTGTTGTACCTGCACAGAATGGAAGCAGAGCGTCCAGCCTGTCTGAGTGAGAAACAGTGCAGTGGCAGCTAAATAAATACAACATATAATATTTGTTAAAAAGAAAAACTTAATATAAAATATAAATGTCCCTGACAACACCCGACGCTCAAGTGCCCTTAAAACAAGGCATTGAACCCCTACCATGAAATGTTCTATGAGCAGGGCCTGGCTGTAAACAAGTTCTTGAGCTTAGTCCAGTTACCCTGGGTAAACACATTACCTTTCTTTCTTTTTACTTAAGTAAAGGTGTTATTTAGTCGTTGTTGTCTAATGGATACAGTACGGAAGGAACAGAGCAGGATACGATAAGGCATGTATGTACCGGTATATATTACAGCAACCCCATTATGTCAAACTTAACATAAAAATATTTAGAGAGTACAGTAGAGCTGAGCGCTAATTGGCCAGTCAATGACATGTACGTACAAACTAAAGGGACCACCATGTTAGGACTATAGTCCACTGTGGTGTGTGTTTTTAGTGTTTGTACTGCTTAATGTTTAATGTTTCTAAAACAACACCTCAGGAACACATTTTACTGCTCATAAACACTGTACTAAAGGGGGTGTATACCCGCTTATCTAAAGATAAAACAATAAGCCACCGTAAGCTGTTTTCATTGTGTTTTAACATATCTCTTGAAAACACTACAGTGAACCCTCATAACGCCGTAATACATAATTAAACACCTGTGCTGAGCTTCTACTTTATTCCTGTGAGAGTTTCTAAAGGAAAATGTTTTATATAACGTCGTAGACCATATATGTAAGAATATCTATAGACGATGACAGACATTAAAGGAGAATTCCATACTAGAAGGCTTTCTTACCTTTCTTTGTTACGTCCCCACCAAAGAGGTCCAGGTGTTATTTTGTGCAAAAGCTCCTTATAATTGGCTATTTCCCCTACCATGAGCCCTAAATTAATTGCATTGAATTGAATGGGAATTGATTTGGGATATGGGGTGTTGTGCTAATTTGCTTATTTCCATCGCTCAAAATGATAATTTTGTTGTATATATCCTCTCTTCATAATGCAAGCGGCACACTTTACTACTTATTTCGATGGAAATAAGCGAATTAGCACAACACCCCATAGCCCCATTCAATTCCCATTCAATGCAATGCAATTCATTGAGGGCTTATGGTAGGGGAAATAGCCAATAAGGAGCTTTTGCACAAAATAACACCTGGACCTCTTTGGTGGGGACGTAACAACTACAAAGAAAGGTAAGAAAGGTAAAAAAGCCTTCTAGCATGGAATTCTCCTTTAAGCTCCAGACTTCCTTATACAGACACACACCTATACCGATGATATGCTTCATGTCATGCTATAGTTAGTTGTTGCCAGACCTGGGCAGACGGACGCGGCCGTTTTCCGCTGTCTGCCGGCGTCTTTTCCTGGGTTTTTTAGACAGCTGGTGGATGGAAAATAAGCTCCACCCACGCGGCAGAAAATGCCGCGACGGCCAGATTCCCGTAAACGCTTGCCCCAGCGGCATTATGCCACGTGGGTGTCTTAATTTTTGAAAAATCGTGAAAACGTTTTGAACTCAAATCTTTGTTTTTGGGGTGGGGGAGGTCCCTGGGACATTTTTCAGATGGGGGTCGGCGGCCAACTGTTATATAAACATGGGTATTTCAGAAAACTGTCAGGATTTAGAAGACAATTTTTTAAAATGTTTACATCAGGCCTAAATGGGTTAACTGTTCATGAAGACAAAGGTTCTTCTGTGTTTCTTATGGAGGCACATCAATGCTCTGGAGGCACATTCATCAATGCTCCGGATGGAATATCCATTCCATACATATATTTCTATGAATGTACCGCATGTATATAACCCAAGTCTGTCTCATATGCTGCTGACAGAGTAGTTTCAAGCTGAACGGAGCTTGTGTTGCCTGCATTCATGTTGGTGACAGCATCAAATTATGTAACTGAAGCGTCGCTGATTTAATCTCATCGGCGAAGTGGCCGTAAAATAACAAATCAACCTTTTCAACCTTGAGACACATGAGACATGTCGATGGGATTTCACACATGGCTGCTGAAGTGATGGGAAATCATGCAAACAGGAAAGATTCGGTTGGTTTCAGTGTAACATTCACCGCGCGCAAAGAGGCGTTAACCCATTCTGAACGGGCACCCGTTTTGGTGTTATAGCATCATGTTATGCTTTAGCTATTGAAAAATAGCAGATCTACAAGCTCGTATCGCGCCACCGAGTGGCGCAATACGAACTTGTAGGTCTGCTATTTTTTTTTAAAGTCGAAGAACGACTGACATTTTTTAGAATCTGATCTCAGGTCAGAATGGGTTCATCAGACCAGCGTGTGTCCAGTGGAAACCTCGCATGAATCTGATCTCAGGTCAGAATGGGTTCATCAGACCAGTGTGTGTCCAGTGGAAACCTCGCATGAATCTGATCTCAGGTCAGAATGGGTTAATAACGGGCAATTATGGGCACTGTATTTTGGCATTGGCATCCGTCAGTCTCGAGAGACTATGGAGTCACGCTCTGGAAAAGGGCTTCTTCGGCTTTTGGTGCAGCGTTCAGTGTGTCTGAGTATAGACCTCACAGGTTCTTCGGCTTTTGGTGCAGCGTTCAGTGTGTCTGAGTATAGTCCTCACAGGTTCTTCGGCTTTTGGTGCAGCGTTCAGTGTGTCTGAGTATAGTCCTCACAGGTTCTTCGGCTTTTGGTGCAGCGTTCAGTGTGTCTGAGTATAGACCTCACAGGTTCTTCGGCTTTTGGTGCAGCGTTCAGTGTGTCTGAGTATAGACCTCACAGGTTCCTCGGCTTTTGGTGCAGCATTCAGTGTGTCTGAGTATAGACGTTCAGCGTTCAGTGTGTCTGAGTATAGACCAATGCAGGATTCGCACTCCCTTCCGCACTTCACACAGAGGAAAGACTGATGCTGGTCTGTTTGGTTGGTTTTGGGCCTTACTCTTTCGCCTCTGTATATACGGTAATATACATGTGGTGTGATGGTACATATACAGTTAATATACAGTAATATACATGTGGTGTGATGGTACATATACAGTTAATATACAGTAATATACATGTGGTGTGATGGTACATATACAGTTAATATACAGTAATATACATGTGGTGTGATGGTATACAGTTAATATACAGTAATATACATGTGGTGTGATGGTATACAATTCGGGAGTTTACCGGAGTTTGTTGGAAAGTTTAAACGGGAGTTTCCTGTAATATACACATCCGTAATTCCATGCTTTTGGCACAGTGATTGGTGTCCTGACGAACTGAAAGGAGACAAAAAAATAGGCAAAATGTTGAAATTCTCAGACAACGCACCATCACATCGCATCGCATCGCAACGCAACGCATCGCAACGCAACGCAACGCAACGCAACGCAACGCAACGCAACGCAACGCATCGCAACCCAACGCAACGCAACCCAACGCAACGCATCGCAACGCATTGCATCGCATCGCATCGCATCGCATCGCATCGCAACGCATCGCATCGCAACGCAACGCAACGCAACGCAACGCATCGCCAAGGACTTGCCTCCTTTTTTTGTGAATTCTTTGCAGCTTTGTTATACTTTTCCCATTTCTTTCCACTGCTGACCACTGGAATGAAAACTCCCAAGTGTGGAGAAATGAGACCTTGAGAACTTGAGGCTTTACTTACTTACGCCTATAGCCCAACTTTGGGCACGTAGGCCACGAAACAAAAGCTCTGGGCCACATTTTCTTCCAGCTGTCCCCATGTGTGGCTCAGATCTCTTCACGTCTGCATCCAGGTCACGGCGCCATGACGTGTTCCGTGGTCTACTGCCCCCTCTTCCCTTCCTCGTTTGTGGGTTCCAGAACAGGCCGTATCTGGTGATGCTTAGATGCAGTGTGGCCGATCCATGGCCAGCGCCTGTGGGTGATTTCCTCCTCCACTGGGTGTTCTGGAGGCTGTGAGAAACTCACTGAGAAGGAGAATCAAATGGAGAGACGAGACAGAATAAAAAAAGAACAAGAGAGTATTAAAAGGCACTGAGATATATTTAACGCATTCTGACCTGAGATCAGATTCATACGAGGTTTCCACTGGGACACACACTGGTCTGATGATTAACCCATTCTGACCTGAGATCAGATTCTAAAAAAATGTCAGTCGTTCTTCGATTTTTCAAAAAATAGCAGACCTACAAGCTCATAGCGCGCCACTCGGTGGCGCGCTATGAGCTTGTAGGTCTGCTATTTTTCAATAGCTAAAGCATAACATGATGCTGACACCAAAAGGGGTTCCCGTTCAGAATGGGTTAAAAAAAAGGCAGAGTTGTGGTGATTTTCAGAAATAAATCATTTTATACTGTTCTGTCAGAACTAATTGGATGTCTATAGGTCCTTATTACTGCCTCGGTCCACTTCACCATCTTGTCTCTCCATTGTTCCTCTTCTTGTCTCCTTTGTTTCCTCTCTGCCCTCGTTCTATATCTGCCTCTCTCTCTCTCTCTCTCTCTCTCTCTCTCTCTCTCTCTCTCTCTCTCTCTCTCTCTCTCTCTCTCTCTCTCTCTCTCTCTCTCTCTCTCTCTCTCTCTCTCTCTCTCTCTCTCTCTCTCTCTCTCTCTCTCTCTCTCTCCGTGGGATACTTGCCGATCTCAGCAGAACGCCATCGCGCCTATGGCCTATATTACCCATAATCCCCTTGTTTGGCTTCTTGCTGCCGTTTTCATCATCGCATTGAAATCAATGTTTAATTATCCGGTCCGTATCCCCCCCCCCCCTCCCCCTCGCCGCACCCACTTACCCCTCCCTTCATCCATTCAGACGCCCCTTTCTAGATCTCCATGGAGCCAGGGAGTAATTAAAATGATGCATGACAGGCAGAGAGAGGGAGAGGGAGGGAGGGAGAGGGAGGGAGGGAGGGAGGGAGGGAGGGAGGGAGAGAGAGAGGGGGGAGGTGGAGGGAGAGAGAGGGAGAGAGGGAGAGAGGGGGGGGAGGAGAGGGGGGGGGGAGGGAGATAGAGGCACATACCGAGAAGGGAGAGGAGAGGAGAGGAAGATTGGACAGTAGAAAGAGAGGAGAGGAAGATAGGACAGTAACAGAGAGGCATAGTAGGATACCGGAGTATGAAAGGAGAGCAGGGGAGGGGAGGGGAGGAGAGGAGGGGAGGGGAGAGGGGAGGGGAGAGGAGAGCTCACCTCTGACTGGTCGACGGCTGCATAATGTCAACCAGGGCTCGACGCTTAGCATTTTTCCAAGTAGCACGTGTGCGCCTAAGTTGACAAATCTAGTAGCACACAAATTATTTTAGGAGCACGATGAAAAGTTATCAAATAATGTGTTTTTGAGGGCCTCCTATATACAGCTTTAGTCCCCACACGTCTCAATATTTGCCATTGACAATGAACGGAGAAATTAGGTCAAAATTCCGCTAAATATGACGTCAATTAAATCATGATGATAAGAGTGCCCCTCACTTCACACAGGTGTGATTTCTCTTTAATAAAGTGATATGAGGTAGGGGGCGGGGCAGGCAATATGACAAAATATTATATCACAATATCTTTTCAGAAATTATCACAATATTGATATTCATCTGGATATCATATTTTTTTATATAATCTATATAATCAATTTGTTTTTATACTGATAGACTATTAGTTTGGTATGCAGATAGATAGATAGATAGATAGATAGATAGATAGATAGATAGATAGATAGATAGTCAATTAATTGTATGAATGGATGGACAGACAGACAGACTATCCGTTTTTATCTTGCTGTTCTATCATGTGAGTGTGACATTTAGTGCAGAGGCTACTCGATGGTGAATTAGTAATGTAACATTCTCCTTGGCTTTGACTGCTTCAGTTCAGACAGAACATCGGACATATAGGCTACACCTCGGCGTGGTGGAAGGAGAAGGTGGGGGGATCTTTGCCTCAGGCCACTGACTAGCTCTGGTCCATAGCTCTAGTCTAATGCGTTGCATTTAGAGTTATGGACCTGAGCTAGCCACTGACTAATATATCCAGCCAGGTCAGTCATTCGTATTGCGCTGTGCACACGCTTTTAGCGAGGTGCTAAGCAAGGGTTGTTTTGGTATATCAATCAATCCGTCCACTCCATGTGCCTGCACGCTGTTTCACCCACGTTTGGTTAAAACAAAAGTTATATCAAGTGATGTTTTAACATTACAAACTTTCTAAATAACTTTAGTATTCAACGTGTCGGGGTCCTAGCAACTCCTTCTGTCTTCTGTGCTACCATGCTAGAATCTGCAGCGTTCGCACCGCTGCCGACAGGGAAGAGAAGAGAACTGAGCAGCAAAACAGGGAGGGGCGGGGCGGTGGGAGCAAAGGGACAGAGCATTGACACCGCATTGAGCCTCGACACGTTGTTAGCTTGTAGCTCTGCTCTTTTTGGCGAACGACACCGCCGTTCAGAAATATAAATGTAGGTATAGAACCGCGACAATAGAATGTGCACTTGCTGTAGACAGAGACTTGTCTTTATCACGATTGAATGGTCAAATCCTGTAGTCGCACCTGTGCTACAAATTTAATTTTACAACTCGCACGGTGATATTTTTAGTCGCAAATGCGAGTACCTAGTCGCACTGTCGAGCCCTGATGTCAACTTCCCCCGGCTGGGATTTGTGCCCTTAATTAACTCTCTCGTTTCCTGTCTTAAATAAAGCAATAAGGACATATGTATATACATGCAATATATACTGTATATATATATATATATATATATATATATATATATATACCGTCACGCTATATGTCAATATTTAGCGGAGAATCCCAGATGGCGAGTAATGCTTAATTGATGCTTCGACATACAGCGGTGTGTCACGGACCCAAGACAGCCGATCGATGATAGCTGACCTATAACCGATCCATAAGTCACATCATGTGTGCTGTGAGCTTAGAGCATTCTATAACCTATAACCGATCCATAAGTCACATCATGTGTGCTGTGAGCTTAGACTAGAGCATGGCTATTAGGCTATATATATATATATACATATATATATATATATAGGTCCGTGTTTCCTTGATATGCCCAAGTATAAATAAGGTTTAATGGTAGCAGTTTAGGTGGGTTGCATTCCGACTGTAAAGGCTCATTCATAGTCTGGATTTTCGGTGGTGGTGAGTAAAAACAGAGAGAAGGGTTGGGGCAGTGGAGGTGGTTTGCTCTTCACCGCGGCCTGTGACGTCATGTTGTAGTTCGGTGGTCACCTCAGTGACGTCATGTTGTAGTTCGGTGGTCACCTCAGTGACGTCATGTTGTAATTCGGTGGTCACCTCAGTGACGTCATGTTGTAGTTCGGTGGTCACCTCAGTGACGTCATGCTGTAGTTCGGTGGTAACCTCAGTGACGTCATGTTGTAATTCGGTGGACACCTCAGTGACGTCATGTTGTAGTTCGGTGGTCACCTCAGTGACGTCATGCTGTAGTTCGGTGGTAACCTCAGTGACGTCATGCTGTAGTTCGGTGGTCACCTCAGTGACGTCGTGTTGTAGTTCGGTGGTCACATCAGTGACGTCATGTTATAGTTCGGTGGTCACATCAGTGACGTCATGTTATAGTTCGGTGGTCACCTCAGTGACGTCATGCTGTAGTTCGGTGGTCACCTCAGTGACGTCATGTTGTAGTCCGGTGGTCACCTCAGTGACGTCATGTTGTAGTTCGGTGGTCACCTCAGTGACGTCATGTTGTAATTCGGTGGACACCTCAGTGACGTCATGTTGTAGTTCGGTGGTCACCTCAGTGACGTCATGTTGTAGTCCGGTGGTCACCTCAGTGACGTCATGTTGTAGTCCGGTGGTCACCTCAGTGACGTCATGTTGTAGTTCGGTGGTCACCTCAGTGACGTCATGCTGTAGTTCGGTGGTCACCTCAGTGACGTCATGCTGTAGTTCGGTGGTCACCTCAGTGACGTCGTGTTGTAGTTCGGTGGTCACATCAGTGACGTCATGTTATAGTTCGGTGGTCACCTCAGTGACGTCATGCTGTAGTTCGGTGGTCACCTCAGTGACGTCATGTTGTAGTTCGGTGGTCACCTCAGTGACGTCATGTTGTAGTTCGGTGGTCACCTCAGTGACGTCATGTTGTAATTCGGTGGTCACCTCAGTGACGTCATGTTGTAGTTCGGTGGTCACCTCAGTGACGTCATGTTGTAGTTCGGTGGTCACCTCAGTGACGTCATGTTGTAGTTCGGTGGTCACCTCAGTGACGTCATGCTGTAGTTCGGTGGTCACCTCAGTGACGTCATGTTGTAGTTCGGTGGTCACCTCAGTGACGTCATGCTGTAGTTCGGTGGTCACCTCAGTGACGTCATGCTGTAGTTCGGTGGTCACCTCAGTGACGTCATGTTGTAGTTCGGTGGTCACCTCAGTGACGTCATGCTGTAGTTCGGTGGTCACCTCAGTGACGTCATGCTGTAGTTCGGTGGTCACCTCAGTGACGTCATGCTGTAGTTCGGTGGTCACCTCAGTGACGTCATGTTGTAGTTCGGTGGTCACCTCAGTGACGTCATGCTGTAGTTCGGTGGTCACCTCAGTGACGTCATGCTGTAGTTCGGTGGTCACCTCAGTGACGTCATGCTGTAGTTCGGTGGTCACCGAGTTAATTTTAATATAATTCCCACTTTTTGTCCTGACAGACTTTTGTTTTGTATTGAACAGACTTGGGTGTTTTAGTTAGAGCAGAAAGTAATACTATTCCGTTTCAAAGAATGCCTCAATAGAGCGTCGCAGTCCCGCCCACCTACCACCAGGGCCCAGGAAATGATTATCCGTTCATTTTCCTCATAGACATTTCAAAAAGTATTTATTTAAAGACCTCGAGTTGTGACAAATCATGACAGTAAACACAATGTTTTGAGCCAAACAATGAATTAGAAAGAACACTTTTTTTGTTGTTTTTATTCTTCTGGGCGGCGGTGGCTCAGCGGTAGAGTGCCTGGATGGTAACCGTAAGGTTGCCAGTTCGAACCCGGGCTCCCCCAGAGTTACTGTCGAAGTGTCCTTGAGCAAGACACTGAACCCCTAATTGCTCCTGATGTGCTGGTTGGTGCCTTGCATGGTTTCCGCTGCCATCGGTGTATGAATGTGTGTGTGTGTGAATGGGTGAATGTAATGCACAATCTCTGTAAAGCGCCTTGGATAAAGGCACCATTTACCATTTACCATTCTTTGTAATTATTTGTATTTGTTGTCATGATTTGTCACAACTCCAGTTGGCTTTGTACGACGCTTAAAAGGTCTTTAAATAAATACTTTTTGAAATGTCTATGAGGGGAAAATGCATTGGGAATTATTTCCTGGGCCTGGCGTCGTCATGAAAGGGGGCGGGACTGGGCCTGGCGTCGTCATAAAAGGGGGCGGGACTGGGCCTGGCGTCGTCATGAAAGGGGGCGGGACTGGGCCTGGGCGTCGTCATGAAAGGGGCGGGACTGGGCCTTTCTGTATGGAGTTTGCATGTTCTCCCCGTGTCCCCTAGGGTAGGTACCCTCACAAAAAACGTGCAGTAATCCTGGTCTCTAAACTGCCTCCCCCTGGCCAGCCGGGGCGCCTGATGGAGGGGAAAGGAACAGGTCTCTATACTGCCTCCCCCTGGCCAGCCGGGGCGCCTGATGGAGGGGAAAGGAACTGGTTGGAATAACGTGTTCCTTCCACGCGCTACGTCCAACCAGGGAAACTCCCCCCTGTCAGGTGTAAAGGAGCAACTTGGACACTCAGGCATGAAGGAAGCATGAGTTCAAGTCCGTTGCTCTCCCCTTGTCCCCCATATATGGGGACTAGGTTGGTCTCCCCTTGTCCCCCATATATGGGGACTAGGTTGGTCTCCCCTTGTCCCCCATATATGGGGACTAGGTTGGTCTCCCCTTGTCCCCCATATATGGGGACTAGGTTGGTCTCCCCTTGTCCCCCATATATGGGGACTAGGTTGGTCTCCCCTTGTCCCCCATATATGGGGACTAGGTTGGTCTCCCCTTGTCCCCCATATATGGGGACTAGGTTGCTCTCCCCTTGTCCCCCATATATGGGGACTAGGTTGCTCTCCCCTTGTCCCCCATATATGGGGACTAGGTTGGTCTCCCCTTGTCCCCCACATATGGGGACTAGGTTGGTCTCCCCTTGTCCCCCATATATGGGGGACTAGGTTGGTGGAGGGTGTGTAGAGCCCAGGATCACATTAGCCCATTCTGAACGGGAACCCATTTTGGTGTCATAGCATCATGTTATGCTTTAGCTATTTAAAAATAGCAGATCTACAAGCTCATATCGCGCCACCGAGTGGCGCGATACGAGCTTGTAGGTCTGCTATTTTTTGAAAAATCGAAGAACGACTGACATTTTTTAGAATCTGATCTCCGGTCAGAATGGGTTAATCAGACCTGTGTGTGTCCAGTGGAAACCTCGTATGAATCTGATCTCAGGTCAGAATGGGTTAGATGATTGACACAGAATGAAAGGGGGGGCGGGGGACTGCAACGCTCTACAGACTCAATCATTTGCTCAACGATGCACAGCTTTGTCTCCCAGTAAATTAATGCCAGTGAAAGTAGCTTATACTGTACTTACTGTATACCAAGACGGGGATTAACGGAGAGCGTCCAGACAAGGACTTCATCATCATGTCTAGAGCCGTGTTAACATTGGATCAGATTAACCCATTCTGACCTGAGATCAGATTCTATAAACGTCTTCTATACATCCTGACAGTTTTCTGATAAAGCTATGTTTCTTTGTCAGTCGTTCTTCGATTTTTCAAAAATAGCAGACCTACAAGCTCGTATCGCGCCACTCGGTGGCGCGATATGAGCTTGTAGGTCTGCTATTTTTCAATAGCTAAAGCATAACATGATGCTGACACCAAAAGGGGTTCCCGTTCAGAATGGGTTAACCCATTTAGATGGACATGCATGGGAACTGATTCTACAAATGCCTTCTAAATAATCCTTTCCATCTAAAGGTTTCTATGTCAGTTTATGTCAGTGCAGTTCTCAACCTTTTTCATGTCAAGGACCAACAGAATTATCTGTATTTGACTGTGGACGCCCGTCTGAAAATATGTTGTTCCAGTCTAGCATAGCTCAGCTACGAGCTTGTAGATCTGCTATTTTTCAACAGCTAAAGTATATATAACATAATGCTTAAAACACCAAAAGAGGTTCTCGCCCAGAATGGGTTAACAAAACTATAGGCTGTTTTACACCACTGTCCTGCTTGCATGCTGGATCAGAAGTATGTTAAATGTTAAAGGTATATTCAGTGATTTCACTTAATTCAAATATCACTTATTGTTTTGTTTTGTTGTGATAATCCTCTCTACTATAGAGTGTGCTGACCATATAAGGAGTTCCTCCCTGTCCCCAGTTAACCCCTGGGGGGGGGGGGGGGGGGGTCAAAAAACCTTAGGTTTCGTTTTTGACTCTCTATCCTGATTGGACGAAAGGCTGGGTCCCACAGCCAAAAACGAAACCCAAGGTTTTTTGAGTGAAATCACTGAATATACCTTTAAAGGGAAACTTCACCCATTTTGCCAAAAAAATATATGTTAATATAGAAGATTTAGAACACTTTCCTGGGGGTCTTTATGTGTGTAATATGTGGTTTTAGATTTTAGCAGTGAGCCCATGCAGTGTCTCTGATGTCATGGACACTGGACTCACTTACTTCCTGGACTACATGTTGTCTCAGTAAGACGGCCCTCCCCCCTATCCACAAGGAGGAGCAGTGCACCATAACGCATTATGGGAACTGTAGTCCAGGAAGGAAGTGAGTCTCTCAACTGCTAAAATCTAAAATGTCTAAAACCACATAAAGATCCCCAGGATTAGGAACGTCATTAACGTATATTATCTTTTTCAAAAAGGGTGAAGTGTCCCTTTAAGAACATATTTCAATCTGTCTTCTTTGATGTTGCGTCCGTGAATGACCGTACCGTACATGCATTACACGGATATTACTGTCCATCCCCCACTAGCTGTACCATCTCTAAGGAGAGGGGATATAGCATGGTAAATGCATGCTTAACCCATTCTGAACGGGAACCCATTTTGGTGTTAGCATTATGCTACGCTTTAGCTATTGAAAAATAGCAGACCTACAAGCTCATAGCGCGCCACCGAGTGGCGCGCTACGAGCTTGTAGGTCTGCTATTTTTTGAAAAATCGAAGAACGACTGACATAGAAACATAGCTTTTATCAGAAAACTGTCAGGATGTATAGAAGACATTTTATAGAATCTGATCTCAGGTCAGAATTGGTTAATGGTGCATTTATATAGCACCCTTTTATCCAAGGCACTTCGGATTGCACATTACTGTACATTCACCCATTTCCACACATTACTGTACATTCACCCATCTCCACACATTCAGAGGAAACCGTGCACGGCAACGACCTGCACATCGGTGAGCAATTAGAGGTTCAGAGTGTCGCTCATGGAGGACACGTGGAGGATGGAAGTGGGAACATTCAGGTTCCTGTGGAATATGGGATTCCATCATTCTGCAATAATATGCTATGTTCTTGGACACATGTGCCTTGTGCAATTTACATAGGCTACAGTAGACCTATTTTGGTGATCAGCTGGCATTTGGCATTTCTTTCACCATGTAGTAGTAAACGCTGCATTCGTTGGTCTGGAGAGAGACAGTTTGTACGGGTACAAGGGGCAGGGGGCTGAAGCCCCCTTTGATGTCTATGTATATGTGTGCAGGTCCCTGGTCTGTGAGATCAGACTTCTATAGCTCTTGTTCTGACCTGAGATCAGATTCTAAAACGCACAGAAGAATGGTGGTTCTTTAACACATTTTGACCTGAGATCAGATTCTAAAAAAAAAAAGTATTCTAAATCCTGACAGTTTAAAAAAAAATAGCAGACCTACAAGCTCGTAGCGCGCCACTCGGTGGCGCGCTATGGGCTTGTAGATCTGCTATTTTCAATAGCTAAATCGTAGCATAATGCTAACACCAACAGGGGTCCCCAGAGTCTGGTGTTGCTACCGCAACAGCGTTGTTGGTTATTTGGTTCAACAATATGGTTGCAAACCAGACGTCTCTTTCCATAATTTCATATCGCGCCACCGAGTGGCGCGATACGAGCTTGTAGGTCTGCTATTTTTGAAAAATCGAAGACACTTTTAGAATCTGATCTCAGGTCAGATTAAAAAACTTCAGTGCACAATGCAAGGAATAAATGCATTCGCCATGTATCCGAAGGAAGTCTGATCCAATCATTTTTAGATTTCTCCAGTTTAATCCTGAGTTTAAGTTTTTGTTGTGTTCAAGATCTGATTTTAGGAATGTTTAAGCCTCCAGGAAAATCCGTGTTGTCCCAGCCTTGTACCTATTGTTTTACCCGTTTCTCCGACATATTGTAAACCACATTTTTCACATGTGATTAAGTAAATGCAGTTGCTGGTTCTGGTTGTTATTTGTTGTTTAATCTCTAACACGCGTTTTGTAGTTCTATGTTTGACTAATTGTTTGGGTTTGAAGTATTCTGGTCCCTGGCGTGCTGGTGTTGATTTCTTTTAGCTTGCTGTGTACTAGATAATCTTTAAGGTTTTTGTTTTTTTCTGTAGGCCGATATAAATTTATAATCTTTTAGAAGCCGATTTTCCAGATTATGGCGAGAGAAGGATTTTTTAATTTATCATCATCTCCTTTCTCAAATTTTGCCTGCAGTAAAATTCCCTGCATTGCAGTCTGATGTTCCACGCTGGCTTCCAGTCTCTGCTCCACAGGCCATTGAGTCTCTCAGAAAGTCTCTGCATGTTGTTGTCCATCTTCCGATTAAGCTCAGTCATAGCCATAGACGCAGGTTCCCCGTTCTCTTTGCACAGATCGTTTACCACGGTGAGCAGCTTGGGGAGCACCTTCGACATTCTCCACTGCTCCTCTCGAAATCTTCCGGTAGGTGCTATAGCCCATGACGGGGTTTAAAAACAAACGATAACATCTTAAACTTGATGCTGAAACGTACAGTACAGGGAGACAGAGCAGTGACGCTAAAATGGGGGAAATGTATGATGAACTATACACTGCACCTTAGACTCTGTATAATCTGTCTAAAAACAACCCATCCAGACATTGGGAACTGATTCTACAAAAGCCTTCTATAAATCCTCAGTTTTCTGGAAAAAACCCATGTATGTTTCTATGTCGTGTAAGTGCTCAACCTTTTTCATGTCAAGGACCCCCAGAGTGATCTGTATTTGAAAATATGTTGTTCCAGGGACCCCCCCCACCCCCCCCCCCCCCCACCCCAGAAGCAAAGATGTTAGTTAAAATCGTTTGCTCTGAAAGAATATTCATATTCACCTTCATCGTTCTCTATACGAATGACGAACCCTATACTGCACCACCCTGGGGGGGCGGCGGTGGCTCAGGGGTAGAGTGCCTGGATGGTAACCGTAAGGTTGCCAGTTCGAACCCGGGCTCCCCCAGAGTTACTGTCGAAGTGTCCTTGAGCAAGACACTGAACCCCTAATTGCTCCCGATGTGCTAGTTGGTGCCTTGCATGGTTTCCGCTGCCATCGGTGTATGAATGTGTGTGTGAATGGGTGAATGTAATGCACAATCTCTGTAAAGCGCCTTGGATAAAGGCGCTATATAAATGCACCATTTACCATTTACCACCCTTACACTCTACTAGATTCTGTCTTAAATGCTTATTTTAACATTCCTTATCATTTGTGAATGCTTAGTTGTACACAAATACTGTATCTAATGTAATTAACATTTTATGTGAGCCAGTAACCAACATTAATCAACATTGTACAACACCAACAGTGCGTGTGTTTGTGTGTGTGTTGTGTGCATTGCGTGCCTGCGTGCGTGCCCGGGGGGGTGATATACTGTGAGAACATCACAGATGGCGCGTCGCGGCGTGATGGAGAACACGTCTCCGTTGTCGTAGCTCATGCTGTTGTGAACATTATTGGAACACATGGATCAATACAAGCGCTGCGTTGGGATGATTTGGGACGTCCCGGAGGGACATTAACCCATTCTGAACGGGAACCCCTTTTGGTGTTGGCATCATGTTATGCTTTAAGCTATTGAAAAATAGCAGACCTACAAGCTCATAGCGCGCCACCGAGTGGCGCGATACGAGCTTGTAGGTCTGCTATTTTTTGAAAAATCGAAGAACGACTGACATTTTTTTTTAGAATCTGATCTCAGGTCAGAATGGGTTATAATCAGACCAGTGTGTGTCCAGTGGAAACCTCGTATGAATCTGATCTCAGGTCAGAATGGGTTAATTCCACGTCTACACGTGTAGACGTTGACAGCGATCACCGCCCCCTTTCCATCCGTCTCTTCCTAAAGGGCTTCGCCGCAGGGCGGGAAGAAGCGACTGGCGCAGCCTAGTAATTAATTTCCATTGCAGGCGGGAATGGAGGAGCGTTGGTCTGGGGTGTGTGGCCATTAACCCATTTAGGCCAGATTTTCTTTTAAATGTCTTCAAAATCATGACAGTTTTCTGAAAAACCTTATGTTTCTGTATCAGTGGTGCTCAATATTTCATGTCAAGGACCCCAACAATTATATATGTAATAAGCCTCCGTCCCCCCCATCTGAAAATATGTTGTTCCTGAGACCTCCCCAGAAGCAAAGACTTAAGTTAAAATGTTGGCACATTTTCACGATTTAAAAGAAATAGCAGACGTGCCGCGCTATGAGCTTGTATAGGTCTGCTATTTTTCAATAGCTAAAGCATAACATAAATAAATGCTTACCAAAACACCAAAAGGGGTTCCCGCTCAGAATGGGTTAATCTGACAGCCTTCAGAGAGAGGTGGGCGTGACCCTAATCCCGTGTAATTGTCCGCTCGGTATGGCCCGTTGCCAGCGCAGGTCCCACGGGTCGACCCGCGGGGCGGGCAGGGCAGGGCGGGGCAGGGCGGGCGGGGCGGGGCGGGCGGGGCACTCCACCTCAGCGTCCCTCAGCTCCCAAGGTGTCACGGTCAATGTCACCAGGCAATGTTGTGCGCGTGCGTATGCGTTTACTGCGCGCGTACAGTGTGTTTGGATAGGACCAATATATGTCAATGATACCAGCTACACCAGACGCACGGATACCGCGGGCCATCCTACGCCTGCTCTAAAAATAGGATCGGTTCTAATTGTTTTACGTGCGTATATTAATGCCCCCATGCGCGCGTATCTATATATCCTCCCGGAAGGTCCAGCACAAACCTGCCGCGCGTCTGACAGATCCATGTAGCCAGGGCATTTGGCTTACGCACGCAAGCACACACGCACGCACGCACGCACGCACGCACGCACGCACGCACGCACGCACGCACACGCACACATGCACGCACTCACTCTCTAATGGCATATGCCCCGGACACTAGTGACCTACTATTGGATCAGGTCTCTATATTTATTCCTAACAGTGCACTTTGTTACAGTAGATTAATCATTACAGTACATTAATCATTACAGTACATGAATCAATATGATCAGCTCTTAGAAGCATATTGTGGCCATCGACAGCCCTCTCTCTCTCTCTCTCTCTCTCTCTCTCTCTCTCTCTCTCTCTCTCTCTCTCTCTCTCTCTCTCTCTCTCTCTCTCCCCCCCCCCCATTCCACTCCAGTGTCTCTCTGTAATATCTACTGTACCTATCTGTCTATTGCTTGTAGTGTAATCCATTTGACCCCCATTAACCCATTCTGACCTGAGATCAGATTCTAAAAATGTCTTCTACATCCTGACAGTTTTTCATTCTGACCTGAGATCAGATTAAAAAAAAAAGTCTTCTATGTCAGTCGCTCTTCGGTTTTTCAAAAATAGCAGACCTACAAGCTCATAGGGCGCCACTCGGTGGCGCGCTACGAGCTAGTAGATCTGCTATTATTCAATAGCTAAAGCATGACATGATGCTAACACCAAAATGGGTTCACGCTCAAAATGGGTTAAGATTCCTTTGCTCTCTCTCTCTCTCTCTCTGTCGCCCTGCAGCCTCCAGGCGTTATATAGTCCAGGCGTAACATCGGTGTATCTCTTCATTGATTTCATGTAATTGCGGCACATATTTTCCGCACACACACGTCTGGCCCTGTGGAATATTATATGAACAGAATGGATCCGTGGAGCGGTCCGTGGAATAATCCATTATGTTTGCACAATCTTAACCCATTCTGAACGGGAACCCATTTTGGTGTTAGCATCATGTTATGCTTTAGCTAGTGAAAAATAGCAGATCTACAAGCTCGTAGCGCGCCACCGAGTGGCGCGCTACGAGCTTGCAGGTCTGCTATTTTTGAAAAATCGAAGAACGACTGACATTTTTTTAGAATCTGATCTCAGGTCAGAATGGGTCAATCAGACCAGTGTGTGTCCCAGTGGAAACCTCGTATGAATCTGATCTCAGGTCAGAATGGGTTAAGCGCAAAGAGACAATAAGCTGTGGATGTCAAATTGTGTGACACGCGTGACGGCATGAGGATCGTGTGGGATTATTTCCCCACGTATGAAGTCGGCTCTTCTGTTCTGAGGTAATTGAATTGTACAGGTTTTTTTTCTTTTCTTCATAGGCGGTATATCTGTGGCGGTCTTTAACCCATTCTGAACGGGAACCCATTTTGGTGTTATAGCATCATGTTATGCTTTAGCTATTGAAAAATAGCAGACGTACAAGCTCGTAGCGCGCCACCGAGTGGCGCGCTACGAGCTTGTACGTCTGCTATTTTAGAAAAATCGTGAAAATGTGGTGCAAATCTTTTGAATATATAATATTTCAGAGCAGAACGTTTTTAACTCAAATCTTTGCTTCTGGAGGGTGGGGTCCCTACGAGCTTGTAGATCTGCTATTAAAAAAAAAAGAGTGACTGACATAGAAAACATTTTTAGAATCTGATCTCAGGTCAGAATGGAAAACTGTCAGGATGTAGAAGACATTTTTTTTAATCTGATCTCGGGTCAGAATGGGTTAAACCATACGCAGTGTGACAGCTTGTCGTGGAGAATTCTTTGATAGAGTGGGTTGGGGGGTGGAGGGGGAGGGGGGGGAGGGGGAACGTGAGGCGATTGGTTGCCAGGTTTGCCGTTCTGACAGGGCGAGATAAGCCGTAGCAACGTTGAAAGTGGTTTGGCTGTCCATGTGTTGGAGCTAGTGTCAACGTATGTTGCGTGCGTGCGTGCGTGCGTGCGTGCATGCATGCATGCATGCATGCATGCGTGTGTGTGTGCGTGCGTCTCACTTGGGGTTTGATGATGTCACTGTCCATGCGTAACAATTTTGGGTTAATAATAATAATAATAATAAAACTTTATTTGTATAGCACCTTTCATGACATGAAATGCAGCTCAAAGTGCTTTACAGAACAATGGAGAATAAAAGAAAAGCAAGGCAACGACATTAAAAAAACAAGCAGTACTGCAATACAGTGAGGACATGAATAACAAAAAATATAAGATCACTTAAAAGCAATGTTGTAGAAGTGGGTCTTGAGCTGAGCTTTAAAAATGTCTACAGAGGCTGCCTGACGAAGGTACAGAGGGAGCTTGTTAAACTACAGAGGCTGCCTGACGAAGGTACAGTGGGAGCTTGTTAAACTACAGAGGCTGCCTGTCGAAGGTACAGTGGGAGTTTGTTAAACTACAGAGGCTGCCTGACGAAGGTACAGTAGGAGCTTGTTAAACTACAGAGGCTGCCTCTCGAAGGTACAGTGGGAGTTTGTTAAACTACAGAGGCTGCCTGACGAAGGTACAGTGGGAGTTTGTTAAACTACAGAGGCTGCCTGACGAAGGTACAGTGGGAGTTTGTTAAACTACAGAGGCTGCCTGTCGAAGGTACAGTGGGAGTTTGTTAAACTACAGAGGCTGCCTGTCGAAGGTACAGTGGGAGCTTGTTAAACTACAGAGGCTGCCTGTCGAAGGTACAGTGGGAGTTTGTTGAACTACAGAGGCTGCCTGACGAAGTTACAGTGGGAGCTTGTTCCATGCCGACGGCCCGTAGAAGCAAAAAGCTGTTTCCCCGTATTTTTTAGTTGCCATTTTTTTAGGCAAAGAGGACAGGCCAGCAGTGGAAGCATACATTTTTCAAAATAGCACAAAATATCAGATCTACAAGCTCTGTGCGCTTGCAGATCTTATGATCTCTGTGAGCTCTATTTCAGCTACATGTATTTCTGTACGTGAAAAAAGTATAACATCATCAGAGAACTGGGTTTACTAAAGTATAATCTTCAATTATTCATGATCTACTTACAGTATATGAGCTCTAGTTATACTGTATGAGACCTTCTGTGATCCATGACATTGTTTTAACCCATTCTGACCTGAGATCAGATTTTTAAAAAAAAACGTCTTCTACATCCTGACAGTTTTCTGAAAAAGCTATGTTTCTATGTCAGTTGTTGATTTTTCAAAAACAGCAGACCTACAAGCTCGTAGCGCGCCACTCGGTGGCGCGCTACGAGCTTGTAGATCTGCTTATTTTTCAATAGCTAAAGCATAACATAATGCTTAACACCAAAAGGGGTTCCCGAGCCAGAATGGGTTAAAGTATTGTAACTGTCTCACATTCAAATGGAAACCCTTAAACTCAATGTCAATGTTAATATTAAACATTTATACATACAGTATGCTACTCTTTTAGATTTCCTCACTTAACTCAAATTAATATTTCACCTTCAAACATTGCACTCTGCTCATGAAACCACATTATTCACAGTTAAAGTGATTTTGTTACAGCCAATGCTTCAATTCACAATAAACCCTCCAGGAGCCTCTATGAGCTCAGCCACACAGAGAGAACAAGTCACATGATATTAACCACATGAACCCATATATAGTGTGTACGTTCCCTAGGAAATGCACAGTCTGGGCCAAGCCCCCCCAGTAAGGCTATATCCAACGTTGAAGCTGAACCACTACCTACTAAGGCTGTACCCTAGCCCTGTTTTTAGGACTCGAACTTTGGCCGAAATTTCCGAGCGAACATCCGAACCATTTAAAAAAAGAACCTTCGAGCTCCGATCCTCCGAGTGCTTTTTAACCAGGCTGCAATTCATGAATGGATCCTATGGGGAGCGACAATGCAGACTATATATATCAGTGAAACGGGTTAAGTTCACAACACGTCCCCGGGAAGGAGTAATAATGGTGCTTAACACCATTATTAATAACATCTAAACATGTAAACACAACATGGGCATGGTACTTTTATTGTGCATATCGCATTCTCGCCGAGATATATTCGAGTTGAAAAAAGGAAAATAAGATAAATAAATAAAAACAAACAAATGGTTCACGCCCATTAATTAAGATTAGAGTGCCAAGCCTAACGAGCGAACGTTCGAACCCCCGGATGTCCGGGGACAGCCTTTACTACCTACTGGCGAAAAGTGGGCACTTTGAGGCAAAAAGGTCTCGCATGCAAGCACCAACATATGGTGCCCAAAGTGCGAACTCCATAGGAACGTGCCTAAAATCGATTCATGAGTGAACGCTCTGTTTTAAACCCAGGCTGGGCGCTCTGTCGCTTATACGTACTGTACATCGCTCTGGATTAAGTCAGTAACTGAATTGAAAATAATTGAACAATTTTGCTTGTGCATTTATTTAGCCTGCCTGCAGTCAGGGCCAAATTATAGCCATTGGGCCAGTGGGGCCCTTGGCTCTTAGGGGGCCCTTGGCTCTTAGGGGGCCCTTGGCTCCCAGGGGCCCTTCAAAGAAACTGGATTGCGCAGAACTGTGTTTGAGACCCTGAAAATTGCCATTGATTTATAGTTAAATTTTGGTAAAAAAAAATATGTTAAAAACACGAAAAAACACAAAATGTGCGCTCTCGCACGCTATGGGGGCCCCAAAAAACATTACCGGCCCCAGGGGCCCTCGTGCAGGGAGTTAATCCGTCCCTGCCTGCAGTTCCAGCTTTTCCCAGTAGGGTAGGGTAGGGGTGGCGTCACCATTATTTCCCAGCGCTTATACTACTGGGGGCCTCATGGCGGTGCAGTATATCGATGCACACGCTATAGCTCTATACTCCCACTTAAATATTACACAGCGTGAGACAGACAGACGTTGATGATCAAATGCAATCTTTTTCTTTCATTTATTTCCTTCCCAAAGAACATGGCATTGAATGGAGTTGCTCTGCCTCAGTGCGTACAGTACGTGGCCCACCCATGCAAAACAAACAATCTTTCATATACCGTACAGTACGTGGCCCACCCATGCAAAACAAACAATCTTTCATATACCGTACAGTACGTGGCCCACCCATGCAAAACAAACAATCTTTCATATACCGTACAGTACGTGGCCCACCCATGCAAAACAAACCATCTTTCATATACCGTACAGTACGTGGCCCACCCATGCAAAACAAACACTCTTTCATATACCGTACAGTACAGTAGGCCTAAAGGCATGCAGACAATGAAGCTGCAAATCTATATACTTGTCTTCAAAATGTACACAGACTAAGCTATAAGGGTGCACTCTCTGCAGGGGTTGTGTCAGGTGCAGCTCCTCGTCTGCATTACAATTATTTACGGTAATTAAGGGGTGTAACGATACATTTTAACCCATTCTGACCTGAGATCAGATTCTAAAAAGGTCTTCTACACCCTGACAGTTTTCCATTCTGACCTGAGATCAGATTCTAAAAAAATCTTCTATGTCAGTCGCTCTTCGATTTTTCTAAAAAAGCAGACCTACAAGCTCGTAGTGTGCTATTTTTCAATAGCTAAAGCACGACATGATGCTAATACCAAAATGGGTTAACAGCGATACGATACGTACTGTATAACGATGCGATTCAATGATCTGAAATCGATACAGTAACTATTTAAAATTAATGTAAGTAATGAAATCCCTATTTTTTATTTCTCTTCAAAAAATTGCTTAATTAAGCAATTTTTTGAAGAAAAATTAACACCACGCACAAAAATGTAGTATTGATACAATCGATTGATTGCATTTAGCAAAACGATTCGATACCGATTATTTCCATTGCAAAACGATACGATACATATAGTCAATGTTGCTGTTTTCATTTCGATATACTTTCGATTCGTGAAATTAAATCGATTTTTCGATGCAGTTACTATCCTATGAGCCACTGATCACAGACATTTGATTTGCTGACTTGATTGACTTATTAGAATACAATCAAACCTGGACAGAGGGAGGAAAGAACATATGCAGAGGACATGCAGTGGATTTTTTTAAATTAAACACCACATTTCCACGAGGCTTAAACAATACTAATCCATTACAGGGAACAGGGTAGTAAACAAACCATTGAATCGTAAACCTCTAAATTGCTCTCCATTAGAGCAGAGACAGGACAATAGCAGAAACACACAGACATTTAGATTCAACATGTGGAGGAGGAGGAGAAGGTTGTCTACTGACAACCGTGGGCAGTGAACACAAGCTGTGGGCAGCGAACACAAACCGTGGGCAGAGAACACACAACCGTGGGCAGTGAACACAAACCGTGGGCAGCGAACACAAACCGTGGGCAGCGAACACAAACCGTGGGCAGTGAACACAAACCGTGGGCAGCGAACACAAACCGTGGGCAGTGAACACAAACCGTGGGCAGTGAACACAAACCGTGGGCAGCGAACACAAACCGTGGGCAGTGAACACAAACCGTGGGCAGCGAACACAAACCTTGGGCAGTGAACACAAACCGTGGGCAGTGAACACAAACCGTGGGCAGTGAACACAAACCGTGGGCAGTGAACACAAACCGTGGGTGGCGAACACAAACCGTGGGTGGCGAACACAAACCGTGGGCAGTGAACACAAACCGTGGGCAGCGAACACAAACCGTGGGCAGCGAACACAAACCGTGGGCAGCGAACACAAACCGTGGGTGGCGAACACAAACCGTGGGCAGCGAACACAAACCGTGGGCAGTGAACACAAACCGTGGGCAGTGAACACAAACCGTGGGCAGCGAACGCAACCGTGGGCAGCGAACACAAACCGTGGGCAGCGAACACACAACCGTGGGCAGCGAACACACAACCGTGGGTGGCGAACACAAACCGTGGGCAGCGAACGCAACCGTGGGCGGCGAACACAAACCGTGGGCAGCGAACACACAACCGTGGGCAGCGAACACACAACCGTGGGTGGCGAACACAAACCGTGGGCAGCGAACGCAACCGTGGGCGGCGAACACAAACCGTGGGCAGCGAACACAAACCGTGGGCAGTGAACACAAACCGTGGGCAGCGAACGCAACCGTGGGCAGCGAACACAAACCGTGGGCGGCGAACACACAACCGTGGGCAGTGAACACGGACCGTTCAGCGGGCGTGAATTGTTCATGGGAAAAATTACCGTAGCAGGAAGACTGCTACAGTCTGTGTGTGCCGGAAATGTTGAAGGCATTTTGCATTCCTGTGATTATTTCAACAAGAACCAATAGGGCGTTTAGATTACACATTGCCTCCATCATGCAAAGATGCATTCCAGTCTAGCAGGGGCATAATATGGTACATTATTCAGTGGCAGTTCCTTCACCACTGACGGCAATAATCTATAGCACATAATCCTGCCCATCCGTAGCATAACAATAATCTATAGTGCATAACATATAATTTATATAACTTATAGCATGTAGACAGCACTATAATTGCATTGTATATAGTCATAGCACGCCATAGTACATTATTTATGTTATTTATAACATAGTAGTATATATATATATATAGTTAATATGTATAGTCTCATAATATAGATATTCCACTGTTACGTTCTTAGCTTACGCATGCTTCTTGATAAATGTTTTTGTGATGTATTCCCATGCTTTTGTTCTTGCTTAATGTAAGTCGCTCTGGATTAAGAGCGTCTGCTAAATGCCTAAATTGTAACATGCATGCAGAATGGCAGATTACCGAAACCTGCATGCATGTCAGTCTGCATGTGTATCAACGTGCTGCTTTTCAGAGAGAGATCGCCACTTTGTGTCAGAGATGACATTAATGTGCTCAATAGGGCGTCGCAGTCCCGCCCCCTTTCAGAACGACGAGTGGCCCGCAGGAAATGGTTCTCCATTAATTTTCTCCATCATAGGCTTTTCAAAAAGTATTTATATGAAGACGGTTACGCCGCGGACAAAGCCAACTCGGGTCGTGACAAATCATGACGATAATTACAATGTTTTGGGGCCGATCAAATAATTAGTAAGAAGAAAAACAAAACAAATGGTGTTGTCTCCTGCCTTTATTTTCTTCTTTCAAAAAAAAGAAAAAGAAAAAGAGGTCGAAAGGAAAGTAGGAAACAAGGATGGAAGTAAAGGGATATGTCACTGAATAGCTGCTACCATGCAGGACGCGTCCTAAGTGGGTCACAGTCCACATTTTGGCGAGAGTCCGGTGACCCCCGGTGACCCCCGGTGACCGGGGCCAGCGTGTAGGTGACCCCCGGTGACCCCCGGTGACCGGGGCCAGCGTGTAGGTGACCCCCGGTAACCCGGGGCCAGCGTGTAGGTGAATGCAGAATGAGCTGTCAGACACAACGCAGTGACTGACCTCTCACCCCCCATCACTAATTCATCTGGACACAGACAGAGAGACAGAGAGGGAGAGAGAGAGGGAGAGAGGGGGACAGATACAGAGACAGAGTGAGAGAGAGAGAGACAGAGTGAGAGACAGACAGACAGAGTGAGAGACAGACAGACATAGAGACAGACAGAGTGAGAGACAGTGAGAGACAGACAGACAGAGTGAGAGACAGACAGACAGACATAGAGACAGAGTGAGAGACAGACAGACAGAGTGAGAGACAGACAGACAGAAAGAGTGAGAGACAGACAGACAGACAGAGTGAGAGACAGACAGACAGACAGAGAGACAGACAGAGTGAGAGACAGACAGAGTGAGAGACAGACAGAAAGAGTGAGAGACAGACAGACAGACAGACAGACAGACAGACAGAGTGAGAGACAGACAGACAGACAGACAGAGTGAGAGACAGACAGACAGAGTGAGAGACAGAGTGAGAGACAGAGTGAGAGACAGACAGACAGAGTGAGAGACAGACAGACAGAGGGACAGGGGGGAAATAAATAGAATATGTGGGGCAAAGTAAACGTTGGTGAATAATTGACGACGTGTCGTTACTGGAGGTATTTATAAAACAAACACACACGCATGAGGGTCTCCTCTGGTCTAAATGCAGCACGACGCATGAGGGTCTCCTCTGGTCTAAATGCAGCACGACGCACACGCTGGGCCACAGGAAGACTGTTTACGTTGGCACGGCACCAAGAACTCACGCCATGAATGAACCAACGGATGAAATATTTATTTCCTGTCATGCCACTCTGGCCCATCCCATACGGGACTATTATATGACTCATTTCACAGAGTACACTGAATACAACTGACACTACAGTCCTTCCTGTTCATACGTATTTGTACATTATTTGAACAAAATGTAAAATTACACGGTGTTAGCAGACGTGGCATGGTGTTAGCGACACGTTAGCATCCATAGATGTAGCGTGTGTTCCCCTATAGCGTGGCAGGTGTTAGCGTTAGCATCCATAGACATAGCGTGTGTTCCCCTATAGCATGGCAGGTGTTAGCGTTAGCATCCATAGACGTAGCGTGTGTTCCCCTATAGCATGGCAGGTGTTAGCGTTAGCATCCATAGATGTAGCGTGTGTTCCCCTATAGCATGGCAGGTGTTAGCGTTAGCATCCATAGATCAGTAGCGTGTGTTCCCCTATAGCATGGCAGGTGTTAGCGTTAGCATCCATAGATCAGTAGCGTGTGTTCCCCTATAGCGTGGCAGGTGTTAGCGTTAGCATCCATAGATCAGTAGCGTGTGTTCCCCTATAGCATGGCAGGTGTTAGCGTTAGCATCCATAGATGTAGCGTGTGTTCCCCTATAGCGTGGCAGGTGTTAGCGTTAGCATCCATAGACGTAGCGTGTGTTCCCCTATAGCATGGCAGGTGTTAGCGTTAGCATCCATAGATGTAGCGTGTGTTCCCCTATAGCGTGGCAGGTGTTAGCGTTAGCATCCATAGATCAGTAGCGTGTGTTCCCCTATAGCATGGCAGGTGTTAGCGTTAGCATCCATAGACGTAGCGTGTGTTCCCCTATAGCATGGCAGGTGTTAGCGTTAGCATCCATAGATGTAGCGTGTGTTCCCCTATAGCGTGGCAGGTGTTAGCGTTAGCATCCATAGATGTAGCGTGTGTTCCCCTATAGCATGGCAGGTGTTAGCGTTAGCATCCATAGATCATTAGCGTGTGTTCCCCTATAGCATGGCAGGTGTTAGCGTTAGCATCCATAGATGTAGTGTGTGTTCCCCTATAGCATGGCAGGTGTTAGCGTTAGCATCCATAGATCAGTAGCGTGTGTTCCCCTATAGCGTGTCAGGTGTTAGCGTTAGCATCCATAGACGTAGCGTGTGTTCCCCTATAGCATGGCAGGTGTTAGCGTTAGCATCCATAGATGTAGCGTGTGTTCCCCTATAGCGTGTCAGGTGTTAGCGTTAGCATCCATAGATCAGTAGCGTGTGTTCCCCTATAGCGTGGCAGGTGTTAGCGTTAGCATCCATATATGTAGCGTGTGTTCCCCTATAGCGTGGCAGGTGTTAGCGTTAGCATCCATAGATCAGTAGCGTGTGTTCCCCTATAGCGTGGCAGGTGTTAGCGTTAGCATCCATAGATGTAGCGTGTGTTCCCCTATAGCGTGGCAGGTGTTAGCGTTAGCATCCATAGATCAGTAGCGTGTGTTCCCCTATAGCATGGCAGGTGTTAGCGTTAGCATCCATAGATGTAGCGTGTGTTCCCCTATAGCATGGCAGGTGTTAGCGTTAGCATCCATAGATGTAGCGTGTGTTCCCCTATAGCGTGGTAGGTGTTAGCGTTAGCATCCATAGATCAGTAGCGTGTGTTCCCCTATAGCGTGGCAGGTGTTAGCGTTAGCATCCATAGATGTAGCGTGTGTTCCCCTATAGCGTGGCAGGTGTTAGCGTTAGCATCCATAGATCAGTAGCGTGTGTTCCCCTATAGCATGGCAGGTGTTAGCGTTAGCATCCATAGATCAGTAGCGTGTGTTCCCCTATAGCATGGCAGGTGTTAGCATTAGCATCCATAGATCAGTAGCGTGTGTTCCCCTATAGCATGGCAGGTGTTAGCGTTAGCATCCATAGATCAGTAGCGTGTGTTCCCCTATAGCATGGCAGGTGTTAGCGTTAGCATCCATAGATCAGTAGCGTGTGTTCCCCTATAGCGTGGCAGGTGTTAGCGTTAGCATCCATAGATCAGTAGCGTGTGTTCCCCTATAGCATGGCAGGTGTTAGCATTAGCATCCATAGATCAGTAGCGTGTGTTCCCCTATAGCATGGCAGGTGTTAGCGTTAGCATCCATAGATCAGTAGCGTGTGTTCCCCTATAGCATGGCAGGTGTTAGCGTTAGCATCCATAGATCAGTAGCGTGTGTTCCCCTATAGCATGGCAGGTGTTAGCGTTAGCATCCATAGATGTAGCGTGTGTTCCCCTATAGCATGGCAGGTGTTAGCGTTAGCATCCATAGATGTAGCGTGTGTTCCCCTATAGCGTGGTAGGTGTTAGCGTTAGCATCCATAGATCAGTAGCGTGTGTTCCCCTATAGCATGGCAGGTGTTAGCGTTAGCATCCATAGATGTAGCGTGTGTTCCCCTATAGCATGGCAGGTGTTAGCGTTAGCATCCATAGACGTAGCGTGTGTTCCCCTATAGCGTGGCAGGTGTTAGCGTTAGCATCCATAGATCAGTAGCGTGTGTTCCCCTATAGCATGGCAGGTGTTAGCGTTAGCATCCATAGATCAGTAGTGTGTGTTCCCCTATAGCATGGCAGGTGTTAGCGTTAGCATCCATAGATCAGTAGCGTGTGTTCCCCTATAGCGTGGCAGGTGTTAGCGTTAGCATCCATAGATCAGTAGTGTGTGTTCCCCTATAGCATGGCAGGTGTTAGCGTTAGCATCCATAGATCAGTAGCGTGTGTTCCCCTATAGCGTGGCAGGTGTTAGCGTTAGCATCCATAGATCAGTAGCGTGTGTTCCCCTATAGCATGGCAGGTGTTAGCGTTAGCATCCATAGACGTAGCGTGTGTTCCCCTATAGCATGGCAGGTGTTAGCGTTAGCATCCATAGATCAGTAGTGTGTGTTCCCCTATAGCATGGCAGGTGTTAGCGTTAGCATCCATAGATCAGTAGTGTGTGTTCCCCTATAGCGTGGTAGGTGTTAGCGTTAGCATCCATAGATCAGTAGCGTGTGTTCCCCTATAGCATGGCAGGTGTTAGCGTTAGCATCCATAGATCAGTAGCGTGTGTTCCTCTATAGCATGGCAGGTGTTAGCGTTAGCATCCATAGATCAGTAGCGTGTGTTCCCCTATAGCTTGGCAGGTGTTAGCGTTAGCATCCATAGATCAGTAGTGTGTGTTCCCCTATAGCATGGCAGGTGTTAGCGTTAGCATCCATAGATCAGTAGCGTGTGTTCCCCTATAGCATGGCAGGTGTTAGCGTTAGCATCCATAGATCAGTAGCGTGTGTTCCCCTATAGCGTGGCAGGTGTTAGCGTTAGCATCCATAGATGTAGCGTGTGTTCCCCTATAGCGTGGCAGGTGTTAGCGTTAGCATCCATAGATGTAGCGTGTGTTCCCCTATAGCGTGGCAGGTGTTAGCGTTAGCATCCATAGATCAGTAGCGTGTGTTCCCCTATAGCATGGCAGGTGTTAGCGTTAGCATCCATAGATCAGTAGCGTGTGTTCCCCTATAGCGTGGCAGGTGTTAGCGTTAGCATCCATAGATGTAGCGTGTGTTCCCCTATAGCATGGCAGGTGTTAGCGTTAGCATCCATAGATCAGTAGTGTGTGTTCCCCTATAGCATGGCAGGTGTTAGCGTTAGCATCCATAGATCAGTAGTGTGTGTTCCCCTATAGCATGGCAGGTGTTAGCGTTAGCATCCATAGATCAGTAGCGTGTGTTCCCCTATAGCATGGCGTGTGTTAGCGTTAGCATCCATAGATCAGTAGCGTGTGTTCCCCTATATCATGGCAGGTGTTAGCGTTAGCATCCATAGATCAGTAGCGTGTGTTGCTCCGCTAAGTGCCCGTACTGTACTGTGTGTGTCTCGGCGGTGTCCTCTCCTAATGGCCCGTCATGTGATCCAACGATCACGGCTAATTGGTGGAAACGGCGCTCCCGTCTCGGCTAATAGACCGACGCCGCTGCAGTTGTCTCTTCTCTAATTGGCTGATTTGGGTCGGCTGCCTCTCCCGTTTCACCGCCCGCTTCACTGCTGTCTCAGAGCGCCATGAGCACTCCGCCTTTCTTATCTCACTCTTTGCTCTATCACTCTCTATCACTCCGTCAGCACTCTCTCTCTCTCTCTCTCTCTCTCTCTGTCTCTCTGTCTCTCTGTGTCTCTGTCTCTCTCTGTCTCTCTCTGTCTCTCTCTGTCTCTGTCTCTCTCTGTCTCTCTCTCTCTCTCTCTCTCTCTCTCTGTCTCTCTCTGTCTCTCTCTCTCTCTCTCTCTCTCTCTCTCTCTCTCTCTCTCTCTCTCTCTCTCTCTCTCTCTCTCTGTCTCTCTCTCTATCTCTCTCTCTCTCTCTCTCTCTCCTCTCTCTCTCTCTCTCTCTGTCTCTCTCTGTCTCTCTCTCTCTCTCTCTCTCATTGACTCATTATCACATATATGGATACGTATTAAACATAAAGCAGCCTCGCACTTGCGAGCGAGCACACACATGCACGCACGCACACACACACACACACACACACACACACACACACACACACAACCACACACACACACACACACACGCACACACACGACGAGCGCACAGACCGTAGGGAACGTGCAATGTGTCAGTGCTTATTATGAGTGATAAAACTTGAAGATGGAGAGATGAGAGAGAGAGAGAGAGAGAGAGGGAGAGAGGGAGAGAGGGAGAGAGGGAGAGAGGGGGGGGGGGTGGATAGAGGAGGGGGACATGCAGATGAAAGGAGAAGAGAACTTGTTAACATAATTTATACAGTATACACCCAGTCCTATTAATTCACACTTTTTCTATATCTGTGAATGTATCAGTGAATATGTCTGTCTGTCTGTGTCTGTGTGTGCGTGCTCATATGCTTGTGGAGCTGCAAGCCAAACAGCGGTTGAATAAGAAAAAAACAAATGTGGAGGACATGAGAGAGAGAGAGAGAGAGAGAGAGAGAGAGAGAGACACACAGACACAGTGTGTGCAAACAAGCATGAGTGACTTGCATTTGTTTGTATTCATGCATTCATATAATCGGTGTGTGTACAGTATAACATGTATGTGTATAATCACACTGTGTGATGTACAGTATAAACACATAGCTCATAGCACGCCACGAGCTTGTAGGTCTGCTATTTTTGAAGAATCGAAGAACGACTGACATTTTTAGAATCTGATCTCAGGTCAGAATGGGTTAATCAGACCAGTGTGTGTCCAGTGGAAACCTCATATGAATCTGATCTCAGGTCAGAATCTCACATCTGTCTGAGAACCACTGACATAGAAACATGAGGTTTTAACCCTGTGAGAACCACTGACATATAACCATGAGGGTTTTAACCCTGGGGAGAACCACTGCTATAGAAACATGAAGGTTTTAACCCTGTGAGAACCACTGATATAGAAATATGAGGTTTAACCCTGTGAGAACCACTGATATAGAAACATGAGGTTTTAACCCTGTGAGAACCACTGACATAGAAACATGAGGTTTTAACCCTGTGAGAACCACTGACATAGAAACATGAGGTTTTAACCCTGTGAGAACCACTGATATAGAAACATGATGTTTAACCCTGTGAGAACCACTGACATAGAAACATGAGGTTTTAACCCTGTGAGAACCACTGACATAGAAACATGAGGTTTTAAACCCTGTGAGAACCACTGATATAGAAACATGAGGTTTAACCCTGTGAGAACCACTGACATAGAACATGAGGTTTTAACCCTGTGAGAACCACTGACATAGAAACATGAGGTTTTAACCCTGTGAGAACCACTGATATAGAAACATGAGGTTTTAACCCTGTGAGAACCACTGACATAAAAACATAAGGTTTTAAACCCTGTGAGAACCACTGACATAGAAACATGGGGTTTTAACCCTGTGAGAACCACTGACATAGAAACATGAGGTTTTAACCCTGTGAGAACCACTGACATAGAAACATGAGGTTTTAACCCTGTGAGAACCACTGACATAGAAACATGGGGTTTTAACCCTGTGAGAACCACTGACATAGAAACATGGGGTTTTAACCCTGTGAGAACCACTGACATAGAAACATGAGGGTTTAACCCTGTGAGAACCACTGACATAGAAACATGAGGTTTTTCAGAAAACTGTCACAATGTAGAATACATGTGTTCTTATGGGATAAGGCCAGTGTGTGCGTTGTATACTGTATATATTGCTGTGCACGTTGTGTACAGGAATGCATTTTGCATTTGCTTGCATGTTATCGCTTATATAGCTGACAGCGCATTTACATATTTACCGCAGCAAGTTAATTTGCAACTGTGAGTGCGTGTGTGGTGCTCGTGCGTGCGTGCGTGCGTGCGTGCATGCGTGGCGTGTGTGGCATTCGTGTGTGGCGTGCGAGGCATGCCTGAGTGCGTGCCTGTGTGCGTGCCTGCGTGCGTGCGTGCGTGGTGTGCGCAAATGTAACCATGAAGCCAGCTTCTGTCAGAATAGAATAGGCAGCAATAGAGCATCAATATTAATATGTTTGTTTTCCAGTTCTAAACATGTATAGCATTAAGGCCTCTCGCCCTGCTGTCACCTCCAACACTCTCTCTCTCTCTCTCTCTCTCTCTCTCTCTCTCTCTCTCTCTCTCTCTCTCTCTCTCATTGTTCTTTCTGTGTGTACAAGTCTTACAGCATTCAGTTTTGTGGAGCTTTTCAACAGAAGCCAATTAGTGTAGGAGGAGAAGACCTTTTCAATGGGGTGGTGTTTGGGGTGGTGGTGGTGTGGTGGTGGTGGTGGTGGTGGTGGTGGTGGTGTGTGTGTGTGTGTGGGGGGGGGGGGGTATTGGGGGGGTGTTTGGCGTGGTGGTGTGGTGGTGGTGGTGGTGTGGTGGTGGTGTGTGTGTGGGGGGGGGGGGGGGGGTATTGG
>NC_139706.1:48871365-48890866 GCF_964188405.1 Protomyctophum parallelum | reverse complement strand
TTTTGTGTGCGCACTCGGTACATACAAATGGGATTGTGGGACACCAGAAGAAAATAAATCTCTGTCTCTCTTGCGTGTGCGTGCGTGCGTTTGTGCGTCGTGCACGTGAGCACTAATGCAGTGTGTGATGTAACACCAGTGTCCTACAATAGAATGACGAGAGAGAGAGAGAGAGAGAGAGGAGAGAGAGAGAGAGAGAGATGAGAGAGAGAGAGGAGAGTGAGAGAGAGAGAGAGAGAAGAGAGAGAGAGAGAGAGAGAGAGAGAGAGAGAGAGAGAGAGAGAGAGAGAGAGAGAGAGAGGAGAGAGAGAGAGAGAGAGAGAGAGAGAGAGAGAGAGAGAGAGAGAGAGAGAGAGGAGAGAGAGAGAGAGAGAGAGAGGAGAGAGAGAGAGAGAAGCCTCTAATTCAGCCCAACCTTCTATTTTAAGTGCTGTTTTCACATGCATCAAATTGCAATCAACTTCGTGCTCGGTCCCGTTCACTGGTTGTGTGTGTACTTAGGGCCGTCGCTGCGTTGCGTTGCGTGTGTACTTAGGGCCGTGTGTACTTAGGGCCGTCGCTCTAGCAAATTGGACATTAAATTGATGCAGAAAGATGCAGGGCAGATTGCGCTACACCTTTCAAGCAATTCGGCTACACACACACACACACACACACATCTGTCAGCGTGCGTGCGTGTGTGCGTGCGTGTGTGATTTAATTTTAATTTTGTGTCTGGCTGCCTTTTTCAGCCCATCTCTTATACGGATTATTTAGAAACCATTTTAATATCTCCTTTGGTGCCAAAGTGTCCTTTGGTGCCAATTAACACATGGCACCAAAATAATCAGAATAAATAATATATCACACAATGGATACATGACTCTGATTAATAAGAGTACATTCAAGTAGTCTCATTGTCAGGCTAGAGATACTGAGAGAGAGAGAGAGAGGGGGGGGGGAGAGAGAGAGAGAGAGAGAGAGAGAGAGAGAGGGGGGAGAGGGAGAGAGAGAGAGAGAATGACTGTAACATGGCCTTCTGCAGCAGCTGAATGAGCAGTTATCGCCCAATAGGCTAGCTCGCCATTTTCCTCCACTCAGCATTAAGTGGCCCATACATACATACTACTGTACATACTGTACCTACGGTCTGAAGCCGTTGATCCACTTAACCTTTGGCTGAACGTGACTCTGCACAGAGCTGTCAGAGGATACCGATTGGCTACCGTGACGTGCAGAGTGTTGGAGAGGCAGGGCCTGAAAGCCCGTAAGAGAGCAGATAGATCTACAAGCTCACAACAGTTGAGAGCTTGTAGATCAGCTATTTCCGGGGCCCAGACCCAGCCCTCTTTAGCTATAGTGGAGATGTGGTGTAACGTATATGCCAATAACTGTATATGCTGGAGGACTGCCGACATGACTCATGCTAGCTCAGTGTTGACATGTGAAACATGGCCGTTAGGGGTTCTACTTTGATGGAATGCTAATAGTCTTTGTGACTACATAATTCATCGTATAGCCCACAGGCTGGGTGATAATCTTATATATGTTACACATGTGACTAAATTTGACTGAGGGACTGCCATTGGATTTTTTTGAATTATCGTTTTCATGTCATATGAAAGCAGGGAATCATAGCTTCAAATTGACATATTGGTTGTTCAGTTTGACCCAGCGGTTTTGGAGATATAGCTTATAGAGTAATGTCTTGCAGAGAAACAGAGAGTTGAGAAAACAGGCTTGAAAGGTTCACTTCTGTGGTCTCTAACATTACACCTATAGCTACATGTTTAAGCATTTATTTCATATTTACATGTCTTCTGTGGTCTCTAACATTACACCTAGCTACATGTTTAAGCATTTATTTCATATTTACATGTCTTCTGTGGTCTCTAACATTACACCTAGCTACATGTTTAAGTATTTATTTCATATTTACATGTCTTCTGTGGTCTCTAACATTACACCTAGCTACATGTTTAAGCATTTATTTCATATTTACATGTCGATTTCAGCTCTGACACTTATTTCAGACATGCATCTATGTGAAGAGTCTGCCTGTGCTATTAACTCCTTTTGGGAAAAAATACATTAAAAAACGTTTTTCTCCTCTGGTGAAAAGCTGGAATTTGCGCGATGGCAGTCTCTCAGTCAAATCTGGTCACACATTGTAGTGTATTGCAAACATTGTGGCCTCTCCTTAATGTCACGTTGCCAGAATGTTGCCTCTCGCAATTTTCCAAGTTCTTCCGTCATACAGTCTGGAGCAACGGAAGCTCTATCATGAGTGTCACGGGGCAGCCCGTGCCCTATACACACACACACACACACACACACACACACACACACACACACACACACACACACTGATTAAGGACATTGCATGCACGCACACACCACACAGACTGTGGGTAGTGGGGCAGACAGGTCCTATCATTAATGTCAATACTGTTGATGTATGCATTTACAGGATGTACAAATGAAATGATACACACAGGGAAAACAGGCAGTTTATTAACCTGTGTTTATTGTAACCTCAGTATTTGTATGGCCTCTCCAGTGCTGGCACTTTAAGAGGGGGAAGGTGCCAAGTACTGGTGAGGAGCAGGGGTGTTCCACAATGTAATTTATCAAAGTATGTCTATTATCGGGGGAAATTAAGGTAACCCCATATGATGATTAATCTAAAATAGAACATCTAGGTATGGGGTTACTGATTCAGGTTCAGCTGATAACTGGGAGCTTGTAGATAAGCTGGGTATAATTAATTGTTTCTCTGTTGGTGGTAGGATCCTCTCCTATAAAGGGGAGACTGCAGGCAGAGCTAGTCAGTTAGGCTCGGGCAGGCATCATGCTGACACGCCTGTGAGAGAGCTGCCAGGGCCCCTGTCATGGGCATAGCCTAGTGCAGTTTGTTATTTTCCCTTTTTCCTTTGTTGAGCATTAAGTATTTTTGAGTTATTTATTTTGTATTTCGGCCAGTATTACTTTTGTTGTTTGATTTTTCCGTTGTGAATATCTGCACTGGAGCTGGAGTTTGGAGCAATAAAAACCATCAAAAAGCATCGCTGACTGTTTTTGGAGCCTTGGCCCTCGGGCAACTTTACAATGAGTAAAATGTAAATGCTTCCGTCATACAGTCTGGAGCAACGGAAGCTCTATCATGAGTAAAATATAAATGCTTCCGTCATACAGTCTGGAGCAACGGAAGCTCTGATCATGAGTAAAATATAAATGCTTCCGTCGTACAGTCTGGAGCAACGGAAGCTCTGATCATGAGTAAAATATAAATGCTTCCGTCATACAGTCTGGAGCAACGGAAGCTCTATCATGAGTAAAATATAAATGCTTCCGTCATACAGTCTGGAGCAACGGAAGCTCTGATCATGAGTAAAATATAAATGCTTCCGTCGTACAGTCTGGAGCAACGGAAGCTCTGATCATGAGTAAAATATAAATGCTTCCGTCGTACAGTCTGGAGCAACGGAAGCTCTGATCATGAGTAAAATATAAATGCTTCCGTCATACAGTCTGGAGCAACGGAAGCTCTGATCATGAGTAAAATATAAATGCTTCCGTCATACAGTCTGGAGCAACGGAAGCTCTGATCATGAGTAAAATATAAATGCTTCCGTCATACAGTCTGGAGCAACGGAAGCTCTGATCATGAGTAAAATATAAATGCTTCCGTCATACAGTCTGGAGCAACGGAAGCTCTGATCATGAGTAAAATATAAATGCTTCCGTCATACAGTCTGGAGCAACGGAAGCTCTGATCATGAGTAAAATATAAATGCTTCCGTCATACAGTCTGGAGCAACGGAAGCTCTATCATGAGTAAAATATAAATGCTTCCGTCATACAGTCTGGAGCAACGGAAGCTCTATCATGAGTAAAATGTAAATGCTTCCGTCATACAGTCTGGAGCAACGGAAGCTCTGATCATGAGTAAAATATAAATGCTTCCGTCATACAGTCTGGAGCAACAGAAGCTCTATCATGAGTAAAATATAAATGCTTCCGTCATACAGTCTGGAGCAACAGAAGCTCTATCATGAGTAAAATATAAATGCTTCCGTCATACAGTCTGGAGCAACGGAAGCTCTGATCATGAGTAAAATATAAATGCTTCCGTCATACAGTCTGGAGCAACGGAAGCTCTGATCATGAGTAAAATATAAATGCTTCCGTCGTACAGTCTGGAGCAACGGAAGCTCTGATCATGAGTAAAATATAAATGCTTCCGTCATACAGTCTGGAGCAACGGAAGCTCTGATCATGAGTAAAATATAAATGCTTCCGTCATACAGTCTGGAGCAACGGAAGCTCTGATCATGAGTAAAATATAAATGCTTCCGTCATACAGTCTGGAGCAACGGAAGCTCTATCATGAGTAAAATATAAATGCTTCCGTCATACAGTCTGGAGCAACGGAAGCTCTATCATGAGTAAAATATAAATGCTTCCGTCATACAGTCTGGAGCAACGGAAGCTCTATCATGAGTAAAATATAAATGCTTCCGTCATACAGTCTGGAGCAACAGAAGCTCTATCATGAGTAAAATGTAAATGCTTCCGTCATACAGTCTGGAGCAACGGAAGCTCTATCATGAGTAAAATATAAATGCTTCCGTCATACAGTCTGGAGCAACGGAAGCTCTATCATGAGTAAAATATAAATGCTTCCGTCATACAGTCTGGAGCAACAGAAGCTCTATCATGAGTAAAATGTAAATGCTTCCGTCATACAGTCTGGAGCAACGGAAGCTCTGATCATGAGTAAAATATAAATGCTTCCGTCATACAGTCTGGAGCAACAGAAGCTCTATCATGAGTAAAATATAAATGCTTCCGTCATACAGTCTGGAGCAACAGAAGCTCTATCATGAGTAAAATGTAAATGCTTCCGTCATACAGTCTGGAGCAACGGAAGCTCTGATCATGAGTAAAATATAAATGCTTCCGTCATACAGTCTGGAGCAACAGAAGCTCTATCATGAGTAAAATATAAATGCTTCCGTCATACAGTCTGGAGCAACAGAAGCTCTATCATGAGTAAAATATAAATGCTTCCGTCATACAGTCTGGAGCAACGGAAGCTCTGATCATGAGTAAAATATAAATGCTTCCGTCATACAGTCTGGAGCAACGGAAGCTCTGATCATGAGTAAAATATAAATGCTTCCGTCGTACAGTCTGGAGCAACGGAAGCTCTGATCATGAGTAAAATATAAATGCTTCCGTCATACAGTCTGGAGCAACGGAAGCTCTGATCATGAGTAAAATATAAATGCTTCCGTCATACAGTCTGGAGCAACGGAAGCTCTGATCATGAGTAAAATATAAATGCTTCCGTCATACAGTCTGGAGCAACGGAAGCTCTGATCATGAGTAAAATATAAATGCTTCCGTCATACAGTCTGGAGCAACGGAAGCTCTGATCATGAGTAAAATATAAATGCTTCCGTCATACAGTCTGGAGCAACGGAAGCTCTGATCATGAGTAAAATATAAATGCTTCCGTCATACAGTCTGGAGCAACGGAAGCTCTGATCATGAGTAAAATATAAATGCTTCCGTCATACAGTCTGGAGCAACGGAAGCTCTATCATGAGTAAAATATAAATGCTTCCGTCATACAGTCTGGAGCAACGGAAGCTCTATCATGAGTAAAATATAAATGCTTCCGTCATACAGTCTGGAGCAACAGAAGCTCTATCATGAGTAAAATGTAAATGCTTCCGTCATACAGTCTGGAGCAACGGAAGCTCTGATCATGAGTAAAATATAAATGCTTCCGTCATACAGTCTGGAGCAACAGAAGCTCTATCATGAGTAAAATATAAATGCTTCCGTCATACAGTCTGGAGCAACAGAAGCTCTATCATGAGTAAAATGTAAATGCTTCCGTCATACAGTCTGGAGCAACGGAAGCTCTGATCATGAGTAAAATATAAATGCTTCCGTCATACAGTCTGGAGCAACAGAAGCTCTATCATGAGTAAAATATAAATGCTTCCGTCATACAGTCTGGAGCAACAGAAGCTCTATCATGAGTAAAATATAAATGCTTCCGTCATACAGTCTGGAGCAACGGAAGCTCTGATCATGAGTAAAATATAAATGCTTCCGTCATACAGTCTGGAGCAACGGAAGCTCTGATCATGAGTAAAATATAAATGCTTCCGTCGTACAGTCTGGAGCAACGGAAGCTCTGATCATGAGTAAAATATAAATGCTTCCGTCATACAGTCTGGAGCAACGGAAGCTCTGATCATGAGTAAAATATAAATGCTTCCGTCATACAGTCTGGAGCAACGGAAGCTCTGATCATGAGTAAAATATAAATGCTTCCGTCATACAGTCTGGAGCAACGGAAGCTCTGATCATGAGTAAAATATAAATGCTTCCGTCATACAGTCTGGAGCAACGGAAGCTCTGATCATGAGTAAAATATAAATGCTTCCGTCATACAGTCTGGAGCAACGGAAGCTCTGATCATGAGTAAAATATAAATGCTTCCGTCATACAGTCTGGAGCAACGGAAGCTCTGATCATGAGTAAAATATAAATGCTTCCGTCATACAGTCTGGAGCAACGGAAGCTCTGATCATGAGTAAAATATAAATGCTTCCGTCATACAGTCTGGAGCAACGGAAGCTCTGATCATGAGTAAAATATAAATGCTTCCGTCATACAGTCTGGAGCAACGGATGCTCTGATCATGAGTAAAATATAAATGCTTCCGTCATACAGTCTGGAGCAACGGAAGCTCTGATCATGAGTAAAATATAAATGCTTCCGTCATACAGTCTGGAGCAACGGATGCTCTGATCATGAGTAAAATATAAATGCTTCCGTCATACAGTCTGGAGCAACGGAAGCTCTGATCATGAGTAAAATATAAATGCTTCCGTCATACAGTCTGGAGCAACGGAAGCTCTGATCATGAGTAAAATATAAATGCTTCCGTCATACAGTCTGGAGCAACGGAAGCTCTGATCATGAGTAAAATATAAATGCTTCCGTCATACAGTCTGGAGCAACGGAAGCTCTGATCATGAGTAAAATATAAATGCTTCCGTCATACAGTCTGGAGCAACGGAAGCTCTGATCATGAGTAAAATATAAATGCTTCCGTCATACAGTCTGGAGCAACGGAAGCTCTATCATGAGTAAAATATAAATGCTTCCGTCATACAGTCTGGAGCAACGGAAGCTCTGATCATGAGTAAAATATAAATGCTTCCGTCATACAGTCTGGAGCAACGGAAGCTCTGATCATGAGTAAAATATAAATGCTTCCGTCATACAGTCTGGAGCAACGGAAGCTCTGATCATGAGTAAAATATAAATGCTTCCGTCATACAGTCTGGAGCAACGGAAGCTCTGATCATGAGTAAAATATAAATGCTTCCGTCATACAGTCTGGAGCAACTTAATATATATTTTTGTTGAACGGAAATGACGAACAGATTGACATATAACATTTGGAGATTGTGGAGACCATGGGCTGTATTTTGCGTGTCTTAAGTAGCCTACCAGGTCTTTTTCCATAACTTGAGTAAACTAAAGACCTGGAGGCGTGGTCAATGCTCTTTGGCCACTCAGAATAGCCAAATGGCATTGATCACGCCTCCAGGTCTTTAGTTTACTCAAGTTAGGGAATAAGACCTGGTACTTAAGACACGCAAAATACAGCCCATATATCTCCACGATTTTCATTGTGACCATCAGGGCATAATTATGTTTTATATACCGTCTTGTAAAACTAATTGACAGCCGTTCCAAATCCTCCATCCCTTCGGCAATGTCTTTTAATTGCTCCGTATGTTTTTTATCAATTACTTCTACTTGTTTTATTTATTGCAACTGTAGTTTTACCTTGTCACTGTTGGGAGTGGTGAAGTTCATTTCAGTCCATGCACCTTGGCATTTATTTGTTTGTTTGTATTTTACCCAGTTTCTCTGACACAAGTTTCTCAAACCTAATTGCCCCGAGTGGGATGAATAAAGTTGTGTGAAGTTGTTTGAAGTGTTGTGACCGAGGAGAGCAGTGAAGGACGAGGTCTATTAGGTATAGGCAGGATCATAGTTAATTGACTCATTCTGAACAGGAAACCCCTTTTGGTGTTTACGCTTTATGTAGTACTTTAGCTATATTGAAGAATAGCAGATCTACAAGGCACCGAGTGCCACGCTATACGAGTAGATCTGCTATTTTTTGCACAAATCTTTTGAATATATTTTCTTTCAGAGCGAACGTTTTTTTTTAACTCAAATCTTTGCTTCTGCGTGGTGCTTGAAACTAAAATATTTTCAGATGGGGGGTCGGCTGCCTTATACAGATAATACTGGTGGGGGTCCTTGACATGAAAATATTAAGGGCACCGCTGACATATTTATTTGTATTCTCGTATAATATGTGATGTACTGTACTGTCTTACCTTGTGGGCCACGAGCCTGTAATAAAGTTTATATATAGAAACATAGGTTACGGAATAGAGTAATGGAAGAGCTGCAGGGATCAGTTAGTGTCTCTTAGAGGGGTGATCTTTGGTGATACAGGTACAACCATAATACATAAAAAATATATATTTCCTTCACGTTGTATTGCTCACAGATAGACCCTATATCGACGAAGACCTCTTGGTCCAAACGCGTATAGGTCCTGTTTTCTAATTGCTAATCGCTCATCAATAAACTATTATAAATCTTTTTTCCACCAAAGAAAAGACTGAGTGCCTTGAATTCCCTTTTTTCTTTTTTCTTCTTTGCAAACTCTGCAATTTACACCTCCTTAAGGGAATTAATTAATTACAACTTGAAGGAAAGATACTCTTTTTTTTTTGTCTATGGAAACCTAATAGGTTTTCTCAGAAAATTGGCAGGATTTGTATTGATATGATATAGTACTTTATTGTCAGTTCACACTGAAATGTGTCTTGCGACCATGGGCGGAGCTGGAGGGGGTGCACTGCACCCCCTGGCAAAAAAAAAAGAAAAAACCTTTTCTTTTTTTTTTTCTTTTTTTTAACGTAACATCTGGCTTCTGACTGTAGTTTGTAATAATCTCTCTTATCATGATATGATGACTCGCTGTATGGCTGTAGCGCATGTGTGTATGTGTGTGAGCTGCTGTACTACCTAAATAGCTCATTTTTAGGGGTTAGGGCATTGTAAAAACGCATGCGTGCGCGCGGGTGTTGTTGGCCAAGCAGTCGCACCCCCAGGCGTCAAGTTCAAGCTCCGCCTATGCTTGCGACACAGCAGTATGCAGAACACACATACACACATTTGACATAACACAAAGAACAAGACAATTTTACATACATAAAGACATGAAGACAAGAGCAATATCCACCGCTTAGATTACCCCGTGGCTACTACAACTCCTGATTAAGCCTCAAGGTCGACTGGTGGACAAAGGACCTCTTTAGTCTGACCTTATTGTAATGCTGGTACACCATATCTCCTTCCTGAAGGCAGCAGCCTATATTCTCCATACAACACATGCTTAGTATTAGAGGTGATATTCCTTGCTAACCGTAGGATGCTGTTATCATATATCATATCATATATATATATATATTAGAAGGCATTTTGTAGAATTGGCCGCAGGTCTAGATGTGTTAACCCATTCTGAACGGGAACCCATTTTGGTGTCAGCATCATGTCATGCTTTAGCTATTGAAAAATAGCAGATCTACAAGCTCGTAGCGCGCCACCGAGTGGCGCGCTACGAGCTTGTAGGTCTGCTATTTTTTTTTTAAATCGAAGAACGACTGACATTTTTTAGAATCTGATCTCAGGTCAGAATGGGTTCATCAGACCAGTGTGTGTGTCCGGTGGAAACCTCGTATGAAATCTGATCTCAGGTCAGAATGGGTTCATCAGATCAGTGTGTGTCCGGTGGAAACCTCGTATGAAATCTGATCTCAGGTCAGAATGGGTTAAACAGGTTTTATGTTGTACAGTATCTGCGGACAAGGCTCATTGGTGTTATATTGGTGTATTGGCAGCTTTACCCTGTAAACCGCTGATGCGGTTATATATTTATACTGTATTACAGTATTAGGAGAGCATAATATGAGATTATGGAGAGATTCCAGTGTGATAAAAAACGGCTATACGCGATGCATGACTTCCATCCAGGCTGGGGGACAGAAATCACTGTGGATGCACTTTTGGGTTTATTGTCGGATGCAAGCTGGCTTTATTATACAAACACCCGTTATAGGCTAATAAAGATTTTGGGGGGGGGGGGGGGGGGAGTGTGAGACACTATATTTTGTGTGTAAAAATGTCAGCCTGAATAAATATGTGTACTGTTATTATAGGAGTCTGTTGGTATTGTGGCTTTATAGAGCTGGAGGTTTGTTAGTAGTCGTGTTAACGTTGTTTTATACTGTTTAAATGTGTTACAGTTTCGCCTTTCACCCATTCGAGACAGGGTTTTAAGCATTATTGTTATAAATAGCAGATCAACAAGCTCGTAGCGCGGCACCGAGTGCCGCGCTGCGAGCTTGTTGATCTGCTATTTTTGAAAAATTGTGGCGGAAATCTTTGAATATATATTCTTTCAGAGCCAACGTTTTTAATAGGGCCGGGACTAATTGCGATTAATTTAGATTAATTAACTACAGATAAATTAATCACACCTTTTTTTTCACCGCGGAACGTTTCTCACTGGGCGCTTTTCTATAGTACTGAAAACTGGAAATAATAAAAAGTCACCCCATTTTGTGTTGCCTAGAACTGGAGGTCTGACAAAAAATAGTAACAATATGAAGTACAGCTTTGTGATGTCACTGAGATGTACTTACTGTTACTGTTACTAATTTTCTTTCAGACCTCCAGTTCTAGGCAACACAGAATGGGGTGACTTTTTATTATTACAGGTATATATTAATGACAGTAAAATTTTGAAAATGAGTGGTATCCTGTAGTCACTATTCATTGATTCACTGGGATACCAAAAAACATAAAAAAAAAGGATATTGAATATTGATATGCGATTAAAATGTGATTAATCTAGATTCATTAATCGCAAAGCCTCTGATTAATTAGATTATTTTTTTTAATCGAGTCCCAGCTCTAGTTTTTAACTCAACTCTTTGCTTCTGCGGGATCCCTGAAATAACATATGTTCAGATGGAGGCCGGCGGCCAATTACATTACATAATACTTTATTACATTACATAATACTTTATTACATTACATAATACTTTTTGGGGTCCTTGACGTGAAATAGTTTGAGAACAACCGACATAGAAACATTGGGGTTTTCATGGGACTCGATTTAAAAAATTAATCTAATTACTCAGAGGCTTTGCGATTAATTAATCTAGATTAATCACATTTTAATCGCATATCAATATTCAACCCGAGAAGAGCGAGAAACCTTTTTTTTTTATGTTTTTTGGTATCCCAGTGAATCAATGAATAGTGACTACAGGATACCACTCATTTTCAACATTTTACTGTCATTAATATACCTGTTGTGGAAATAATAATAAAAAGTCACCCCATTCTGTGTTGCCTAGAACTGGAGGTCTGAAAAAAAATTAGTAACAGTAACAAGTACATCTCAGTGACAAAGCTGTACTTACTTCATATTGTTACTGTTTTTTGTCAGACCTCCAGTTCTAGGCAACACAAAATGGGGTGACTTTTTATTATTTCCAGTTTTCAGTACTATAGAAAAGCGCCCAGTGAGAAACGTTCCGCGGTGAAAAAAAAGCTGCGATTATTTTTTCTGTAGTTAATCGCGATTCATTTTTCTGTAGTTAATTAATCTAAATTAATCGCAATTAGTCCCGGCCCTAGTTTTCAGAAAACCTTTGGTAGGATCTATAGTCAGGTCTAAATGGGTAAAGGGTTGTGTTGTGATTCTATAGTTCTGGCCCCTTCGTTATGTAGTGAAGCACTGTTGTTGTTGTTGTTGGCGGCAATTTCTTATTTTAGTTTTAGTCGTTTTAGTCTCTTGAATAGTGTTCATTTAGTTTTAGTCACATTTTAGTCACCTGGAATGTCTTAGTGTTAGTCTAGTTTCAGTCGACTATAATGTCGTACGATTTTAGTCGACTAAACCTACAGGTGATTTAGTCGACTAAAATGTATTTCGGTGTGCCTTGATGTTGTCGTAATGACAGAGTTTACACTTTACACAAATAGCAGATCTATACAAGCTCGCAACGCGTCGCAGCTTGTCGCGACAATAGCCGGCTATGGTAGCTGATTGTAGATCGGCTAGTGTAGCTTGTAGATCAGCTTGTAGATCACACGGTTGTTAAATTAGCAGATATAGATAGATAGACAAACAACTAAACAATATAGTTCAAAGCGGTTGTTTTTTCGTTGTCGGACCCGCTGCCTTTTCCCCCAAACTCTCCCGAGAAGAGGGGAGGGGGTGAGCAGCGCGCTCAGTGGTCGTGTGCACATCCATCGTGTGTGTGACTGTGTGTGTGTGTGTGTGTGTGTGTGTGTGTGTGTGTGTGTGTGTGTGTGTGTGTGTGTGTGTGTGTGTGTGTGTGTGTGTGTGTGTGTGTGTGTGTGTGTGTGTGTGTGTGTGTGTGTGTGTGTGTGTGTGTCAGTAGTGAATAGCTGCATGTATGTTGAAAATTGGGCAATCATACCTTTAAAAAATAATCAATATCCTTTATATCAGTTGTATGTACCCCTCTATTCATGCAATATGTTGCCCGTGTTTTGTGATTGGTTTGCTGCGTTCTGAATCCATAAACCAATCGCATAGATAATACTTCTTTGAGGGAATCATTTGTATTTGGTACCGCATTCATGTATTGATGAACCAATCGCATATAGATACGATGTTTTTTGAGGGAATCATTTTAATTGGTTGATTGCGTTCATGTAGGCCTATCGATGAAACCTCATAGCAAAAGTTGAAAGACAGTAGATAGCCTATATTTATAGATAGATAGACCACAATCCCCGTGTGTGTGTGTGTGTGTGTGTGTGTGTGTGTGTGTGTGTGTGTGTGTGTGTGTGTGTGTGTGTGTGTGTGTGTGTGTGTGTGTGTGTGTGTGTGTGTGTGTGTGTGTGTGTGTGTGTGTGTGTGTGTGTGAGATATAATAGCCCTATTAACTATTATTGTTAATGTTAAGTAGCCTAAACAATCTCTCTCAAACACACACACACACACACTGTGACACACACACACACACACACACACACACACACACACACACACACACACACACACACACACACACACACACAAAGCCTGTCCAGGCCGCTTGACTGACAGGTACCTTGTACACGCCCACTTTATTAAAAAAAATCGAAATCTTTGAAATCTATGAACGCGGCATTAGGCAGACCTATACTGTAGTTCTTTGTTCCTACTGTAGTTCTGTGTTCCTATACTGTAGTTCTGTGTTCCTACTGTAGTTCTGTGTTCCTACTGTAGTTCTGTGTTCCTATACTGTAGTTCTTTGTTCCTACTGTAGTTCTGTGTTCCTACTGTAGTTCTGTGTTCAACAGTTGATTGATTGCCCCGTGGGGCGGCTGTGGCTCAGGAGGTATAGAGCAGGTCGTCCAATGATCCCTGGGGTCGGCGGTTCGAATCCCGGCTCCTCCTCCTCCTCCTCCTGTCCTACATGTCAAAGTGTCCTTGGGCAAAGACACTGAACCCCACACTGCCTCCAATGAGTCGGTGGGTGTGAGCTCGCCACCGTCAGTGTGTGAATGTGGGCATTTAGAGGGGCAGGTGCTCAGTGGCGTGCACAGACATTTAGAGGGGCAGGTGCTCAAGTGAAAAAAAGGGCACCTTGTGCAGCACATTTTGGGGCGGGAACCCATTTTGGTGCTTTAGCTATTGAAAAATAGCAGATCTACAAGCTCATAGCGCGCCACCGAGTGGTGCGCTATGAGCTTGTAGGTCTGCTATTTATTTTTTTATCGAAGAACCACTGACATAGAAACATAGCTTTTAGATTGTGTGGGGGCCTAAATAATATAGTAGAAGCGTTTTTGATCAAGTTTTGATCAATGTCACCGCATGGTCCACACACTACAAATTAAGAAAAAAAAAAAAAACCTTTTTTTTTCTTTTTTTTTAGAGCACATTGCCAAAAAGGGCAGGCACTCTGGCACCCCCTAGTGTCTATCTGTGCACGCCACTGGAAGTGAGGACACTGGCGTCGACTGTTCGCCGCTTCACCTCCCAACGTATGAATGAACGAGCCGTTGTAAAGCGCTTTGAGCACTTGGAAAAGCGCTATAAAAAATGCAATTCATTATTTATGAATGGACGATGAAAGAGGATCTCATCTGTCTTGTCGAACAAATCTCACCTTTTAAGATTTAGATTAGATTTAGATTATTTTATGCCTGCATTATTTGAAAGCTTAATGATTAATATCTGAGTTTTCTAATCATTCTTCTCAGCGTGTGTCCTTCTTTTGGTTAAATATAATTTTGTATATAATCCCTTCTTTCTAGCCCCTTTCAAAATAGGCACATTTTTATGTTTTTGTGTTTTTATGTTTTTGTGGCCCAGGTTATTTTTTTTTCATAAATGTTGTCTCCTTCGCCCAAACCGGAGCGCTTTGCATGTGACAGCTAATCATTGGTAAATGGTGCATTTATATAGTGCCTTTATCCAAGGCGCTTTACATAATAATAATGCATCAATTCACCCATACATTCACACACACATTCACACACCGATGGCGGAGGAAACCATGCAAGGCACCAACCTGCACATCAGGAGCAATTAGGGGTTCAGAGTCTTGCTCAAGAACACTTCGACACCAACTCTGGGGGAGCCCACAGGGTTCGAACTGGCAACCTTGCGGTTCCCATCCAGCCACCCTATACCGCTGAACCACCGCTGCCATTCTAACATGCAAGGCCATACAGTACTAATGCGACAAGCGGTGATTCGTTCAGCTTTAACAATGAGAACGGTGCGCATGAGGCAGGTGCATTATTTCCTCTCCTTTATTTCCCCATAAATCTATAAACACTTAGAACAGGAACTAATGGCTGGTGTTTATCCCATTCTGAACGGGAACCCATTTTGGTGTCAGCATCATGTCATGCTTTAGCTATTGAAAAAGTAGCAGATCTACAAGCTCATAGCGCGCCACCGAGTGGCGCGCTACGAGCTTGTAGGTCTGCTGATTTTTTTTTAGAATCTGATCTCAGGTCAGAATGGGTTAATCAGACCAGTGTGTGTCCAGTGGAAACCTCGTATGAATCTGATCTCGGGTCAGAATGGGTTAACAAGGGGGACTGACAATCTGACACTATGGTGGATGACTTTTCCGATCATGGTTGTCTAGGTCAGGGTCAGTTCTCAACAATATTTGGCCCCGGGGACCCCCTGGAAATGCTTTGGCAATGTCTCGGGTCAGAATGAAAACTGTCAGGATGTAGAAGACATTTTTATTAATCTGATCTCAGGTCAGAATGTGTTAAGGACGGTAATTATAATTAGGTATTAGGTATTTATAATAACAATTTGGGGACCCCCCAAAATAATTTGGCAGCCCTCCGAAGGGTCGCGACCCACGGGTTGAGAACCCCTGGTCTACTAATACTCCTGACCGCTGACCAGCCTGGTGTTAGGGCCGATTCATACTCCTATTTTAGAGCCGAATAAAAGTCGGTTCGGCTCTTTAGAGCCTACATTGTGACGTCATTTGGCTCTGTAGAGCCTACAATGTGACGTCATTTGGCTCTGTAGAGCCTACAATGTGACATCATTTGGCTCTGTAGAGCCTACAATTTGACGTCATTTGAGGTTCGGGGGGGGGGGGGGGGGGTACCGTCCTAAAGACGGCTCTTCTGTGCTACTGAAAATTTCTGACGAGCCGAAATACTTTTGGCACTACAGCGCCGAAACTAAGGCCCTTAGCCGAGTCGGCCCTTAGCCTAGAGTCATTTCAACAGATTGATGTTGTAAGAACCAGCATGTCCAAGAAGTCGATTCAATTGGATTCCCCACTCTACCTTAATCACAGCTAAACCACATGTATATACATCAAAGCCTGCAATCCATGAGGGGGAGAATTATGGATTATGAATATTTATAATACATAGAAGGATGTGTAGATGGTAGGGGAAGAGACTGTATAACTTTCAAGATATATACCGCTACACCGTGAGTCAAATCCATTTACACACGTTCTAATTATACGCCTCTAATCTTTCTACTTGAAAGAAAAAAACATATCACTCTAGGTCCGTGTATAGGGCCCTTTAAGCATTAAAACAACTGTTTTAATGCTTAAGCAGCTGTGGGTGCTGGCGGCGTGTTTCCTCCTCTGCGTCATCAGTGCCCATACCCGAAGGCGGGGTTGGCGAAAGGGCCTTTCTGTGTGGAGTTTGCATGTTCTCCCCGCGTCCCCTATAGGGTATAGGTACCCTCACAAAAGCATGCAGTAATCCTGGTCACTAAACTGCCTCCCCCTGGCCAGCCGGGGCGCCTGATGGAGGGGAAAGGAACTGGTTGGAATAACGTGTTCCTTCCACGCGCTATACGTCCAACCAGGGAAACTCCCCCCTGTCAGGTGTAAAGGAGCAACTTGGACACTCAGGCATGAAGGAAGCATGAGTTCAAGTCCGTTGCTCTCCCCTTGTCCCCCATATATGGGGACTAGGTTGGTCTCCCCTTGTCCCCCATATATGGGGACTAGGTTGGTCTCCCCTTGTCCCCCATATATGGGGACTAGGTTGCTCTCCCCTTGTCCCCCATATATGGGGACTAGGTTGGTCTCCCCTTGTCCCCCATATATGGGGACTAGGTTGCTCTCCCCTTGTCCCCCATATATGGGGACTAGGTTGGTGGAGGGTGTGTAGAGCCCAGGATCACATTAGATGATTGACACAGGGGTGAATAAATGGGTTACAAAATCGTGGGATAAAAAAATAAAAATAAAATAAACTGTTACATGCCTGAGGAAGGTCCGGAGGGACCGAAACGTTGCTTCATTAAACAATAATCATGTAGCGAGGAGCAGATACACAGTGTTCCTTATTGCTTTCATCGATCGACGTCCACTGGCCTACAGTACGCACCCGTGTGCATACGCCTGATTTATATATAGATGTGCGACATTTTTCTCCTACACTTTAGCTTTTGAAAAATATCAGATCTTGTATGTATAGGTACGAGCTTGTATAGGTCTGCTATTTTTGAAAAATCGTGAAAATGTGGGCTCAAATCTTTGAATATAATATTCTTTCAGTTTTTTTTAACTCAAATCATTGCTTCTGGGGGGGGGGGGGGGGGGTCCCTGGAACAACATATTTTCAGATGGGGATCGGTGGCCGATTACAGATAATCTTGGGGGTCCTTGACATGAAAATGTTTGAGAACCACTGACATAGAAACATAGGGGTTTTTTTTCAGATGTTTTTTTTTTTTCAGGATTTAGAAGGCATTTGATATAGAATCGTGCCTAGTGCCAGCCCTCCCCGCAAAACCCTGTTCTCCCATTGCCTGCAGGCTTTTTCATCATAACTTAAACCTTCCAAGACATCCCACAGCCAGGCCCACTCCACAGGCCCCCGGCCCGCTCCACAACCCTAACCCTAACCCTGTGTGGGATGTTACGCTAGAAAGAAAACCTCACCTCCTCAGGTGCCTCTATTGTAGCTGAGCGTCTGAGCGTTTGGCCGCAGTATCTGGGAAGAATGAAACACAATACTGTATGTTGCTCACGCAGCTGTCAGGATTTACACTGGGATTTTAATTTAAAAAAAGATGTGAAATGTGTTTTTTTTAGTGAAGTACACTTCGTAACAACCTCTGAAGTAAACAGATGATACGCATGTTGAGTTGCATCAGGTCCATATGCTGTTGTCTGTTCTCTGTTGTTGACCTGGCCGGGTCTTTTTCCACGCAGATGGAACTGACAGAGAAAACAGCTGTGCCTACAAGTAAATAGTGCACGCTCCTCCAACTGCACACATACACGCACACGCACACGCACACGCACGCACGGAGACACACACGCTTGCACGCGTGGCGCATAGCACGCACACGCATTCCTATACTGTAAACCAATGTATTGGTTTAGGAATGCGACTAAACGGCTCCGTGGGGTGTGACAGAAAATATAAGTCAACTTTTTTTTGAGTGAAGTGTTCCTTCACTGTGCATGTATAAGAATGCAAATTGTTAATATCTTTCTTTCTTTCTTTCTTTCTTTCTTTCTTTCTTTCTTTCTTTCTTTCTTTCTTTCTTTCTTTCTTTCTTTCTTTCTTTCTTTCTTTCTTTCTTTCTTTCTTTCTTTCTTTCATCTCTTTGCTCAGGTCCGCTGGTGAACATGTCAAATACACATTCACGGGACAACTCCGAAGATTCCGAAGACAGCCATTCACACACCGATGGCGGAGGAAAACCCTGCAAGGCACCAACCAGCCCATCAGGAGCAAATTAGGAGGTTGCTCAAGGACACTTGGACACTAACTCTTGGGGAGCCCACATGGGGTTCGAACTGGCAACCTTGCTGGTTTACCATCCACCGGCCACTCTACCGCTGATCCACCTCCCCCCCCCCCCCCCCCCCCCCCTTATGAGACAGAAACAAGTCCACAGCTTCTCACACACAACCGCCACCCGCACCGCTCTGCGTCATTATAATCTCTCTCTCATCATTAAGCCATTCTGACCTGAGATCAGATTCTAAAAATGTCTTTCGATTTAAAAAAAAATAGCAGACCTATACAAGCTCGTAGCGCGCCACTCGGTGGCGCGATATGAGCTTGTAGATCTGCTATTTTTCAATACCACCAAAACGGGTTCCCGCCCCAAAATGGGTTAAACCTTTCATGTGACAGGCAGGGTCCGGTCAACGTTCCTGTCGTTAATCATAATTGCCATCATCGCCGCCAAGACATTTACATAAATACAATCGGAAAATCACAAGTAACCCCCCCCCCCCCCTTCCCCAAATAATTAAATAAAAATAAATACCGTCCCGAGTGTTAAATTAAAAGTAATTAAAAGCTGACAGCTTTAGAAGACATAACTGAAGTCATTATCGACACCATCAGTGTTAGCATAGACATTGCATTGCTTTTCGTCCTCCGTCACCACAGCCATTAACCCATTCTGACCTGAGATCAGATTCATACGAGGTTTCCACTGGGACACATACTGGTCTGTTTATAACCCATTCTGACCTGAGATCAGATTCATACGAGGTTTCCACTGGACACACACTGGTCTGATTATAACCCATTCTGACCTGAGATCAGATTCTAAAAAATGTCAGTCGTTCTTCGATTTTTTTTCAAAAATAGCAGACCTACAAGCTCGTAGTGCGCCACTCGGTGGCGCGCTATGAGCTTGTAGATCTGCTATTTTTCAATAGCTAAAGCATGACATGATGCTATAACACCAAAATGGGTTCTCGTTCAGAATGTGTTAGGCATCCATTTGTCGTGCTCATGGAATATTATTATTATTATTATTATGCTCATGGAATATTTCCTGCACATGTTTGATGATCACGGCTCGCATAGATGATCTGGGTTTGAG
>NC_139706.1:48768865-48866365 GCF_964188405.1 Protomyctophum parallelum | reverse complement strand
ACCTTAGTAGGCTAGAATGGGGTAGGTAGGTTTAAAAAAATCAATGATGATGATGATGATACCGTACGGTATGGGCTATATCCCATGTTCAAAGATGATGAAAAACGAGGTTTATTTTATTTTTCAAAATTTCAAAAAACGATGGGCTGTATATGTTTTTTGAAATTTTTCATTTTTTTCAAATCCTCAAAAATGATGAAAAAAGGCGTGCTATAGTATGCGGTACGGTATGGGCTATATCCCATGTTCAAAAATGATGAAAAACGAGGTTACGTTTTTTTTCCAAAATTTCAAAAAATGATGGGCTATAACCCATGTTTTTTGAAATTTTTAATTTTTTTCAAATCCTCAAAAATGATGAAAAACGGCGTGCTATAGTATGCCGTACGGTATGGGCTATATCCCATGTTCAAAAATGATGAAAAAAGAGATTAATTTTATTTTTCAAAATTCCAAAAAACGATGGGCTATAACCCATGTTTAAAAAAAAAAAAAAAAAAATTCAAATCCTCAAAAATGATGAAAAACGGCGTGCTATAGTATGCCGTACGGTATGGGCTATATCCCATGTTCAAAAATGATGAAAAACGAGGTTAATTTTATTTTTCAAAATTTCAAAAAACGATGCGCTATAACCCATGTTTTTTTTTTTTTTTTTTTTTTTTTCAAATCCTCAAAAATGATGAAAAACGGCGTGCTATAGTATGCCGTACGGTATGGGCTATAGCCCATGTTCAAAAATGATGAAAAACGAGGTTCATTTTATTTTTCAAAATTTCAAAAAACCATGGGCTATAACCCATTTTTTTTTTTAAAAATCATTTTTTTCAAATCCTCAAAAATGAAAAAAAAAAAAAAAAAACGATGGGTTATAGCCCATCGTTTTTTTTTTTTTTTTTTTTTTTTAATCCTTAAAAATGATGATAAACGGCGTGCTATAGTATGCCGTACGGTATAGGCTATAGCCCATGGTCAAAAATGGGATAAAAAACGTCAAAAAATAGACGTCTAAAACACGTCTATTTTTAGACGTTTTAATCATTTTGGACCATGGGCTATAGCCCATATCGTACGGCATACTATAGCACACCGTTTTTCATCATTTTTGAGGATTTGAAAAAAATAAAAAAATAAAAACGATGGGTTATAGCCCATTGTTTTTTTAATTTTTTTTTTAATCCTCGTTTTTCATCATTTTGGACCATCGGCTATAGCCCATATCGTACGGCATACTATAGCACGCCGTTTTTCATCATTTTTGAGGATTTGAAAAAAATGAAAAAATGAAAAAAACGATGGGTTATAGCCCATTGTTTTTTTTTTTTTCTTTTTTTTTTTTTAATCCTCGTTTTTCATCATTTTGGACCATGGGCTATAGCCCATATCGTACGGCATACTATAGCACGCCGTTTTTCATCATTTTTGAGGATTTGAAAAAAAAAAAAAAAATGAAAAAAAACGATGGGTTATAGCCCATTGTTTTTTTTTAATTTAGATTTTTCTTTATCCTCGTTTTTTATCATTTTGGACCATGGGCTATAGCCCATATCGTACGGCATACTATAGCACGCCGTTTTTCATCATTTTTGAGGATTTTAAAAAAACGAAAAAAATTAAAAAACGATGGGTTATAGCCCATTGTTTTTTAGATTATTTTTTTTAATCCTCGTTTTTCATCATTTTGGACCATCGGCTATAGCCCATATCGTACGGCATACTATAGCACGCCGTTTTTCATCATTTTTGAGGATTTGAAAAAAATGAAAAAATGAAAAAAAACGATGGGTTATAGCCCATTGTTTTTTTGAAATTTTGATATTTTTTTTATCCTCGTTTTTCATCATTTTGGACCATGGGCTATAGCCCATATCGTACGGCATACTATAGCACGCCGTTTTTCATCATTTTTGAGGATTTGAAAAAAATTAAAAAAAACGATGGGTTATAGCCCATTGTTTTTTTGTTTTTGTTTTGTTTTTTAATCCTCGTTTTTCATCATTTTGGACCATGGGCTATAGCCCATATCGTACGGCATACTATAGCACGCCGTTTTTCATCATTTTTGAGGATTTGAAAAAAAAAAAAAAATGAAAAAAAACGATGGGTTATAGCCCATTGTTTTTTTTTAATTTAGATTTTTCTTTATCCTCGTTTTTTATCATTTTGGACCATGGGCTATAGCCCATATCGTACGGCATACTATAGCACGCCGTTTTTCATCATTTTTGAGGATTTTAAAAAAAACGAAAAAATTTAAAAACGATGGGTTATAGCCCATTGTTTTTTAGATTATTTTTTTTAATCCTCGTTTTTCATCATTTTGGACCATCGGCTATAGCCCATATCGTACGGCATACTATAGCACGCCGTTTTTCATCATTTTTGAGGATTTGAAAAAAATTGAAAAAATGAAAAAAAACGATGGGTTATAGCCCATTGTTTTTTTGAAATTTTGATATTTTTTTTATCCTCGTTTTTCATCATTTTGGACCATGGGCTATAGCCCATATCGTACGGCATACTATAGCACGCCGTTTTTCATCATTTTTGAGGATTTGAAAAAAATTAAAAAAAACGATGGGTTATAGCCCATTGTTTTTTTGTTTTTTGTTTTTTTTTTTAATCCTCGTTTTTCATCATTTTGGACCATGGGCTATAGCCCATATCGTACGGCATACTATAGCACGCCGTTTTTCATCATTTTTGAGGATTTGAAAAAAATAAAAAAAACGATGGGTTATAGCCCATTGTTTAAAAAAAAAAAAATTTAATCCTCGTTTTTCATCATTTTGGACCATCGGCTATAGCCCATATCGTACGGCATACTATAGCACGCCGTTTTTCATCATTTTTGAGGATTTGAAAAAAATGAAAAATGAAAAAACGATGGGTTATAGCCCATTGTTTAAAAAAAAAAAAAATTAATCCTCGTTTTTCATCATTTTGGACCATCGGCTATAGCCCATATCGTACGGCATACTATAGCACGCCGTTTTTCATCATTTTTGAGGATTTGAAAAAAAATTAAAAAAACACGATGGGTTATAGCCCATTGTTTTTTTTTAATTTAGATTTTTCTTTATCCTCGTTTTTCATCATTTTGGACCATGGGCTATAGCCCATATCGTACGGCATACTATAGCACGCCGTTTTTCATCATTTTTGAGGATTTGAAAAAAATTAAAAAAACGATGGGTTATAGCCCATTGTTTTTTTTTTTTTTTTTTTTTTTTAATCCTCGTTTTTCATCATTTTGGACCATGGGCTATAGCCCATATCGTACGGCATACTATAGCACGCCGTTTTTCATCATTTTTGAGGATTTTAAAAAAATGAAAAAATGAAGAAAAAAAACGATGGGTTATAGCCCATTGTTTTTTTGAAATTTTGATTTTTTTTTATCCTCGTTTTTCATCATTTTGGACCATGGGCTATAGCCCATATCGTATGGCATACTATAGCACGCCGTTTTTCATCATTTTTGAGGATTTGAAAAAAATGAAAAAAAAAACAAAAAACGATGGGTTATAGCCCATTGTTTTTTTGAAATTTTGATATTTTTTTTATCCTCGTTTTTCATCATTTTGGACCATGGGCTATAGCCCATATCGTACGGCATACTATAGCACGCCGTTTTTCATCATTTTTGAGGATTTGAAAAAAAAAAAAAAAATGAAAAAAAACGATGGGTTATAGCCCATTGTTTTTTTTTAATTTAGATTTTTCTTTATCCTCGTTTTTTATCATTTTGGACCATGGGCTATAGCCCATATCGTACGGCATACTATAGCACGCCGTTTTTCATCATTTTTGAGGATTTTAAAAAAACGAAAAAATTTAAAAAACGATGGGTTATAGCCCATTGTTTTTTAGATTATTTTTTTTAATCCTCGTTTTTCATCATTTTGGACCATCGGCTATAGCCCATATCGTACGGCATACTATAGCACGCCGTTTTTCATCATTTTTGAGGATTTGAAAAAAATGAAAAAATGAAAAAAAACGATGGGTTATAGCCCATTGTTTTTTTGAAATTTTGATATTTTTTTTATCCTCGTTTTTCATCATTTTGGACCATGGGCTATAGCCCATATCGTACGGCATACTATAGCACGCCGTTTTTCATCATTTTTGAGGATTTGAAAAAAATTAAAAAAAACGATGGGTTATAGCCCATTGTTTTTTTGTTTTTTGTTTTTTTTTTAATCCTCGTTTTTCATCATTTTGGACCATGGGCTATAGCCCATATCGTACGGCATACTATAGCACGCCGTTTTTCATCATTTTTGAGGATTTGAAAAAAATAAAAAAATAAAAAAAACGATGGGTTATAGCCCATTGTTTAAAAAAAAAAAAATTTAATCCTCGTTTTTCATCATTTTGGACCATCGGCTATAGCCCATATCGTACGGCATACTATAGCACGCCGTTTTTCATCATTTTTGAGGATTTGAAAAAAATGAAAAAATGAAAAAAACGATGGGTTATAGCCCATTGTTTAAAAAAAAAAAAAATTAATCCTCGTTTTTCATCATTTTGGACCATCGGCTATAGCCCATATCGTACGGCATACTATAGCACGCCGTTTTTCATCATTTTTGAGGATTTGAAAAAAATTAAAAAAACACGATGGGTTATAGCCCATCGTTTTTTTTGTTTTTTTTTTTTCAAATCCTCAAAAATGATGAAAAACGGCTTGCTATAGTATGCCGTACAGTATGGGCTATAGCCCATGGTCAAAAATGGGATAAAAAACGTCTAAAAATAGACGTCTAAAACACGTCTATTTTTAGACGTGTTTTAGACGTCTATTTTTAGACATTTTTATCCCATTTTTAGACGCTCGTCTAATAGCCCATACTGTACGGCATACTATAGCACGCCGTTTTTCATCATTTTTGAGGATTTGAAAAAAATGAAAAAAAAAAAAAAACATGGGTTATAGCCCATCGTTTTTTTTGTTTTTTCAAATCCTCAAAAATGATGAAAAACGGCTTGCTATAGTATGCCGTACAGTATGGGCTATAGCCCATGGTCAAAAATGGGATAAAAAACGTCTAGAAATAGACGTCTAAAACACGTCTATTTTTAGACGTGTTTTAGACGTCTATTTTTAGACATTTTTATCCCATTTTTAGACGCTCGTCTAATAGCCCATACTGTACGGCATACTATAGCACGCCGTTTTTCATCATTTTTGAGGATTTGAAAAAAATGAAAAAAAAAAAAAAACATGGGTTATAGCCCATCGTTTTTTTTGTTTGTTTTTTTCAAATCCTCAAAAATGATGAAAAACGGCTTGCTATAGTATGCCGTACAGTATGGGCTATAGCCCATGGTCAAAAATGGGATAAAAAACGTCTAAAAATAGACGTCTAAAACACGTCTATTTTTAGACGTGTTTTAGACGTCTATTTTTAGACATTTTTATCCCATTTTTAGACGCTCGTCTAATAGCCCATACTGTACGGCATACTATAGCACGCCCTTTTTCATCATTTTTGAGGATTTGAAAAAAATGAAAAAAAAAAAAAAACATGGGTTATAGCCCATCGTTTTTTTTGTTTGTTTTTTTCAAATCCTCAAAAATGATGAAAAACGGCTTGCTATAGTATGCCGTACAGTATGGGCTATAGCCCATGGTCAAAAATGGGATAAAAAACGTCTAAAAATAGACGTCTAAAACACGTCTATTTTTAGACGTGTTTTAGACGTCTATTTTTAGACATTTTTATCCCATTTTTAGACGCTCGTCTAATAGCCCATACTGTACGGCATACTATAGCACGCCGTTTTTCATCATTTTTGAGGATTTGAAAAAAATGAAAAAAACAAACAAACATGGGTTATAGCCCATCGTTTTTTTTTTTTTTTCAAATCCTCAAAAATGATGAAAAACGGCTTGCTATAGTATGCCGTACAGTATGGGCTATAGCCCATGGTCAAAAATGGGACAAAAAACGTCTAAAAATAGACGTCTAAAACACGTCTATTTTTAGACGTGTTTTAGACATCTATTTTTAGACATTTTTATCCCATTTTTAGACGCTCGTCTAATAGCCCATACTGTTCGGCATGCTATAGCACGCCGTTTTTCATCATTTTTGAGGATTTGAAAAAAATGAAAAGAAAAAAAAAACGATGGGTTATAGCCCATCGTTTTTTTTTGTTTGTTTTTTTCAAATCCTCAAAAATGATGAAAAACGGCTTGCTATAGTATGCCGTACAGTATGGGCTATAGCCCATGGTCAAAAATGGGATAAAAAACGTCTAAAAATAGACGTCTAAAACACGTCTAAAAATAGACGTGTTTTAGACGTCTATTTTTAGACATTTTTATCCCATTTTTAGACGCTCGTCTAATAGCCTATACTGTACGGCATACTATAGCACGCCGTTTTTCATAATTTTTGAGGATTTGAAAAAAATGAAAAAAAACAAAAACGATGGGTTATAGCCCATCGTTTTTGTTTTTTTTTGTTTTTTTTTCAAATCCTCAAAAATGATGAAAAACGGCTTGCTATAGTATGCCGTACAGTATGGGCTATAGCCCATGGTCAAAAATGGGATAAAAAACGTCTAAAAATAGACGTCTAAAACACGTCTATTTTTAGACGTGTTTTAGACGTCTATTTTTAGACATTTTTATCCAATTTTTAGACGCTCGTCTAATAGCCCATACTGTACGGCATACTATAGCACGCCGTTTTTCATCATTTTTGAGGATTTGAAAAAAATGAAAAAAAAAACAAAAACGATGGGTTATAGCCCATCGTTTTTGTTTTTTTTGTTTTTTTTCAAATGAAATTTAGAATTTTTTTCAAATCCTCAAAAATGATGAAAAACGGCGTGCTATAGTATGCCGTATGGTAGGGGCTATAGCCCATGTTTAAAAATGATGAAAAACGAGGTTTAAAAAAAAATCAAAATTTCAAAAAAACGATGGGCTATAACCCATGTTTTTTTTTTTTTTCATTTTTTTCAAAACCTCAAAAATGATGAAAAACGGCGTGCTATAGTATGCCGTATGGTATGGTCTATAGCCCATGGTCAAAAATGATGAAAAACGGGGATATCTTTTTTTTCAAAAATTCAAAAAACGATGGGCTATAACCCATGTTTTTTTTTTTTTTCATTTTTTTCAAAACCTCAAAAATGATGAAAAACGGCGTGCTATAGTATGCCGTACGGTATGGGCTATAGCCCATGTTCAAAAATGATGAAAAACGAGGTTTAAAAAAAAATCAAAATTTCAAAAAAACGATGGGCTATAACCCATGTTTTTTGAAATTTAGATTTTTTTTTAATCCTCAAAAATGATGAAAAACGGCGTGTTATAGTATGCCGTACGGTAGGGGCTATAGCCCATGTTTAAAAATGATGAAAAACGAGGTTTAATTTTTTTTCAAAATTTCAAAAAAACGATGGGCTATAACCCATGTTTTTTGAAATTTTGATTTTTTTTCAAATCCTCAAAAATGATGAAAAACGGCGTGTTATAGTATGCCGTACGGTATGGGCTATAGCCCATGGTCAAAAATGATGAAAAACAGGGATATTTGTTTTTTCAAAAATTCAAAAAACGATGGGCTATAACCCATGTTTATTTATTTTTTTCATTTTTTTCAAATCCTCAAAAATGATGAAAAACGGCGTGCTATAGTATGCCGTATGGTAGGGGCTATAGCCCATGTTTAAAAATGATGAAAAACGAGGTTAAAAAAAAAATCAAAATTTAAAAAAAACGATGGGCTATAACCCATGTTTTTTGAAATTTTGAATTTTTTTAAATCCTCAAAAATGATGAAAAACGGCGTGCTATAGTATGCCGTATGGTATGGTCTATAGCCCATGGTCAAAAATGATGAAAAACGGGGATATCTTTTTTTTCAAAAATTCAAAAAACGATGGGCTATAACCCATGTTTTTTTTTTTTTTCATTTTTTTCAAAACCTCAAAAATGATGAAAAACGGCGTGCTATAGTATGCCGTATGGTATGGTCTATAGCCCATGGTCAAAAATGATGAAAAACGGGGATATCTTTTTTTTCAAAAATTCAAAAAACGATGGGCTATAACCCATGTTTTTTTTTTTTTTCATTTTTTTCAAAACCTCAAAAATGATGAAAAACGGCGTGCTATAGTATGCCGTACGGTATGGGCTATAGCCCATGTTCAAAAATGATGAAAAACGAGGTTTAAAAAAAAATCAAAATTTCAAAAAAACGATGGGCTATAACCCATGTTTTTTGAAATTTAGATTTTTTTTTAATCCTCAAAAATGATGAAAAACGGCGTGTTATAGTATGCCGTACGGTAGGGGCTATAGCCCATGTTTAAAAATGATGAAAAACGAGGTTTAAATTTTTTTCAAAATTTCAAAAAAACGATGGGCTATAACCCATGTTTTTTGAAATTTTGATTTTTTTTCAAATCCTCAAAAATGATGAAAAACGGCGTGTTATAGTATGCCGTACGGTATGGGCTATAGCCCATGGTCAAAAATGATGAAAAACAGGGATATTTGTTTTTTCAAAAATTCAAAAAACGATGGGCTATAACCCATGTTTATTTATTTTTTTTCATTTTTTTCAAATCCTCAAAAATGATGAAAAACGGCGTGCTATAGTATGCCGTATGGTAGGGGCTATAGCCCATGTTTAAAAATTATGAAAAACGAGGTTTAAAAAAAAATCAAAATTTCAAAAAAACGATGGGCTATAACCCATGTTTTTTGAAATTTTGAATTTTTTTAAATCCTCAAAAATGATGAAAAACGGCGTGCTATAGTATGCCGTATGGTATGGTCTATAGCCCATGGTCAAAAATGATGAAAAACGGGGATATCTTTTTTTTCAAAAATTCAAAAAACGATGGGCTATAACCCATGTTTTTTTTTTTTTTCATTTTTTTCAAAACCTCAAAAATGATGAAAAACGGCGTGCTATAGTATGCCGTATGGTATGGTCTATAGCCCATGGTCAAAAATGATGAAAAACGGGGATATCTTTTTTTTCAAAAATTCAAAAAACGATGGGCTATAACCCATGTTTTTTTTTTTTTTCATTATTTTCAAAACCTCAAAAATGATGAAAAACGGCGTGCTATAGTATGCCGTACGGTATGGGCTATAGCCCATGTTCAAAAATGATGAAAAACGAGGTTTAAAAAAAAATCCAAATTTCAAAAAAACGATGGGCTATAACCCATGTTTTTTGAAATTTAGATTTTTTTTTAATCCTCAAAAATGATGAAAAACGGCGTGTTATAGTATGCCGTACGGTAGGGGCTATAGCCCATGTTTAAAAATGATGAAAAACGAGGTTTACATTTTTTTCAAAATTTCAAAAAAACGATGGGCTATAACCCATGTTTTTTGAAATTTTGATTTTTTTTCAAATCCTCAAAAATGATGAAAAACGGCGTGCTATAGTATGCCGTATGGTATGGTCTATAGCCCATGGTCAAAAATGATGAAAAACGGGGATATCTTTTTTTTTCAAAAATTCAAAAAACGATGGGCTATAACCCATGTTTTTTTTTTTTTTCATTTTTTTCAAAACCTCAAAAATGATGAAAAACGGCTTGCTATAGTATGCCGTACAGTATGGGCTATAGCCCATGGTCAAAAATGATGAAAAACGAGGTTTAAAAAAAAATCAAAATTTCAAAAAAACGATGGGCTATAACCCATGTTTTTTGAAATTTAGATTTTTTTTTAATCCTCAAAAATGATGAAAAACGGCGTGTTATAGTATGCCGTACGGTAGGGGCTATAGCCCATGTTTAAAAATGATGAAAAACGAGGTTTAAATTTTTTTCAAAATTTCAAAAAAACGATGGGCTATAACCCATGTTTTTTGAAATTTTGATTTTTTTTCAAATCCTCAAAAATGATGAAAAACGGCGTGTTATAGTATGCCGTACGGTATGGGCTATAGCCCATGGTCAAAAATGATGAAAAACAGGGATATTTGTTTTTTCAAAAATTCAAAAAACGATGGGCTATAACCCATGTTTATTTATTTTTTTCATTTTTTTCAAATCCTCAAAAATGATGAAAAACGGCGTGCTATAGTATGCCGTGTTTTAGACATCTATGCCGTGTTTTAGACATCTATTTTTAGACATTTTTATCCCATTTTTAGACGCTCGTCTAATAGCCCATACTGTTCGGCATGCTATAGCACGCCGTTTTTCATCATTTTTGAGGATTTGAAAAAAATGAAAAGAAAAAAAAAACGATGGGTTATAGCCCATCGTTTTTTTTTGTTTGTTTTTTTCAAATCCTCAAAAATGATGAAAAACGGCTTGCTATAGTATGCCGTACAGTATGGGCTATAGCCCATGGTCAAAAATGGGATAAAAAACGTCTAAAAATAGACGTCTAAAACACGTCTAAAAATAGACGTGTTTTAGACGTCTATTTTTAGACATTTTTATCCCATTTTTAGACGCTCGTCTAATAGCCTATACTGTACGGCATACTATAGCACGCCGTTTTTCATAATTTTTGAGGATTTGAAAAAAATGAAAAAAAACAAAAACGATGGGTTATAGCCCATCGTTTTTGTTTTTTTTTGTTTTTTTTTCAAATCCTCAAAAATGATGAAAAACGGCTTGCTATAGTATGCCGTACAGTATGGGCTATAGCCCATGGTCAAAAATGGGATAAAAAACGTCTAAAAATAGACGTCTAAAACACGTCTATTTTTAGACGTGTTTTAGACGTCTATTTTTAGACATTTTTATCCAATTTTTAGACGCTCGTCTAATAGCCCATACTGTACGGCATACTATAGCACGCCGTTTTTCATCATTTTTGAGGATTTGAAAAAAATTAAAAAAAAAACAAAAACGATGGGTTATAGCCCATCGTTTTTGTTTTTTTTGTTTTTTTTCAAATGAAATTTTGAATTTTTTTCAAATCCTCAAAAATGATGAAAAACGGCGTGCTATAGTATGCCGTATGGTAGGGGCTATAGCCCATGTTTAAAAATGATGAAAAACGAGGTTTAAAAAAAAAAAAAAAATTCAAAAAAACGATGGGCTATAACCCATGTTTTTTTTTTTTTTCATTTTTTTCAAAACCTCAAAAATGATGAAAAACGGCGTGCTATAGTATGCCGTACGGTATGGGCTATAGCCCATGGTCAAAAATGATGAAAAACAGGGATATTTGTTTTTTCAAAAATTCAAAAAACGATGGGCTATAACCCATGTTTATTTATTTTTTTCATTTTTTTCAAATCCTCAAAAATGATGAAAAACGGCGTGCTATAGTATGCCGTGTTTTAGACATCTATGCCGTGTTTTAGACATCTATTTTTAGACATTTTTATCCCATTTTTAGACGCTCGTCTAATAGCCCATACTGTTCGGCATGTTATAGCACGCCGTTTTTCATCATTTTTGAGGATTTGAAAAAAATGAAAAGAAAACAAAAACGATGGGTTATAGCCCATCGTTTTTGTTTTTTTTTGTTTTTTTTTCAAATCCTCAAAAATGATGAAAAACGGCTTGCTATAGTATGCCGTACAGTATGGGCTATAGCCCATGGTCAAAAATGGGATAAAAAACGTCTAAAAATAGACGTCTAAAACACGTCTATTTTTAGACGTGTTTTAGACGTCTATTTTTAGACATTTTTATCCAATTTTTAGACGCTCGTCTAATAGCCCATACTGTACGGCATACTATAGCACGCCGTTTTTCATCATTTTTGAGGATTTGAAAAAAATTAAAAAAAAAAAAAAAACGATGGGTTATAGCCCATCGTTTTTGTTTTTTTTGTTTTTTTTCAAATGAAATTTTGAATTTTTTTCAAATCCTCAAAAATGATGAAAAACGGCGTGCTATAGTATGCCGTATGGTAGGGGCTATAGCCCATGTTTAAAAATGATGAAAAACGAGGTTTACATTTTTTTCAAAATTTCAAAAAAACGATGGGCTATAACCCATGTTTTTTGAAATTTTGATTTTTTTTCAAATCCTCAAAAATGATGAAAAACGGCGTGCTATAGTATGCCGTATGGTATGGTCTATAGCCCATGGTCAAAAATGATGAAAAACGGGGATATCTTTTTTTTCAAAAATTCAAAAAACGATGGGCTATAACCCATGTTTTTTTTTTTTTTCATTATTTTCAAAACCTCAAAAATGATGAAAAACGGCGTGCTATAGTATGCCGTACGGTATGGGCTATAGCCCATGTTCAAAAATGATGAAAAACGAGGTTTAAAAAAAAATCCAAATTTCAAAAAAACGATGGGCTATAACCCATGTTTTTTGAAATTTAGATTTTTTTTTAATCCTCAAAAATGATGAAAAACGGCGTGTTATAGTATGCCGTACGGTAGGGGCTATAGCCCATGTTTAAAAATGATGAAAAACGAGGTTTACATTTTTTTCAAAATTTCAAAAAAACGATGGGCTATAACCCATGTCTTTTGAAATTTTGATTTTTTTTCAAATCCTCAAAAATGATGAAAAACGGCGTGCTATAGTATGCCGTATGGTATGGTCTATAGCCCATGGTCAAAAATGATGAAAAACGGGGATATCTTTTTTTTCAAAAATTCAAAAAACGATGGGCTATAACCCATGTTTTTTTTTTTTTTCATTTTTTTCAAAACCTCAAAAATGATGAAAAACGGCTTGCTATAGTATGCCGTACAGTATGGGCTATAGCCCATGGTCAAAAATGATGAAAAACGAGGTTTAAAAAAAAATCAAAATTTCAAAAAAACGATGGGCTATAACCCATGTTTTTTGAAATTTAGATTTTTTTTTAATCCTCAAAAATGATGAAAAACGGCGTGTTATAGTATGCCGTACGGTAGGGGCTATAGCCCATGTTTAAAAATGATGAAAAACGAGGTTTAAATTTTTTTCAAAATTTCAAAAAAACGATGGGCTATAACCCATGTTTTTTGAAATTTTGATTTTTTTTCAAATCCTCAAAAATGATGAAAAACGGCGTGTTATAGTATGCCGTACGGTATGGGCTATAGCCCATGGTCAAAAATGATGAAAAACAGGGATATTTGTTTTTTCAAAAATTCAAAAAACGATGGGCTATAACCCATGTTTATTTATTTTTTTCATTTTTTTCAAATCCTCAAAAATGATGAAAAACGGCGTGCTATAGTATGCCGTGTTTTAGACATCTATGCCGTGTTTTAGACATCTATTTTTAGACATTTTTATCCCATTTTTAGACGCTCGTCTAATAGCCCATACTGTTCGGCATGCTATAGCACGCCGTTTTTCATCATTTTTGAGGATTTGAAAAAAATGAAAAGAAAAAAAAAACGATGGGTTATAGCCCATCGTTTTTTTTTGTTTGTTTTTTTCAAATCCTCAAAAATGATGAAAAACGGCTTGCTATAGTATGCCGTACAGTATGGGCTATAGCCCATGGTCAAAAATGGGATAAAAAACGTCTAAAAATAGACGTCTAAAACACGTCTAAAAATAGACGTGTTTTAGACGTCTATTTTTAGACATTTTTATCCCATTTTTAGACGCTCGTCTAATAGCCTATACTGTACGGCATACTATAGCACGCCGTTTTTCATAATTTTTGAGGATTTGAAAAAAATGAAAAAAAACAAAAACGATGGGTTATAGCCCATCGTTTTTGTTTTTTTTTGTTTTTTTTTCAAATCCTCAAAAATGATGAAAAACGGCTTGCTATAGTATGCCGTACAGTATGGGCTATAGCCCATGGTCAAAAATGGGATAAAAAACGTCTAAAAATAGACGTCTAAAACACGTCTATTTTTAGACGTGTTTTAGACGTCTATTTTTAGACATTTTTATCCAATTTTTAGACGCTCGTCTAATAGCCCATACTGTACGGCATACTATAGCACGCCGTTTTTCATCATTTTTGAGGATTTGAAAAAAATTAAAAAAAAAACAAAAACGATGGGTTATAGCCCATCGTTTTTGTTTTTTTTGTTTTTTTTCAAATGAAATTTTGAATTTTTTTCAAATCCTCAAAAATGATGAAAAACGGCGTGCTATAGTATGCCGTATGGTAGGGGCTATAGCCCATGTTTAAAAATGATGAAAAACGAGGTTTAAAAAAAAAAAAAAAATTCAAAAAAACGATGGGCTATAACCCATGTTTTTTTTTTTTTTCATTTTTTTCAAAACCTCAAAAATGATGAAAAACGGCGTGCTATAGTATGCCGTACGGTATGGGCTATAGCCCATGGTCAAAAATGATGAAAAACAGGGATATTTGTTTTTTCAAAAATTCAAAAAACGATGGGCTATAACCCATGTTTATTTATTTTTTTCATTTTTTTCAAATCCTCAAAAATGATGAAAAACGGCGTGCTATAGTATGCCGTGTTTTAGACATCTATGCCGTGTTTTAGACATCTATTTTTAGACATTTTTATCCCATTTTTAGACGCTCGTCTAATAGCCCATACTGTTCGGCATGTTATAGCACGCCGTTTTTCATCATTTTTGAGGATTTGAAAAAAATGAAAAGAAAACAAAAACGATGGGTTATAGCCCATCGTTTTTGTTTTTTTTTGTTTTTTTTTCAAATCCTCAAAAATGATGAAAAACGGCTTGCTATAGTATGCCGTACAGTATGGGCTATAGCCCATGGTCAAAAATGGGATAAAAAACGTCTAAAAATAGACGTCTAAAACACGTCTATTTTTAGACGTGTTTTAGACGTCTATTTTTAGACATTTTTATCCAATTTTTAGACGCTCGTCTAATAGCCCATACTGTACGGCATACTATAGCACGCCGTTTTTCATCATTTTTGAGGATTTGAAAAAAATTAAAAAAAAAAAAAAAACGATGGGTTATAGCCCATCGTTTTTGTTTTTTTTGTTTTTTTTCAAATGAAATTTTGAATTTTTTTCAAATCCTCAAAAATGATGAAAAACGGCGTGCTATAGTATGCCGTATGGTAGGGGCTATAGCCCATGTTTAAAAATGATGAAAAACGAGGTTTACATTTTTTTCAAAATTTCAAAAAAACGATGGGCTATAACCCATGTTTTTTGAAATTTTGATTTTTTTTCAAATCCTCAAAAATGATGAAAAACGGCGTGCTATAGTATGCCGTATGGTATGGTCTATAGCCCATGGTCAAAAATGATGAAAAACGGGGATATCTTTTTTTTCAAAAATTCAAAAAACGATGGGCTATAACCCATGTTTTTTTTTTTTTTCATTTTTTTCAAAACCTCAAAAATGATGAAAAACGGCTTGCTATAGTATGCCGTACAGTATGGGCTATAGCCCATGGTCAAAAATGATGAAAAACGAGGTTTAAAAAAAAATCAAAATTTCAAAAAAACGATGGGCTATAACCCATGTTTTTTGAAATTTAGATTTTTTTTTAATCCTCAAAAATGATGAAAAACGGCGTGTTATAGTATGCCGTACGGTAGGGGCTATAGCCCATGTTTAAAAATGATGAAAAACGAGGTTTAAATTTTTTTCAAAATTTCAAAAAAACGATGGGCTATAACCCATGTTTTTTGAAATTTTGATTTTTTTTCAAATCCTCAAAAATGATGAAAAACGGCGTGTTATAGTATGCCGTACGGTATGGGCTATAGCCCATGGTCAAAAATGATGAAAAACAGGGATATTTGTTTTTTCAAAAATTCAAAAAACGATGGGCTATAACCCATGTTTATTTATTTTTTTCATTTTTTTCAAATCCTCAAAAATGATGAAAAACGGCGTGCTATAGTATGCCGTGTTTTAGACATCTATGCCGTGTTTTAGACATCTATTTTTAGACATTTTTATCCCATTTTTAGACGCTCGTCTAATAGCCCATACTGTTCGGCATGCTATAGCACGCCGTTTTTCATCATTTTTGAGGATTTGAAAAAAATGAAAAGAAAAAAAAAACGATGGGTTATAGCCCATCGTTTTTTTTTGTTTGTTTTTTTCAAATCCTCAAAAATGATGAAAAACGGCTTGCTATAGTATGCCGTACAGTATGGGCTATAGCCCATGGTCAAAAATGGGATAAAAAACGTCTAAAAATAGACGTCTAAAACACGTCTAAAAATAGACGTGTTTTAGACGTCTATTTTTAGACATTTTTATCCCATTTTTAGACGCTCGTCTAATAGCCTATACTGTACGGCATACTATAGCACGCCGTTTTTCATAATTTTTGAGGATTTGAAAAAAATGAAAAAAAACAAAAACGATGGGTTATAGCCCATCGTTTTTGTTTTTTTTTGTTTTTTTTTCAAATCCTCAAAAATGATGAAAAACGGCTTGCTATAGTATGCCGTACAGTATGGGCTATAGCCCATGGTCAAAAATGGGATAAAAAACGTCTAAAAATAGACGTCTAAAACACGTCTATTTTTAGACGTGTTTTAGACGTCTATTTTTAGACATTTTTATCCAATTTTTAGACGCTCGTCTAATAGCCCATACTGTACGGCATACTATAGCACGCCGTTTTTCATCATTTTTGAGGATTTGAAAAAAATTAAAAAAAAAACAAAAACGATGGGTTATAGCCCATCGTTTTTGTTTTTTTTGTTTTTTTTCAAATGAAATTTTGAATTTTTTTCAAATCCTCAAAAATGATGAAAAACGGCGTGCTATAGTATGCCGTATGGTAGGGGCTATAGCCCATGTTTAAAAATGATGAAAAACGAGGTTTAAAAAAAAAAAAAAAATTCAAAAAAACGATGGGCTATAACCCATGTTTTTTTTTTTTTTCATTTTTTTCAAAACCTCAAAAATGATGAAAAACGGCGTGCTATAGTATGCCGTACGGTATGGGCTATAGCCCATGGTCAAAAATGATGAAAAACAGGGATATTTGTTTTTTCAAAAATTCAAAAAACGATGGGCTATAACCCATGTTTATTTATTTTTTTCATTTTTTTCAAATCCTCAAAAATGATGAAAAACGGCGTGCTATAGTATGCCGTGTTTTAGACATCTATGCCGTGTTTTAGACATCTATTTTTAGACATTTTTATCCCATTTTTAGACGCTCGTCTAATAGCCCATACTGTTCGGCATGTTATAGCACGCCGTTTTTCATCATTTTTGAGGATTTGAAAAAAATGAAAAGAAAACAAAAACGATGGGTTATAGCCCATCGTTTTTGTTTTTTTTTGTTTTTTTTTCAAATCCTCAAAAATGATGAAAAACGGCTTGCTATAGTATGCCGTACAGTATGGGCTATAGCCCATGGTCAAAAATGGGATAAAAAACGTCTAAAAATAGACGTCTAAAACACGTCTATTTTTAGACGTGTTTTAGACGTCTATTTTTAGACATTTTTATCCAATTTTTAGACGCTCGTCTAATAGCCCATACTGTACGGCATACTATAGCACGCCGTTTTTCATCATTTTTGAGGATTTGAAAAAAATTAAAAAAAAAAAAAAAACGATGGGTTATAGCCCATCGTTTTTGTTTTTTTTGTTTTTTTTCAAATGAAATTTTGAATTTTTTTCAAATCCTCAAAAATGATGAAAAACGGCGTGCTATAGTATGCCGTATGGTAGGGGCTATAGCCCATGTTCAAAAATGATGAAAAACGAGGTTTAAAAAAAAATCAAAATTTCAAAAAAACGATGGGCTATAACCCATGTTTTTTGAAATTTAGATTTTTTTTTAATCCTCAAAAATGATGAAAAACGGCGTGTTATAGTATGCCGTACGGTAGGGGCTATAGCCCATGTTTAAAAATGATGAAAAACGAGGTTTAATTTTTTTTCAAAATTTCAAAAAAACGATGGGCTATAACCCATGTTTTTTGAAATTTTGATTTTTTTTTCAAATCCTCAAAAATGATGAAAAACGGCGTGTTATAGTATGCCGTACGGTATGGGCTATAGCCCATGGTCAAAAATGATGAAAAACAGGGATATTAGTTTTTTCAAAAATTCAAAAAACGATGGGCTATAACCCATGTTTATTTATTTTTTTCATTTTTTTCAAATCCTCAAAAATGATGAAAAACGGCGTGCTATAGTATGCCGTATGGTAGGGGCTATAGCCCATGTTTAAAAATGATGAAAAACGAGGTTAAAAAAAAAATCAAAATTTAAAAAAAACGATGGGCTATAACCCATGTTTTTTGAAATTTTGAATTTTTTTAAATCCTCAAAAATGATGAAAAACGGCGTGCTATAGTATGCCGTATGGTATGGTCTATAGCCCATGGTCAAAAATGATGAAAAACGGGGATATCTTTTTTTTCAAAAATTCAAAAAACGATGGGCTATAACCCATGTTTTTTTTTTTTTTCATTTTTTTCAAAACCTCAAAAATGATGAAAAACGGCGTGCTATAGTATGCCGTATGGTATGGTCTATAGCCCATGGTCAAAAATGATGAAAAACGGGGATATCTTTTTTTTCAAAAATTCAAAAAACGATGGGCTATAACCCATGTTTTTTTTTTTTTTCATTTTTTTCAAAACCTCAAAAATTATGAAAAACGGCGTGCTATAGTATGCCGTACGGTATGGGCTATAGCCCATGTTCAAAAATGATGAAAAACGAGGTTTAAAAAAAAATCCAAATTTCAAAAAAACGATGGGCTATAACCCATGTTTTTTGAAATTTAGATTTTTTTTTAATCCTCAAAAATGATGAAAAACGGCGTGTTATAGTATGCCGTACGGTAGGGGCTATAGCCCATGTTTAAAAATGATGAAAAACGGGGATATCTTTTTTTTCAAAAATTCAAAAAACGATGGGCTATAACCCATGTTTTTTTTTTTTTTCATTTTTTTCAAAACCTCAAAAATGATGAAAAACGGCGTGCTATAGTATGCCGTACGGTATGGGCTATAGCCCATGTTCAAAAATGATGAAAAACGAGGTTTAAAAAAAAATCAAAATTTCAAAAAAACGATGGGCTATAACCCATGTTTTTTGAAATTTAGATTTTTTTTTAATCCTCAAAAATGATGAAAAACGGCGTGTTATAGTATGCCGTACGGTAGGGGCTATAGCCCATGTTTAAAAATGATGAAAAACGAGGTTTAAATTTTTTTCAAAATTTCAAAAAAACGATGGGCTATAACCCATGTTTTTTGAAATTTTGATTTTTTTTCAAATCCTCAAAAATGATGAAAAACGGCGTGTTATAGTATGCCGTACGGTATGGGCTATAGCCCATGGTCAAAAATGATGAAAAACAGGGATATTTGTTTTTTCAAAAATTCAAAAAACGATGGGCTATAACCCATGTTTATTTATTTTTTTTCATTTTTTTCAAATCCTCAAAAATGATGAAAAACGGCGTGCTATAGTATGCCGTATGGTAGGGGCTATAGCCCATGTTTAAAAATTATGAAAAACGAGGTTTAAAAAAAAATCAAAATTTAAAAAAAACGATGGGCTATAACCCATGTTTTTTGAAATTTTGAATTTTTTTAAATCCTCAAAAATGATGAAAAACGGCGTGCTATAGTATGCCGTATGGTATGGTCTATAGCCCATGGTCAAAAATGATGAAAAACGGGGATATCTTTTTTTTCAAAAATTCAAAAAACGATGGGCTATAACCCATGTTTTTTTTTTTTTTCATTTTTTTCAAAACCTCAAAAATTATGAAAAACGGCGTGCTATAGTATGCCGTATGGTATGGTCTATAGCCCATGGTCAAAAATGATGAAAAACGGGGATATCTTTTTTTTCAAAAATTCAAAAAACGATGGGCTATAACCCATGTTTTTTTTTTTTTTTCATTTTTTTCAAAACCTCAAAAATGATGAAAAACGGCGTGCTATAGTATGCCGTACGGTATGGGCTATAGCCCATGTTCAAAAATGATGAAAAACGAGGTTTAAAAAAAAATCCAAATTTCAAAAAAACGATGGGCTATAACCCATGTTTTTTGAAATTTTGATTTTTTTTCAAATCCTCAAAAATGATGAAAAACGGCGTGCTATAGTATGCCGTATGGTATGGTCTATAGCCCATGGTCAAAAATGATGAAAAACGGGGATATCTTTTTTTTTTAAAATTCAAAAAACGATGGGCTATAACCCATGTTTTTTTTTTTTTTCATTTTTTTCAAAACCTCAAAAATGATGAAAAACGGCGTGCTATAGTATGCCGTACGGTATGGGCTATAGCCCATGTTCAAAAATGATGAAAAACGAGGTTTAAAAAAAAATCAAAATTTCAAAAAAACGATGGGCTATAACCCATGTTTTTTGAAATTTAGATTTTTTTTAAATCCTCAAAAATGATGAAAAACGGCGTGTTATAGTATGCCGTACGGTAGGGGCTATAGCCCATGTTTAAAAATGATGAAAAACGAGGTTTAAATTTTTTTCAAAATTTCAAAAAAACGATGGGCTATAACCCATGTTTTTTTAAATTTTGATTTTTTTTCAAATCCTCAAAAATGATGAAAAACGGCGTGTTATAGTATGCCGTACGGTATGGGCTATAGCCCATGGTCAAAAATGATGAAAAACAGGGATATTTGTTTTTTCAAAAATTCAAAAAACGATGGGCTATAACCCATGTTTATTTATTTTTTTCATTTTTTTCAAATCCTCAAAAATGATGAAAAACGGCGTGCTATAGTATGCCGTATGGTAGGGGCTATAGCCCATGTTTAAAAATTATGAAAAACGAGGTTTAAAAAAAAATCAAAATTTCAAAAAAACGATGGGCTATAACCCATGTTTTTTTTTTTTTCCATTTTTTTCAAAACCTCAAAAATGATGAAAAACGGCGTGCTATAGTATGCCGTACGGTATGGGCTATAGCCCATGTTCAAAAATGATGAAAAACGAGGTTTAAAAAAAAATCAAAATTTCAAAAAAACGATGGGCTATAACCCATGTTTTTTTAAATTTAATTTTTTTTTTAATCCTCAAAAATGATGAAAAACGGCGTGTTATAGTATGCCGTACGGTAGGGGCTATAGCCCATGTTTAAAAATGATGAAAAACGAGGTTTAAATTTTTTTCAAAATTTAAAAAAAACGATGGGCTATAACCCATGTTTTTTGAAATTTTGATTTTTTTTCAAATCCTCAAAAATGATGAAAAACGGCGTGTTATAGTATGCCGTACGGTATGGGCTATAGCCCATGGTCAAAAATGATGAAAAACAGGGATATTTGTTTTTTCAAAAATTCAAAAAACCATGGGCTATAACCCATGTTTATTTATTTTTTTCATTTTTTTCAAATCCTCAAAAATGATGAAAAACGGCGTGCTATAGTATGCCGTATGGTAGGGGCTATAGCCCATGTTTAAAAATGATGAAAAACGAGGTTTAAAAAAAAATCAAAATTTCAAAAAAACGATGGGCTATAACCCATGTTTTTTGAAATTTTGAAATTTTTTAAATCCTCAAAAATGATGAAAAACGGCGTGCTATAGTATGCCGTATGGTATGGTCTATAGCCCATGGTCAAAAATGATGAAAAACGGGGATATCTTTTTTTTCAAAAATTCAAAAAACGATGGGCTATAACCCATGTTTTTTTTTTTTTTCATTTTTTTCAAAACCTCAAAAATGATGAAAAACGGCGTGCTATAGTATGCCGTATGGTATGGTCTATAGCCCATGGTCAAAAATGATGAAAAACGGGGATATCTTTTTTTTCAAAAATTCAAAAAACGATGGGCTATAACCCATGTTTGTTTTTTTTTTCATTTTTTTCAAAACCTCAAAAATGATGAAAAACGGCGTGCTATAGTATGCCGTACGGTATGGGCTATAGCCCATGTTCAAAAATGATGAAAAACGAGGTTTAAAAAAAAATCCAAATTTCAAAAAAACGATGGGCTATAACCCATGTTTTTTGAAATTTAGATTTTTTTTTAATCCTCAAAAATGATGAAAAACGGCGTGTTATAGTATGCCGTACGGTAGGGGCTATAGCCCATGTTTAAAAATGATGAAAAACGAGGTTTACATTTTTTTCAAAATTTCAAAAAAACGATGGGCTATAACCCATGTTTTTTGAATTTTTGATTTTTTTTCAAATCCTCAAAAATTATGAAAAACGGCGTGTTATAGTATGCCGTACGGTATGGGCTATAGCCCATGGTCAAAAATGATGAAAAACAGGGATATTTGTTTTTTCAAAAATTCAAAAAACGATGGGCTATAACCCATGTTTATTTATTTTTTTCATTTTTTTCAAATCCTCAAAAATGATGAAAAACGGCGTGCTATAGTATGCCGTATGGTAGGGGCTATAGCCCATGTTTAAAAATGATGAAAAACGAGGTTTAAAAAAAAATCAAAATTTCAAAAAAACGATGGGCTATAACCCATGTTTTTTGAAATTTTGAATTTTTTTAAATCCTCAAAAATGATGAAAAACGGCGTGCTATAGTATGCCGTATGGTATGGTCTATAGCCCATGGTCAAAAATGATGAAAAACGGGGATATCTTTTTTTTCAAAAATTCAAAAAACGATGGGCTATAACCCATGTTTTTTTTTCTTTTTTCATTTTTTTCAAAACCTCAAAAATGATGAAAAACGGCGTGCTATAGTATGCCGTACGGTATGGGCTATAGCCCATGTTCAAAAATGATGAAAAACGAGGTTTAAAAAAAAATCCAAATTTAAAAAAAACGATGGGCTATAACCCATGTTTTTTGAAATTTAGATTTTTTTTTAATCCTCAAAAATGATGAAAAACGGCGTGTTATAGTATGCCGTACGGTAGGGGCTATAGCCCATGTTTAAAAATGATGAAAAACGAGGTTTAAATTTTTTTCAAAATTTCAAAAAAACGATGGGCTATAACCCATGTTTTTTGAAATTTTGATTTTTTTTCAAATCCTCAAAAATGATGAAAAACGGCGTGTTATAGTATGCCGTACGGTATGGGCTATAGCCCATGGTCAAAAATGATGAAAAACAGGGATATTTGTATTTTCAAAAATTCAAAAAACGATGGGCTATAACCCATGTTTATTTATTTTTTTCATTTTTTTCAAATCCTCAAAAATGATGAAAAACGGCGTGCTATAGTATGCCGTATGGTATGGTCTATAGCCCATGGTCAAAAATGATGAAAAACGGGGATATCTTTTTTTTCAAAAATTCAAAAAACGATGGGCTATAACCCATGTTTTTTTTTTTTTTCATTTTTTTCAAAACCTCAAAAATGATGAAAAACGGCGTGCTATAGTATGCCGTATGGTATGGTCTATAGCCCATGGTCAAAAATGATGAAAAACGGGGATATCTTTTTTTTCAAAAATTCAAAAAACGATGGGCTATAACCCATGTTTGTTTTTTTTTTCATTTTTTTCAAAACCTCAAAAATGATGAAAAACGGCGTGCTATAGTATGCCGTACGGTATGGGCTATAGCCCATGTTCAAAAATGATGAAAAACGAGGTTTAAAAAAAAATCCAAATTTCAAAAAAACGATGGGCTATAACCCATGTTTTTTGAAATTTAGATTTTTTTTTAATCCTCAAAAATGATGAAAAACGGCGTGTTATAGTATGCCGTACGGTAGGGGCTATAGCCCATGTTTAAAAATGATGAAAAACGAGGTTTACATTTTTTTCAAAATTTCAAAAAAACGATGGGCTATAACCCATGTTTTTTGAATTTTTGATTTTTTTTCAAATCCTCAAAAATTATGAAAAACGGCGTGTTATAGTATGCCGTACGGTATGGGCTATAGCCCATGGTCAAAAATGATGAAAAACAGGGATATTTGTTTTTTCAAAAATTCAAAAAACGATGGGCTATAACCCATGTTTATTTATTTTTTTCATTTTTTTCAAATCCTCAAAAATGATGAAAAACGGCGTGCTATAGTATGCCGTATGGTAGGGGCTATAGCCCATGTTTAAAAATGATGAAAAACGAGGTTTAAAAAAAAATCAAAATTTCAAAAAAACGATGGGCTATAACCCATGTTTTTTGAAATTTTGAATTTTTTTAAATCCTCAAAAATGATGAAAAACGGCGTGCTATAGTATGCCGTATGGTATGGTCTATAGCCCATGGTCAAAAATGATGAAAAACGGGGATATCTTTTTTTTCAAAAATTCAAAAAACGATGGGCTATAACCCATGTTTTTTTTTCTTTTTTCATTTTTTTCAAAACCTCAAAAATGATGAAAAACGGCGTGCTATAGTATGCCGTACGGTATGGGCTATAGCCCATGTTCAAAAATGATGAAAAACGAGGTTTAAAAAAAAATCCAAATTTAAAAAAAACGATGGGCTATAACCCATGTTTTTTGAAATTTAGATTTTTTTTTAATCCTCAAAAATGATGAAAAACGGCGTGTTATAGTATGCCGTACGGTAGGGGCTATAGCCCATGTTTAAAAATGATGAAAAACGAGGTTTAAATTTTTTTCAAAATTTCAAAAAAACGATGGGCTATAACCCATGTTTTTTGAAATTTTGATTTTTTTTCAAATCCTCAAAAATGATGAAAAACGGCGTGTTATAGTATGCCGTACGGTATGGGCTATAGCCCATGGTCAAAAATGATGAAAAACAGGGATATTTGTATTTTCAAAAATTCAAAAAACGATGGGCTATAACCCATGTTTATTTATTTTTTTCATTTTTTTCAAATCCTCAAAAATGATGAAAAACGGCGTGCTATAGTATGCCGTATGGTAGGGGCTATAGCCCATGTTTAAAAATGATGAAAAACGAGGTTTAAAAAAAAATCAAAATTTCAAAAAAACGATGGGCTATAACCCATGTTTTTTGAAATTTTGAATTTTTTTAAATCCTCAAAAATGATGAAAAACGGCGTGCTATAGTATGCCGTATGGTATGGTCTATAGCCCATGGTCAAAAATGATGAAAAACGGGGATATCTTTTTTTTCAAAAATTCAAAAAACGATGGGCTATAACCCATGTTTTTTTTTTTTTTTTTTTTTTTTCAAAACCTCAAAAATGATGAAAAACGGCGTGCTATAGTATGCCGTATGGTATGGTCTATAGCCCATGGTCAAAAATGATGAAAAACGGGGATATCTTTTTTTTCAAAAATTCAAAAAACGATGGGCTATAACCCATGTTTTTCTTTTTTTTTCATTTTTTTCAAAACCTAAAAAATGATGAAAAACGGCGTGCTATAGTATGCCGTACGGTATGGGCTATAGCCCATGTTCAAAAATGATGAAAAACGAGGTTTAAAAAAAAATCAAAATTTCAAAAAAACGATGGGCTATAACCCATGTTTTTTGAAATTTAGATTTTTTTTTGAATCCTCAAAAATGATGAAAAACGGCGTGTTATAGTATGCCGTACGGTAGGGGCTATAGCCCATGTTTAAAAATGATGAAAAACAAGGTTTAATTTTTTTTCAAAATTTCAAAAAAACGATGGGCTATAACCCATGTTTTTTGAAATTTAGATTTTTTTTCAAATCCTCAAAAATGATGAAAAACGGCGTGTTATAGTATGCCGTACGGTATGGGCTATAGCCCATGGTCAAAAATGATGAAAAACAGGGATATTTGTTTTTTCAAAAATTCAAAAAACGATGGGCTATAACCCATGTTTTTTGAAATTTTGATTTTTTTTCAAAACCTCAAAAATGATGAAAAACGGCGTGCTATAGTATGCTGTACGGTATGGGCTATAGCCCATGTTCAAAAATGATGAAAAACGAGGTTAAAAAAAAAAAAAAAAAATCAAAAAAACGATGGGCTATAACCCATGTTTTTTGAAATTTAGATTTTTTTTTAAATCCTCAAAAATGATGAAAAACGGCGTGTTATAGTATGCCGTACGGTAGGGGCTATAGCCCATGTTTAAAAATGATGAAAAACGAGGTTTAAATTTTTTTCAAAATTTCAAAAAAACGATGGGCTATAACCCATGTTTTTTTAAATTTTGATTTTTTTTCAAATCCTCAAAAATGATGAAAAACGGCGTGTTATAGTATGCCGTACGGTATGGGCTATAGCCCATGGTCAAAAATGATGAAAAACAGGGATATTTGTTTTTTCAAAAATTCAAAAAACGATGGGCTATAACCCATGTTTATTTATTTTTTTCATTTTTTTCAAATCCTCAAAAATGATGAAAAACGGCGTGCTATAGTATGCCGTATGGTAGGGGCTATAGCCCATGTTTAAAAATTATGAAAAACGAGGTTTAAAAAAAAATCAAAATTTCAAAAAAACGATGGGCTATAACCCATGTTTTTTTTTTTTTCCATTTTTTTCAAAACCTCAAAAATGATGAAAAACGGCGTGCTATAGTATGCCGTACGGTATGGGCTATAGCCCATGTTCAAAAATGATGAAAAACGAGGTTTAAAAAAAAATCAAAATTTCAAAAAAACGATGGGCTATAACCCATGTTTTTTTAAATTTAATTTTTTTTTTAATCCTCAAAAATGATGAAAAACGGCGTGTTATAGTATGCCGTACGGTAGGGGCTATAGCCCATGTTTAAAAATGATGAAAAACGAGGTTTAAATTTTTTTCAAAATTTAAAAAAAACGATGGGCTATAACCCATGTTTTTTGAAATTTTGATTTTTTTTCAAATCCTCAAAAATGATGAAAAACGGCGTGTTATAGTATGCCGTACGGTATGGGCTATAGCCCATGGTCAAAAATGATGAAAAACAGGGATATTTGTTTTTTCAAAAATTCAAAAAACCATGGGCTATAACCCATGTTTATTTATTTTTTTCATTTTTTTCAAATCCTCAAAAATGATGAAAAACGGCGTGCTATAGTATGCCGTATGGTAGGGGCTATAGCCCATGTTTAAAAATGATGAAAAACGAGGTTTAAAAAAAAAATCAAAATTTCAAAAAAACGATGGGCTATAACCCATGTTTTTTGAAATTTTGAAATTTTTTAAATCCTCAAAAATGATGAAAAACGGCGTGCTATAGTATGCCGTATGGTATGGTCTATAGCCCATGGTCAAAAATGATGAAAAACGGGGATATCTTTTTTTTCAAAAATTCAAAAAACGATGGGCTATAACCCATGTTTTTTTTTTTTTTCATTTTTTTCAAAACCTCAAAAATGATGAAAAACGGCGTGCTATAGTATGCCGTATGGTATGGTCTATAGCCCATGGTCAAAAATGATGAAAAACGGGGATATCTTTTTTTTCAAAAATTCAAAAAACGATGGGCTATAACCCATGTTTGTTTTTTTTTTCATTTTTTTCAAAACCTCAAAAATGATGAAAAACGGCGTGCTATAGTATGCCGTACGGTATGGGCTATAGCCCATGTTCAAAAATGATGAAAAACGAGGTTTAAAAAAAAATCCAAATTTCAAAAAAACGATGGGCTATAACCCATGTTTTTTGAAATTTAGATTTTTTTTTAATCCTCAAAAATGATGAAAAACGGCGTGTTATAGTATGCCGTACGGTAGGGGCTATAGCCCATGTTTAAAAATGATGAAAAACGAGGTTTACATTTTTTTCAAAATTTCAAAAAAACGATGGGCTATAACCCATGTTTTTTGAATTTTTGATTTTTTTTCAAATCCTCAAAAATTATGAAAAACGGCGTGTTATAGTATGCCGTACGGTATGGGCTATAGCCCATGGTCAAAAATGATGAAAAACAGGGATATTTGTTTTTTCAAAAATTCAAAAAACGATGGGCTATAACCCATGTTTATTTATTTTTTTCATTTTTTTCAAATCCTCAAAAATGATGAAAAACGGCGTGCTATAGTATGCCGTATGGTAGGGGCTATAGCCCATGTTTAAAAATGATGAAAAACGAGGTTTAAAAAAAAATCAAAATTTCAAAAAAACGATGGGCTATAACCCATGTTTTTTGAAATTTTGAATTTTTTTAAATCCTCAAAAATGATGAAAAACGGCGTGCTATAGTATGCCGTATGGTATGGTCTATAGCCCATGGTCAAAAATGATGAAAAACGGGGATATCTTTTTTTTCAAAAATTCAAAAAACGATGGGCTATAACCCATGTTTTTTTTTCTTTTTTCATTTTTTTCAAAACCTCAAAAATGATGAAAAACGGCGTGCTATAGTATGCCGTACGGTATGGGCTATAGCCCATGTTCAAAAATGATGAAAAACGAGGTTTAAAAAAAAATCCAAATTTAAAAAAAACGATGGGCTATAACCCATGTTTTTTGAAATTTAGATTTTTTTTTAATCCTCAAAAATGATGAAAAACGGCGTGTTATAGTATGCCGTACGGTAGGGGCTATAGCCCATGTTTAAAAATGATGAAAAACGAGGTTTAAATTTTTTTCAAAATTTCAAAAAAACGATGGGCTATAACCCATGTTTTTTGAAATTTTGATTTTTTTTCAAATCCTCAAAAATGATGAAAAACGGCGTGTTATAGTATGCCGTACGGTATGGGCTATAGCCCATGGTCAAAAATGATGAAAAACAGGGATATTTGTATTTTCAAAAATTCAAAAAACGATGGGCTATAACCCATGTTTATTTATTTTTTTCATTTTTTTCAAATCCTCAAAAATGATGAAAAACGGCGTGCTATAGTATGCCGTATGGTAGGGGCTATAGCCCATGTTTAAAAATGATGAAAAACGAGGTTTAAAAAAAAATCAAAATTTCAAAAAAACGATGGGCTATAACCCATGTTTTTTGAAATTTTGAATTTTTTTAAATCCTCAAAAATGATGAAAAACGGCGTGCTATAGTATGCCGTATGGTATGGTCTATAGCCCATGGTCAAAAATGATGAAAAACGGGGATATCTTTTTTTTCAAAAATTCAAAAAACGATGGGCTATAACCCATGTTTTTTTTTTTTTTTTTTTTTTTTCAAAACCTCAAAAATGATGAAAAACGGCGTGCTATAGTATGCCGTATGGTATGGTCTATAGCCCATGGTCAAAAATGATGAAAAACGGGGATATCTTTTTTTTCAAAAATTCAAAAAACGATGGGCTATAACCCATGTTTTTTTTTTTTTTTCATTTTTTTCAAAACCTAAAAAATGATGAAAAACGGCGTGCTATAGTATGCCGTACGGTATGGGCTATAGCCCATGTTCAAAAATGATGAAAAACGAGGTTTAAAAAAAAATCAAAATTTCAAAAAAACGATGGGCTATAACCCATGTTTTTTGAAATTTAGATTTTTTTTTGAATCCTCAAAAATGATGAAAAACGGCGTGTTATAGTATGCCGTACGGTAGGGGCTATAGCCCATGTTTAAAAATGATGAAAAACAAGGTTTAATTTTTTTTCAAAATTTCAAAAAAACGATGGGCTATAACCCATGTTTTTTGAAATTTAGATTTTTTTTCAAATCCTCAAAAATGATGAAAAACGGCGTGTTATAGTATGCCGTACGGTATGGGCTATAGCCCATGGTCAAAAATGATGAAAAACAGGGATATTTGTTTTTTCAAAAATTCAAAAAACGATGGGCTATAACCCATGTTTTTGAAATTTTGATTTTTTTTCAAAACCTCAAAAATGATGAAAAACGGCGTGCTATAGTATGCTGTACGGTATGGGCTATAGCCCATGTTCAAAAATGATGAAAAACGAGGTTAAAAAAAAAAAAAAAAAATCAAAAAAACGATGGGCTATAACCCATGTTTTTTGAAATTTAGATTTTTTTTTTAAATCCTCAAAAATGATGAAAAACGGCGTGTTATAGTATGCCGTACGGTAGGGGCTATAGCCCATGTTTAAAAATGATGAAAAACGAGGTTTAATTTTTTTTCAAAATTTCAAAAAAACGATGGGCTATAACCCATGTTTAAAAAAAAAAAAAAAAAATCAAATCCTCAAAAATGATGAAAAACGGCGTGTTATAGTATGCCGTACGGTAGGGGCTATAGCCCATGTTTAAAAATGATGAAAAACGAGGTTTAAATTTTTTTCAAAATTTCAAAAAAACGATGGGCTATAACCCATGTTTTTTGAAATTTTGAATTTTTTTCAAATCCTAAAAAAATGATGAAAAACTGCGTGTTATAGTATGCCGTACGGTAGGGGCTATAGCCCATGTTTAAAAATGATGAAAAACGAGGTTTAAAAAGATTTCAAAATTTCAAAAAAACGATGGGCTATAACCCATGTTTTTTTTAATTTTAATTTTTTTTCACATCCTCAAACATGATGAAAAACGGCGTGTTATAGTATGCCGTACGGTAGGGGCTATAGCCCATGTTTAAAAATGATGAAAAACGAGGTTTAAAAAAAATTCAAAATTTCAAAAAAACGATGGGCTATAACCCATGTTTTTTTAAATTTTGATTTTTTTTTCAAATCCTCAAAAATGATGAAAAACGGCGTGTTATAGTATGCCGTACGGTAGGGGCTATAGCCCATGTTTAAAAATGATGAAAAACGAGGTTTAAAAAAAAAATCAAAATTTCAAAAAAACGATGGGCTATAACCCATGTTTTTTGAAATTTTGAATTTTTTTTAAATCCTCAAAAATGATGAAAAACGGCGTCCTATAGTATGCCGTACGGTATGGGCTATAGCCCATTGTCAAAAATGATGAAAAATGAGGTTTAATTTTTTTTCAAAATTTCAAAAAAACGATGGGCTATAACCCATGTTTTTTGAAATTTTGAATTTTTTTCAAATCCTCAAAAATGATGAAAAACGGTGTGTTATAGTATGCCGTACGGTAGGGGCTATAGCCCATGTTTAAAAATGATGAAAAACGAGGTTTCATTTTTTTTCAAAATTTCAAAAAAACGATGGGCTATAACCCATGTTTTTTGAAATTTTGAATTTTTTTCAAATCCTCAAAAATGATGAAAAACGGCGTGTTATAGTATGCCGTACGGTAGGGGCTATAGCCCATGTTTAAAAATGATGAAAAACGAGGTTTAAAAAAAATTCAAAACTTCAAAAAAACGATGGGCTATAACCCATGTTTTTTTTAATTTTGAATTTTTTTCACATCCTCAAAAATGATGAAAAACGGCGTGTTATAGTATGCCGTACGGTAGGGGCTATAGCCCATGTTTAAAAATGATGAAAAACGAGGTTTAATTTTTTTTCAAAATTTCAAGAAAACGATGGGCTATAACCCATGTTTTTTTCAAATTTTGATTTTTTTTCAAATCCTCAAAAATGATGAAAAACGGCGTGTTATAGTATGCCGTACGGTAGGGGCTATAGCCCATGTTTAAAAATGATGAAAAACGAGGTTTAAAAAAGAAAATCAAAATTTCAAAAAAACGATGGGCTATAACCCATGTTTTTTGAAATTTTGAATTTTTTTTAAATCCTCAAAAATGATGAAAAACGGCGTCCTATAGTATGCCGTACGGTATGGGCTATAGCCCATGGTCAAAAATGATGAAAAACGAGGTTTAATTTTTTTTCAAAATTAAAAAAAAAACGATGGGCTATAACCCATGTTTTTTGAAATTTTGAATTTTTTTCAAATCCTCAAAAATGATGAAAAACGGTGTGTTATAGTATGCCGTACGGTAGGGGCTATAGCCCATGTTTAAAAATGATGAAAAACGAGGTTTAATTTTTTTTCAAAATTTAAAAAAAACGATGGGCTATAACCCATGTTTTTTGAAATTTTGATTTTTTTTCAAATCCTCAAAAATGATGAAAAACGGCGTGCTATAGTATGCCGTACGGTAGGGGCTATAGCCCATGGTCAAAAATGATGAAAAATGAGGTTTCATTTTTTTTCAAAATTTCAAAAAACCGATGGGCTATAACCCATGTTTTTTGAAATTTTGAATTTTTTTCAAATCCTCAAAAATGATGAAAAACGGTGTGTTATAGTATGCCGTACGGTAGGGGCTATAGCCCATGTTTAAAAATGATGAAAAACGAGGTTTAATTTTTTTTCAAATTTTCAAAAAAACGATGGGCTATAACCCATGTTTTTTTTAATTTTGAATTTTTTTCACATCCTCAAAAATGATGAAAAACGGCGTGTTATAGTATGCCGTACGGTAGGGGCTATAGCCCATGTTTAAAAATGATGAAAAACGAGGTTTAATTTTTTTTCAAAATTTCAAGAAAACGATGGGCTATAACCCATGTTTTTTTCAAATTTTGATTTTTTTTCAAATCCTCAAAAATGATGAAAAACGGCGTGTTATAGTATGCCGTACGGTAGGGGCTATAGCCCATGTTTAAAAATGATGAAAAACGAGGTTTAAAAAAGAAAATCAAAATTTCAAAAAAACGATGGGCTATAACCCATGTTTTTTGAAATTTTGAATTTTTTTTAAATCCTCAAAAATGATGAAAAACGGCGTCCTATAGTATGCCGTACGGTATGGGCTATAGCCCATGGTCAAAAATGATGAAAAACGAGGTTTAATTTTTTTTCAAAATTTAAAAAAAAACGATGGGCTATAACCCATGTTTTTTGAAATTTTGAATTTTTTTCAAATCCTCAAAAATGATGAAAAACGGTGTGTTATAGTATGCCGTACGGTAGGGGCTATAGCCCATGTTTAAAAATGATGAAAAACGAGGTTTAATTTTTTTTCAAAATTTAAAAAAAACGATGGGCTATAACCCATGTTTTTTGAAATTTTGATTTTTTTTCAAATCCTCAAAAATGATGAAAAACGGCGTGCTATAGTATGCCGTACGGTAGGGGCTATAGCCCATGGTCAAAAATGATGAAAAATGAGGTTTCATTTTTTTTCAAAATTTCAAAAAACCGATGGGCTATAACCCATGTTTTTTGAAATTTTGAATTTTTTTCAAATCCTCAAAAATGATGAAAAACGGTGTGTTATAGTATGCCGTACGGTAGGGGCTATAGCCCATGTTTAAAAATGATGAAAAACGAGGTTTAATTTTTTTTCAAATTTTCAAAAAAACGATGGGCTATAACCCATGTTTTTTTTTTTTTTGAATTTTTTTCACATCCTCAAAAATGATGAAAAACGGCGTGTTATAGTATGCCGTACGGTAGGGGCTATAGCCAATGTTTAAAAATGATGAAAAACGAGGTTTAATTTTTTTTCAAAATTTCAAAAAAACGATGGGCTATAACCCATAAAAAAATTTCAAAACTTCAAAAAAACGATGGGCTATAACCCATGTTTTTTTAAATTTTGATTTTTTTTTCAAATCCTCAAAAATGATGGAAAACGGCGTGTTATAGTATGCCGTACGGTAGGGGCTATAGCCCATGTTTAAAAATGATGAAAAACGAGGTTTAAAAAAAAAATCAAAATTTAAAAAAAACGATGGGCTATAACCCATGTTTTTTGAAATTTAGAATTTTTTTTAAATCCTCAAAAATGATGAAAAACGGCGTCCTATAGTATGCCGTACGGTATGGGCTATAGCCCATTGTCAAAAATGATGAAAAACGAGGTTTAATTTTTTTTCAAAATTTCAAAAAAACGATGGGCTATAACCCATGTTTTTTGAAATTTTGAATTTTTTTCAAATCCTCAAAACTGATGAAAAACGGTGTGTTATAGTATGCCGTACGGTAGGGGCTATAGCCCATGTTTAAAAATGATAAAAAACGAGGTTTAATTTTTTTTCAAATTTTCAAAAAAACGATGGGCTATAACCCATGTTTTTTGAAATTTTGATTTTTTTTCAAATCCTCAAAAATGATGAAAAACGGCGTGTTATAGTATGCCGTACGGTAGGGGCTATAGCCCATGTTTAAAAATGATGAAAAACGAGGTTTAAAAAAAATTCAAAACTTCAAAAAAACGATGGGCTATAACCCATGTTTTTTTTAATTTTGAATTTTTTTCACATCCTCAAAAATGATGAAAAACGGCGTGTTATAGTATGCCGTACGGTAGGGGCTATAGCCCATGTTTAAAAATGATGAAAAACGAGGTTTAATTTTTTTTCAAAATTTCAAAAAAACGATGGGCTATAACCCATGTTTTTTGAAATTTTGAATTTTTTTCAAATCCTCAAAAATGATGAAAAACGGCGTGTTATAGTATGCCGTACGGTAGGGGCTATAGCCCATGTTTAAAAATGATGAAAAACGAGGTTTAAAAAAAAAAATAAAATTTCAAAAAAAACGATGGGCTATAACCCATGTTTTTTGAAATTTTGAATTTTTTTCAAATCCTCAAAAATGATGAAAAACGGCGTGTTATAGTATGCCGTACGGTAGGGGCTATAGCCCATGTTTAAAAATGATGAAAAACGAGGTTTAAAAAAAAAATCAAAATTTAAAAAAAACGATGGGCTATAACCCATGTTTTTTGAAATTTAGAATTTTTTTTAAATCCTCAAAAATGATGAAAAACGGCGTCCTATAGTATGCCGTACGGTATGGGCTATAGCCCATTGTCAAAAATGATGAAAAACGAGGTTTAATTTTTTTTCAAAATTTCAAAAAAACGATGGGCTATAACCCATGTTTTTTGAAATTTTGAATTTTTTTCAAATCCTCAAAACTGATGAAAAACGGTGTGTTATAGTATGCCGTACGGTAGGGGCTATAGCCCATGTTTAAAAATGATAAAAAACGAGGTTTAATTTTTTTTCAAAATTTCAAAAAAACGATGGGCTATAACCCATGTTTTTTGAAATTTTGATTTTTTTTCAAATCCTCAAAAATGATGAAAAACGGCGTGTTATAGTATGCCGTACGGTAGGGGCTATAGCCCATGTTTAAAAATGATGAAAAACGAGGTTTAAAAAAAATTCAAAACTTCAAAAAAACGATGGGCTATAACCCATGTTTTTTTTAATTTTGAATTTTTTTCACATCCTCAAAAATGATGAAAAACGGCGTGTTATAGTATGCCGTACGGTAGGGGCTATAGCCCATGTTTAAAAATGATGAAAAACGAGGTTTAATTTTTTTTCAAAATTTCAAAAAAACGATGGGCTATAACCCATGTTTTTTGAAATTTTGAATTTTTTTCAAATCCTCAAAAATGATGAAAAACGGCGTGTTATAGTATGCCGTACGGTAGGGGCTATAGCCCATGTTTAAAAATGATGAAAAACGAGGTTTAAAAAAAAAATCAAAATTTCAAAAAAAACGATGGGCTATAACCCATGTTTTTTGAAATTTTGAATTTTTTTCAAATCCTCAAAAATGATGAAAAACGGCGTGTTATAGTATGCCGTACGGTAGGGGCTATAGCCCATGTTTAAAAATGATGAAAAACGAGGTTTAAAAAAATTTCAAAACTTCAAAAAAACGATGGGCTATAACCCATGTTTTTTTTAATTTTGAATTTTTTTCACATACTCAAAAATGATGAAAAACGGCGTGTTATAGTATGCCGTACGGTAGGGGCTATAGCCCATGTTTAAAAATGATGAAAAACGAGGTTTAAAAAAAAAATCAAAATTTCAAAAAAACGATGGGCTATAACCCATGTTTTTTGAAAATTTGAATTTTTTTCAAATCCTCAAAAATGATGAAAAACGGCGTGTTATAGTATGCCGTACGGTAGGGGCTATAGCCCATGTTTAAAAATGATGAAAAACGAGGTTTAAAAAAAAAATCAAAATTTAAAAAAAACGATGGGCTATAACCCATGTTTTTTGAAATTTAGAATTTTTTTTAAATCCTCAAAAATGATGAAAAACGGCGTCCTATAGTATGCCGTACGGTATGGGCTATAGCCCATTGTCAAAAATGATGAAAAACGAGGTTTAATTTTTTTTCAAAATTTCAAAAAAACGATGGGCTATAACCCATGTTTTTTGAAATTTTGAATTTTTTTCAAATCCTCAAAACTGATGAAAAACGGTGTGTTATAGTATGCCGTACGGTAGGGGCTATAGCCCATGTTTAAAAATGATAAAAAACGAGGTTTAATTTTTTTTCAAAATTTCAAAAAAACGATGGGCTATAACCCATGTTTTTTGAAATTTTGATTTTTTTTCAAATCCTCAAAAATGATGAAAAACGGCGTGTTATAGTATGCCGTACGGTAGGGGCTATAGCCCATGTTTAAAAATGATGAAAAACGAGGTTTAAAAAAAATTCAAAACTTCAAAAAAAACGATGGGCTATAACCCATGTTTTTTTTAATTTTGAATTTTTTTCACATCCTCAAAAATGATGAAAAACGGCGTGTTATAGTATGCCGTACGGTAGGGGCTATAGCCCATGTTTAAAAATGATGAAAAACGAGGTTTAATTTTTTTTCAAAATTTCAAAAAAACGATGGGCTATAACCCATGTTTTTTGAAATTTTGAATTTTTTTCAAATCCTCAAAAATGATGAAAAACGGCGTGTTATAGTATGCCGTACGGTAGGGGCTATAGCCCATGTTTAAAAATGATGAAAAACGAGGTTTAAAAAAAAAATCAAAATTTCAAAAAAAACGATGGGCTATAACCCATGTTTTTTGAAATTTTGAATTTTTTTCAAATCCTCAAAAATGATGAAAAACGGCGTGTTATAGTATGCCGTACGGTAGGGGCTATAGCCCATGTTTAAAAATGATGAAAAACGAGGTTTAAAAAAATTTCAAAACTTCAAAAAAACGATGGGCTATAACCCATGTTTTTTTTAATTTGAATTTTTTTCACATACTCAAAAATGATGAAAAACGGCGTGTTATAGTATGCCGTACGGTAGGGGCTATAGCCCATGTTTAAAAATGATGAAAAACGAGGTTAATTTTTTTTTCAAAATTTCAAAAAAACGATGGGCTATAACCCATGTTTTTTTTTATTTTGATTTTTTTTCAAATCCTCAAAAATGATGAAAAACGGCGTGTTATAGTATGCCGTACGGTAGGGGCTATAGCCCATGTTTAAAAATGATGAAAAACGAGGTTTAAAAAAAAAAAAATTTTCAAAAAAACGATGGGCTATAACCCATGTTTTTTGAAATTTTGAATTTTTTTTAAATCCTCAAAAATGATGAAAAACGGCGTCCTATAGTATGCCGTACGGTATGGGCTATAGCCCATGGTCAAAAATGATGAAAAACGAGGTTTAATTTTTTTTCAGAATTTCAAAAAAACGATGGGCTATAACCCATGTTTTTTTAATTTTTTAATTTTTTTCAAATCCTCAAAAATGATGAAAAACGGTGTGTTATAGTATGCCGTACGGTAGGGGCTATAGCCCATGTTTAAAAATGATGAAAAACGAGGTTTAAATTTTTTTCAAAATTTCAAAAAAACGATGGGCTATAACCCATGTTTTTTTGAAAATTTCATTTTTTTTCAAATCCTCAAAAATGATGAAAAACGGCGTGTTATAGTATGCCGTACGGTAGGGGCTATAGCCCATGTTTAAAAATGATGAAAAACGAGGTTTAAAAAAATTTCAAAACTTCAAAAAAACGATGGGCTATAACCCATGTTTTTTTTAATTTTGAATTTTTTTCACATACTCAAAAATGATGAAAAACGGCGTGTTATAGTATGCCGTACGGTAGGGGCTATAGCCCATGTTTAAAAATGATGAAAAACGAGGTTTAAAAAAAAAATCAAAATTTCAAAAAAACGATGGGCTATAACCCATGTTTTTTGAAATTTTGAATTTTTTTCAAATCCTCAAAAATGATGAAAAACGGCGTGTTATAGTATGCCGTACGGTAGGGGCTATAGCCCATGTTTAAAAATGATGAAAAACGAGGTTTAAAAAAAAAATCAAAATTTAAAAAAAACGATGGGCTATAACCCATGTTTTTTGAAATTTAGAATTTTTTTTAAATCCTCAAAAATGATGAAAAACGGCGTCCTATAGTATGCCGTACGGTATGGGCTATAGCCCATTGTCAAAAATGATGAAAAACGAGGTTTAATTTTTTTTCAAAATTTCAAAAAAACGATGGGCTATAACCCATGTTTTTTGAAATTTTGAATTTTTTTCAAATCCTCAAAACTGATGAAAAACGGTGTGTTATAGTATGCCGTACGGTAGGGGCTATAGCCCATGTTTAAAAATGATAAAAAATGAGGTTTAATTTTTTTTCAAAATTTCAAAAAAACGATGGGCTATAACCCATGTTTTTTGAAATTTTGATTTTTTTTCAAATCCTCAAAAATGATGAAAAACGGCGTGTTATAGTATGCCGTACGGTAGGGGCTATAGCCCATGTTTAAAAATGATGAAAAACGAGGTTTAAAAAAAAAATCAAAATTTCAAAAAAAACGATGGGCTATAACCCATGTTTTTTGAAATTTTGAATTTTTTTCAAATCCTCAAAAATGATGAAAAACGGCGTGTTATAGTATGCCGTACGGTAGGGGCTATAGCCCATGTTTAAAAATGATGAAAAACGAGGTTTAAAAAAATTTCAAAACTTCAAAAAAACGATGGGCTATAACCCATGTTTTTTTTAATTTGAATTTTTTTCACATACTCAAAAATGATGAAAAACGGTGTGTTATAGTATGCCGTACGGTAGGGGCTATAGCCCATGTTTAAAAATGATAAAAAATGAGGTTTAATTTTTTTTCAAAATTTCAAAAAAACGATGGGCTATAACCCATGTTTTTTGAAATTTTGATTTTTTTTCAAATCCTCAAAAATGATGAAAAACGGCGTGTTATAGTATGCCGTACGGTAGGGGCTATAGCCCATGTTTAAAAATGATGAAAAACGAGGTTTAAAAAAAAAATCAAAATTTCAAAAAAAACGATGGGCTATAACCCATGTTTTTTGAAATTTTGAATTTTTTTCAAATCCTCAAAAATGATGAAAAACGGCGTGTTATAGTATGCCGTACGGTAGGGGCTATAGCCCATGTTTAAAAATGATGAAAAACGAGGTTTAAAAAAATTTCAAAACTTCAAAAAAACGATGGGCTATAACCCATGTTTTTTTTAATTTGAATTTTTTTCACATACTCAAAAATGATGAAAAACGGCGTGTTATAGTATGCCGTACGGTAGGGGCTATAGCCCATGTTTAAAAATGATGAAAAACGAGGTTAATTTTTTTTTCAAAATTTCAAAAAAACGATGGGCTATAACCCATGTTTTTTTTAATTTTGATTTTTTTTCAAATCCTCAAAAATGATGAAAAACGGCGTGTTATAGTATGCCGTACGGTAGGGGCTATAGCCCATGTTTAAAAATGATGAAAAACGAGGTTTAAAAAAAAAATCAAAATTTCAAAAAAACGATGGGCTATAACCCATGTTTTTTGAAATTTTGAATTTTTTTTAAATCCTCAAAAATGATGAAAAACGGCGTCCTATAGTATGCCGTACGGTATGGGCTATAGCCCATGGTCAAAAATGATGAAAAACGAGGTTTAATTTTTTTTCAAAATTTCAAAAAAACGATGGGCTATAACCCATGTTTTTTTAATTTTTTAATTTTTTTCAAATCCTCAAAAATGATGAAAAACGGTGTGTTATAGTATGCCGTACGGTAGGGGCTATAGCCCATGTTTAAAAATGATGAAAAACGAGGTTTAAATTTTTTTCAAAATTTCAAAAAAACGATGGGCTATAACCCATGTTTTTTTGAAAATTTCATTTTTTTTCAAATCCTCAAAAATGATGAAAAACGGCGTGTTATAGTATGCCGTACGGTAGGGGCTATAGCCCATGTTTAAAAATGATGAAAAACGAGGTTTAAAAAAATTTCAAAATTTCAAAAAAACGATGGGCTATAACCCATGTTTTTTGAAATTTAGAAATTTTTTCAAATCCTCAAAAATGATGAAAAACGGCGTGTTATAGTATGCCGTACGGTAGGGGCTATAGCCCATGTTTAAAAATGATGAAAAACGAGGTTTAAAAAGATTTCAAAATTTCAAAAAAACGATGGGCTATAACCCATGTTTTTTTTTATTTTAATTTTTTTTCACATCCTCAAAAATGATGAAAAACGGCGTGTTATAGTATGCCGTACGGTAGGGGCTATAGCCCATGTTTAAAAATGATGAAAAACGAGGTTTAAAAAAAAATCTAAATTTCAAAAAAACGATGGGCTATAACCCATGTTTTTTGAAATTTTGAATTTTTTTTAAATCCTCAAAAATGATGAAAAACGGCGTCCTATAGTATGCCGTACGGTATGGGCTATAGCCCATGGTCAAAAATGATGAAAAACGAGGTTTAATTTTTTTTCAAAATTTCAAAAAAACGATGGGCTATAACCCATGTTTTTTGAAATTTTGAATTTTTTTCAAATCCTCAAAAATGATGAAAAACGGTGTGTTATAGTATGCCGTACGGTAGGGGCTATAGCCCATGTTTAAAAATGATGAAAAACGAGGTTTAATTTTTTTTCAAAATTTAAAAAAAACGATGGGTTATAACCCATGTTTTTTTTAATTTTGAATTTTTTTCACATACTCAAAAATGATGAAAAACGGCGTGTTATAGTATGCCGTACGGTAGGGGCTATAGCCCATGTTTAAAAATGATGAAAAACGAGGTTAATTTTTTTTTCAAAATTTCAAAAAAACGATGGGCTATAACCCATGTTTTTTTTAATTTTGATTTTTTTTCAAATCCTCAAAAATGATGAAAAACGGCGTGTTATAGTATGCCGTACGGTAGGGGCTATAGCCCATGTTTAAAAATGATGAAAAACGAGGTTTAAAAAAAAATCTAAATTTCAAAAAAACGATGGGCTATAACCCATGTTTTTTGAAATTTTGAATTTTTTTTAAATCCTCAAAAATGATGAAAAACGGCGTCCTATAGTATGCCGTACGGTATGGGCTATAGCCCATGGTCAAAAATGATGAAAAACGAGGTTTAATTTTTTTTCAAAATTTCAAAAAAACGATGGGCTATAACCCATGTTTTTTGAAATTTTGAATTTTTTTCAAATCCTCAAAAATGATGAAAAACGGTGTGTTATAGTATGCCGTACGGTAGGGGCTATAGCCCATGTTTAAAAATGATGAAAAACGAGGTTTAATTTTTTTTCAAAATTTAAAAAAAACGATGGGTTATAACCCATGTTTTTTTTAATTTTGAATTTTTTTCACATACTCAAAAATGATGAAAAACGGCGTGTTATAGTATGCCGTACGGTAGGGGCTATAGCCCATGTTTAAAAATGATGAAAAACGAGGTTAATTTTTTTTTCAAAATTTCAAAAAAACGATGGGCTATAACCCATGTTTTTTTTAATTTTGATTTTTTTTCAAATCCTCAAAAATGATGAAAAACGGCGTGTTATAGTATGCCGTACGGTAGGGGCTATAGCCCATGTTTAAAAATGATGAAAAACGAGGTTTAAAAAAAAAATCAAAATTTCAAAAAAACGATGGGCTATAACCCATGTTTTTTGAAATTTTGAATTTTTTTTAAATCCTCAAAAATGATGAAAAACGGCGTCCTATAGTATGCCGTACGGTATGGGCTATAGCCCATGGTCAAAAATGATGAAAAACGAGGTTTAATTTTTTTTCAAAATTTCAAAAAAACGATGGGCTATAACCCATGTTTTTTTAATTTTTTAATTTTTTTCAAATCCTCAAAAATGATGAAAAACGGTGTGTTATAGTATGCCGTACGGTAGGGGCTATAGCCCATGTTTAAAAATGATGAAAAACGAGGTTTAAATTTTTTTCAAAATTTCAAAAAAACGATGGGCTATAACCCATGATTTTTTGAAAATTTCATTTTTTTTCAAATCCTCAAAAATGATGAAAAACGGCGTGTTATAGTATGCCGTACGGTAGGGGCTATAGCCCATGTTTAAAAATGATGAAAAACGAGGTTTAAAAAAAATTCAAAATTTCAAAAAAACGATGGGCTATAACCCATGTTTTTTGAAATTTAGAAATTTTTTCAAATCCTCAAAAATGATGAAAAACGGCGTGTTATAGTATGCCGTACGGTAGGGGCTATAGCCCATGTTTAAAAATGATGAAAAACGAGGTTTAAAAAGATTTCAAAATTTCAAAAAAACGATGGGCTATAACCCATGTTTTTTTTTATTTTAATTTTTTTTCACATCCTCAAAAATGATGAAAAACGGCGTGTTATAGTATGCCGTACGGTAGGGGCTATAGCCCATGTTTAAAAATGATGAAAAACGAGGTTTAAAAAAAATTCAAAATTTCAAAAAAACGATGGGCTATAACCCATGTTTTTTTTAATTTTGATTTTTTTTCAAATCCTCAAAAATGATGAAAAACGGCGTGTTATAGTATGCCGTACGGTAGGGGCTATAGCCCATGTTTAAAAATGATGAAAAACGAGGTTTAAAAAAAAAATCAAAATTTCAAAAAAACGATGGGCTATAACCCATGTTTTTTGAAATTTTGAATTTTTTTCAAATCCTCAAAAATGATGAAAAACGGTGTGTTATAGTATGCCGTACGGTAGGGGCTATAGCCCATGTTTAAAAATGATGAAAAACGAGGTTTAATTTTTTTTCAAAATTTCAAAAAAACGATGGGCTATAACCCATGTTTTTTGAAATTTTGAATTTTTTTCAAATCCTCAAAAATGATGAAAAACGGCGTGTTATAGTATGCCGTACGGTAGGGGCTATAGCCCATGTTTAAAAATGATGAAAAACGAGGTTTAAAAAAATTTCAAAACTTCAAAAAAACGATGGGCTATAACCCATGTTTTTTTTTATTTTGAATTTTTTTCACATCCTCAAAAATGATGAAAAACGGCGTGTTATAGTATGCCGTACGGTAGGGGCTATAGCCCATGTTTAAAAATGATGAAAAACGAGGTTTAAATTTTTTTCAAAATTTAAAAAAAACGATGGGCTATAACCCATGTTTTTTTTAATTTTGATTTTTTTTCAAATCCTCAAAAATGATGAAAAACGGCGTGTTATAGTATGCCGTACGGTAGGGGCTATAGCCCATGTTTAAAAATGATGAAAAACGAGGTTTAAAAAAAAAATCAAAATTAAAAAAAAAACGATGGGCTATAACCCATGTTTTTTGAAATTTTGATTTTTTTTTAAATCCTCAAAAATGATGAAAAACGGCGTCCTATAGTATGCCGTACGGTATGGGCTATAGCCCATGGTCAAAAATGATGAAAAACGAGGTTTAATTGTTTTTCAAAATTTCAAAAAAACGATGGGCTATAACCCATGTTTTTTGAATTTTTTAATTTTTTTCAAATCCTCAAAAATGATGAAAAACGGTGTGTTATAGTATGCCGTACGGTAGGGGCTATAGCCCATGTTTAAAAATGATGAAAAACGAGGTTTAAAAAAAATTCAAAACTTCAAAAAAACGATGGGCTATAACCCATGTTTTTTTAATTTTGAATTTTTTTCACATCCTCAAAAATGATGAAAAACGGCGTGTTATAGTATGCCGTACGGTAGGGGCTATAGCCCATGTTTAAAAATGATGAAAAACGAGGTTTAAAAAGATTTCAAAATTTCAAAAAAACGATGGGCTATAACCCATGTTTTTTTTTATTTTAAATTTTTTTCACATCCTCAAAAATGATGAAAAACGGCGTGTTATAGTATGCCGTACGGTAGGGGCTATAGCCCATGTTTAAAAATGATGAAAAACGAGGTTTAAAAAAAATTCAAAATTAAAAAAAAACGATGGGCTATAACCCATGTTTTTTTTTATTTTGATTTTTTTTCAAATCCTCAAAAATGATGAAAAACGGCGTGTTATAGTATGCCGTACGGTAGGGGCTATAGCCCATGTTTAAAAATGATGAAAAACGAGGTTTAAAAAAAAAATCAAAATTTCAAAAAAACGATGGGCTATAACCCATGTTTTTTAAAATTTTGAATTTTTTTTAAATCCTCAAAAATGATGAAAAACGGCGTCCTATAGTATGCCGTACGGTATGGGCTATAGCCCATGGTCAAAAATGATGAAAAACGAGGTTTAATTTTTTTTCAAAATTTCAAAAAAACGATGGGCTATAACCCATGTTTTTTGAAATTTTGAATTTTTTTTCAAATCCTCAAAAATGATGAAAAACGGCGTGTTATAGTATGCCATACGGTAGGGGCTATAGCCCATGTTTAAAAATGATGAAAAACGAGGTTTAAAAAAATTTCAAAACTTAAAAAAAACGATGGGCTATAACCCATGTTTTTTTTTAATTTTGAATTTTTTTCACATCCTCAAAAATGATGAAAAACGGCGTGTTATAGTATGCCGTACGGTAGGGGCTATAGCCCATGTTTAAAAATGATGAAAAACGAGATTTAATTTCTTTTCAAAATTTCAAAAAAACGATGGGCTATAACCCATGTTTTTTTTTATTTTGATTTTTTTTCAAATCCTCAAAAATGATGAAAAACGGCGTGTTATAGTATGCCGTACGGTAGGGGCTATAGCCCATGTTTAAAAATGATGAAAAACGAGGTTTAAAAAAAAAAATCAAAATTTCAAAAAAACGATGGGCTATAACCCATGTTTTTTGAAATGTTGAATTTTTTTCAAATCCTCAAAAATGATGAAAAACGGCGTGTTATAGTATGCCGTACGGTAGGGGCTATAGCCCATGTTTAAAAATGATGAAAAACGAGGTTTAAAAACATTTCAAAACTTCAAAAAAACGATGGGCTATAACCCATGTTTTTTTGAAAATTTCATTTTTTTTCAAATCCTCAAAAATGATGAAAAACGGCGTGTTATAGTATGCCGTACGGTAGGGGCTATAGCCCATGTTTAAAAATGATGAAAAACGAGGTTTAAAAAAAATTCAAAATTTCAAAAAAACGATGGGCTATAACCCATGTTTTTTTAAATTTTGATTTTTTTTCAAATCCTCAAAAATGATGAAAAACGGCGTGTTATAGTATGCCGTACGGTAGGGGCTATAGCCCATGTTTAAAAATGATGAAAAACGAGGTTTAAAAAAAAAATCAAAATTTCAAAAAAACGATGGGCTATAACCCATGTTTTTTAAAATTTTGAATTTTTTTTAAATCCTCAAAAATGATGAAAAACGGCGTCCTATAGTATGCCGTACGGTATGGGCTATAGCCCATGGTCAAAAATGATGAAAAACGAGGTTTAATTTTTTTTCAAAATTTAAAAAAAACGATGGGCTACAACCCATGTTTTTTGAATTTTTGAATTTTTTTCAAATCCTCAAAAATGATGAAAAACGGTGTGTTATAGTATGCCGTACGGTAGGGGCTATAGCCCATGTTTAAAAATGATGAAAAACGAGGTTTACATTTTTTTCAAAATTTAAAAAAAACGATGGGCTATAACCCATGTTTTTTTGAAAATTTCATTTTTTTTCAAATCCTCAAAAATGATGAAAAACGGCGTGTTATAGTATGCCGTACGGTAGGGGCTATAGCCCATGTTTAAAAATGATGAAAAACGAGGTTAAAAAAAAATTCAAAATTTAAAAAAAAACGATGGGCTATAACCCATGTTTTTTGAAATTGTGAAATTTTTTCAAATCCTCAAAAATGATGAAAAACGGCGTGTTATAGTATGCCGTACGGTAGGGGCTATAGCCCATGTTCAAAAATGATGAAAAACGAGGTTTACAAAAAAATTTAAATTAAAAAAAAAAAAACGATGGGCTATAACCCATGTTTTTTTTTAATTTTGAATTTTTTTCACATCCTCAAAAATGATGAAAAACGGCGTGTTATAGTATGCCGTACGGTAGGGGCTATAGCCCATGTTTAAAAATGATGAAAAACGAGGTTTAAAAAAAAAATCAAAATTTCAAAAAAACGATGGGCTATAACCCATGTTTTTTGAAATTTTGAATTTTTTTCAAATCCTCAAAAATGATGAAAAACGGCGTGTTATAGTATGCCGTACGGTAGGGGCTATAGCCCATGTTTAAAAATGATGAAAAACGAGGTTTAAATTTTTTTCAAAACTTCAAAAAAACGATGGGCTATAACCCATGTTTTTTTGAAAATTTCATTTTTTTTCAAATCCTCAAAAATGATGAAAAACGGCGTGTTATAGTATGCCGTACGGTAGGGGCTATAGCCCATGTTTAAAAATGATGTAAAACGAGGTTTAAAAAAATTTCAAAATTTCAAAAAAACGATGGGCTATAACCCATGTTTTTTTAAATTTTGATTTTTTTTCAAATCCTCAAAAATGATGAAAAACGGCGTGTTATAGTATGCCGTACGGTAGGGGCTATAGCCCATGTTTAAAAATGATGAAAAACGAGGTTTTAAAAAAAAATCAAAATTTCCAAAAAACGATGGGCTATAACCCATGTTTTTTAAAATTTTGATTTTTTTTTAAATCCTCAAAAATGATGAAAAACGGCGTCCTATAGTATGCCGTACGGTATGGGCTATAGCCCATGGTCAAAAATGATGAAAAACGAGGTTTAATTTTTTTTCAAAATTTCAAAAAAACGATGGGCTATAACCCATGTTTTTTGAATTTTTGAATTTTTTTCAAATCCTCAAAAATGATGAAAAACGGTGTGTTATAGTATGCCGTACGGTAGGGGCTATAGCCCATGTTTAAAAATGATGAAAAACGAGGTTTACATTTTTTTCAAAATTTCAAAAAAACGATGGGCTATAACCCATGTTTTTTTGAAAATTTCATTTTTTTTCAAATCCTCAAAAATGATGAAAAACGGCGTGTTATAGTATGCCGTACGGTAGGGGCTATAGCCCATGTTTAAAAATGATGAAAAACGAGGTTTAAAAAAAATTCAAAATTTCAAAAAAAACGATGGGCTATAACCCATGTTTTTTGAAAATTTGAAATTTTTTCAAATCCTCAAAAATGATGAAAAACGGCGTGTTATAGTATGCCGTACGGTAGGGGCTATAGCCCATGTTCAAAAATGATGAAAAACGAGGTTTACAAAAAAATTTACAAAAAAAAAAAAAAAACGATGGGCTATAACCCATGTTTTTTTTAATTTTTAATTTTTTTCAAATCCTCAAAAATGATGAAAAACGGCGTGTTATAGTATGCCGTACGGTAGGGGCTATAGCCCATGTTTAAAAATGATGAAAAACGAGGTTTAAAAAAAAAATCAAAATTTCAAAAAAACGATGGGCTATAACCCATGTTTTTTGAAATTTTGAATTTTTTTCAAATCCTCAAAAATGATGAAAAACGGCGTGTTATAGTATGCCGTACGGTAGGGGCTATAGCCCATGTTTAAAAATGATGAAAAACGAGGTTTAAAATTTTTTCAAAACTTCAAAAAAACGATGGGCTATAACCCATGTTTTTTTGAAAGTTTCATTTTTTTTCAAATCCTCAAAAATGATGAAAAACGGCGTGTTATAGTATGCCGTACGGTAGGGGCTATAGCCCATGTTTAAAAATGATGAAAAACGAGGTTTAAAAAAAATTCAAAATTTCAAAAAAAACGATGGGCTATAACCCATGTTTTTTTAAATTTTGATTTTTTTTCAAATCCTCAAAAATGATGAAAAACGGCGTGTTATAGTATGCCGTACGGTAGGGGCTATAGCCCATGTTTAAAAATGATGAAAAACGAGGTTTAAAAAAAAAATCAAAATTTCCAAAAAACGATGGGCTATAACCCATGTTTTTTCAAATTTTGAATTTTTTTTAAATCCTCAAAAATGATGAAAAACGGCGTCCTATAGTATGCCGTACGGTATGGGCTATAGCCCATGGTCAAAAATGATGAAAAACGAGGTTTAATTTTTTTTCAAAATTTCAAAAAAACGATGGGCTATAACCCATGTTTTTTGAATTTTTGAATTTTTTTCAAATCCTCAAAAATGATGAAAAACGGTGTGTTATAGTATGCCGTACGGTAGGGGCTATAGCCCATGTTTAAAAATGATGAAAAACGAGGTTTACATTTTTTTCAAAATTTCCAAAAAACGATGGGCTATAACCCATGTTTTTTTGAAAATTTCATTTTTTTTCAAATCCTCAAAAATGATGAAAAACGGCGTGTTATAGTATGCCGTACGGTAGGGGCTATAGCCCATGTTCAAAAATGATGAAAAACGAGGTTTACAATAAAAAAAAAAAAAAAAAAAAAAAAACGATGGGCTATAACCCATGTTTTTTGAATTTTTTTATTTTTTTTAAATCCTCAAAAATGATGAAAAACGGCGTGTTATAGTATGCCGTACGGTAGGGGCTATAGCCCATGTTCAAAAATGATGAAAAACGAGGTTTAAAAAAAAATCAAAATTTCAAAAAAACGATGGGCTATAACCCATGTTTTTTTGAAAATTTCATTTTTTTTCAAATCCTCAAAAATGATGAAAAACGGCGTGTTATAGTATGCCGTACGGTAGGGGCTATAGCCCATGTTTAAAAATGATGAAAAACGAGGTTTAAAAAAATTTCAAAATTTCAAAAAAAACGATGGGCTATAACCCATGTTTTTTGAATTTTTTTATTTTTTTTAAATCCTCAAAAATGATGAAAAACGGCGTGTTATAGTATGCCGTACGGTAGGGGCTATAGCCCATGTTCAAAAATGATGAAAAACGAGGTTTAAAAAAAATCAAAATTTCAAAAAAACGATGGGCTATGACCCATGTTTTTTGAATTTTTTTATTTTTTTTAAATCCTCAAAAATGATGAAAAACGGCGTGTTATAGTATGCCGTACGGTATGGGCTATAGCCCATGGTCAAAAATGATGAAAAACGAGGTTTAATTTTTTTTCAAATTTTCAAAAAAACGATGGGCTATAACCCATGTTTTTTGAATTTTTTAATTTTTTTCAAATCCTCAAAAATGATGAAAAACGGTGTGTTATAGTATGCCGTACGGTAGGGGCTATAGCCCATGTTTAAAAATGATGAAAAACGAGGTTTAAAAAAAATTCAAAATTTCAAAAAAAACGATGGGCTATAACCCATGTTTTTTGAAAATTTGAAATTTTTTCAAATCCTCAAAAATGATGAAAAACGGCGTGTTATAGTATGCCGTACGGTAGGGGCTATAGCCCATGTTCAAAAATGATGAAAAACGAGGTTTACAAAAAAATTTACAAAAAAAAAAAAAAAACGATGGGCTATAACCCATGTTTTTTTTAATTTTGAATTTTTTTCAAATCCTCAAAAATGATGAAAAACGGCGTGTTATAGTATGCCGTACGGTAGGGGCTATAGCCCATGTTTAAAAATGATGAAAAACGAGGTTTAAAAAAAAAATCAAAATTTCAAAAAAACGATGGGCTATAACCCATGTTTTTTGAAATTTTGATTTTTTTTCAAATCCTCAAAAATGATGAAAAACGGCGTGTTATAGTATGCCGTACGGTAGGGGCTATAGCCCATGTTTAAAAATGATGAAAAACGAGGTTTAAAAAAAATTCAAAATTTCAAAAAAAACGATGGGCTATAACCCATGTTTTTTTAAATTTTGATTTTTTTTCAAATCCTCAAAAATGATGAAAAACGGCGTGTTATAGTATGCCGTACGGTAGGGGCTATAGCCCATGTTTAAAAATGATGAAAAACGAGGTTTAAAAAAAAAATCAAAATTTCCAAAAAACGATGGGCTATAACCCATGTTTTTTAAAATTTTGAATTTTTTTTAAATCCTCAAAAATGATGAAAAACGGCGTCCTATAGTATGCCGTACGGTATGGGCTATAGCCCATGGTCAAAAATGATGAAAAACGAGGTTTACATTTTTTTCAAAATTTCAAAAAAACGATGGGCTATAACCCATGTTTTTTTGAAAATTTCATTTTTTTTCAAATCTACAAAAATGATGAAAAACGGCGTGTTATAGTATGCCGTACGGTAGGGGCTATAGCCCATGTTTAAAAATGATGAAAAACGAGGTTTAAAAAAAATTCAAAATTTCAAAAAAAACGATGGGCTATAACCCATGTTTTTTGAAATTTTGAATTTTTTTCAAATCCTCAAAAATGATGAAAAACGGCGTGTTATAGTATGCCGTACGGTAGGGGCTATAGCCCATGTTCAAAAATGATGAAAAACGAGGTTTACAATTAAAAAAAAAAAAAAAAAAAAAAAACGATGGGCTATAACCCATGTTTTTTGAATTTTTTTATTTTTTTTAAATCCTCAAAAATGATGAAAAACGGCGTGTTATAGTATGCCGTACGGTAGGGGCTATAGCCCATGTTCAAAAATGATGAAAAACGAGGTTTAAAAAAAAAATCAAAATTTCAAAAAAACGATGGGCTATAACCCATGTTTTTTTGAAAATTTCATTTTTTTTCAAATCCTCAAAAATGATGAAAAACGGCGTGTTATAGTATGCCGTACGGTAGGGGCTATAGCCCATGTTTAAAAATGATGAAAAACGAGGTTTAAAGAAATTTCAAAATTTCAAAAAAACGATGGGCTATAACCCATGTTTTTTGAATTTTTTTATTTTTTTTAAATCCTCAAAAATGATGAAAAACGGCGTGTTATAGTATGCCGTACGGTAGGGGCTATAGCCCATGTTCAAAAATGATGAAAAACGAGGTTTAAAAAAAATCAAAATTTCAAAAAAACGATGGGCTATGACCCATGTTTTTTGAATTTTTTTATTTTTTTTAAATCCTCAAAAATGATGAAAAACGGCGTGTTATAGTATGCCGTACGGTATGGGCTATAGCCCATGGTCAAAAATGATGAAAAACGAGGTTTATTTTTTTTTCAAATTTTCAAAAAAACGATGGGCTATAACCCATGTTTTTTGAATTTTTTAATTTTTTTCAAATCCTCAAAAATGATGAAAAACGGTGTGTTATAGTATGCCGTACGGTAGGGGCTATAGCCCATGTTTAAAATGATGAAAAACGAGGTTTAAATTTTTTTCAAAATTTCAAAAAAACGATGGGCTATAACCCATGTTTTTTGAAATTTTGAAATTTTTTCAAATCCTCAAAAATGATGAAAAACGGCGTGTTATAGTATGCCGTACGGTAGGGGCTATAGCCCATGTTTAAAAATGATGAAAAACGAGGTTTAAAAAAGAAAATCAAAATTTCAAAAAAACGATGGGCTATAACCCATGTTTTTTGAAATTTTGAATTTTTTTCAAATCCTCAAAAATGATGAAAAACGGCGTGTTATAGTATGCCGTACGGTAGGGGCTATAGCCCATGTTTAAAAATGATGAAAAACGAGGTTTAAAAACATTTCAAAATTTCAAAAAAACGATGGGCTATAACCCATGTTTTTTTTGAAAATTTCATTTTTTTTCAAATCCTCAAAAATGATGAAAAACGGCGTGTTATAGTATGCCGTACGGTAGGGGCTATAGCCCATGTTTAAAAATGATGAAAAACGAGGTTTAAAAAAAATTCAAAATTTCAAAAAAAACGATGGGCTATAACCCATGTTTTTTGAAAATTTGAAATTTTTTCAAATCCTCAAAAATGATGAAAAACGGCGTGTTATAGTATGCCGTACGGTAGGGGCTATAGCCCATGTTCAAAAATGATGAAAAACGAGGTTTACAAAAAAATTTACAAAAAAAAAAAAAAAACGATGGGCTATAACCCATGTTTTTTTTAATTTTGAATTTTTTTCACATCCTCAAAAATGATGAAAAACGGCGTGTTATAGTATGCCGTACGGTAGGGGCTATAGCCCATGTTTTAAAATGATGAAAAACGAGGTTTAAATTTTTTTCAAAATTTCAAAAAAACGATGGGCTATAACCCATGTTTTTTTGAAAATTTCATTTTTTTTCAAATCCTCAAAAATGATGAAAAACGGCGTGTTATAGTATGCCGTACGGTAGGGGCTATAGCCCATGTTTAAAAATGATGAAAAACGAGGTTTAAAAAAAATTCAAAATTCCAAAAAAATGATGGGCTATAACCCATGTTTTTTGAAATTTTGAAATTTTTTCAAATCCTCAAAAATGATGAAAAACGGCGTGTTATAGTATGCCGTACGGTAGGGGCTATAGTCCATGTTTAAAAATGATGAAAAACGAGGTTTAAAAAAAAATCAAAATTTAAAAAAAACGATGGGCTATAACCCATGTTTTTTTGAAAATTTCATTTTTTTTCAAATCCTCAAAAATGATGAAAAACGGCGTGTTATAGTATGCCGTACGGTAGGGGCTATAGCCCATGTTTAAAAATGATGAAAAACGAGGTTTAAAAAAAATCAAAATTTCAAAAAAACGATGGGCTATAACCCATGTTTTTTTTGTTTTTTTTCTTTTTTTTAAATCCTCAAAAATGATGGAAAATGGCGTGTTATAGTATGCCGTACGGTAGGGGCTATAGCCCATGTTCAAAAATGATGAAAAACGAGGTTTAATTTTTTTTCAAAATTTCAAAAAAACGATGGGCTATAACCCATGTTTTTTTGAAAATTTCATTTTTTTTCAAATCCTCAAAAATGATGAAAAACTGCGTGTTATAGTATGCCGTACGGTAGGGGCTATAGCCCATGTTTAAAAATGATGAAAAACAAGGTTTACTATTTTTTTTTAATTAAAAAAAAAAAACGATGGGCTATAACCCATGTTTTTTTAATTTGTTTATTTTTTTTTAATCCTCAAAAATGATGAAAAACGGCGTGTTATAGTATGCCGTACGGTAGGGGCTATAGCCCATGTTCAAAAATGATGAAAAACGAGGTTTACAAAAATTTTTAAATTAAAAAAAAAAAACGATGGGCTATAACCCATGTTTTTTTATTTTTTTTATTTTTTTTTTCAAATCCTCAAAAATGATGAAAAACGGCGTGTTATAGTATGCCGTACGGTAGGGGCTATAGCCCATGTTCAAAAATGATGAAAAACGAGGTTTACAAATTTTTTTAAATTAAAAAAAAAAAACGATGGGCTATAACCCATGTTTTTTGAATTTTTTAATTTTTTTCAAATCCTCAAAAATGATGAAAAACGGTGTGTTATAGTATGCCGTACGGTAGGGGCTATAGCCCATGTTTAAAAATGATGAAAAACGAGGTTTAAAAAAATTTCAAAACTTCAAAAAAACGATGGGCTATAACCCATGTTTTTTTTAATTTTGAATTTTTTTCACATCCTCAAAAATGATGAAAAACGGCGTGTTATAGTATGCCGTACGGTAGGGGCTATAGCCCATGTTTAAAAATGATGAAAAACGAGGTTTAAAAAGATTTCAAAATTTCAAAAAAACGATGGGCTATAACCCATGTTTTTTTTAATTTTAATTTTTTTTCACATCCTCAAAAATGATGAAAAACGGCGTGTTATAGTATGCCGTACGGTAGGGGCTATAGCCCATGTTTAAAAATGATGAAAAACGAGGTTTAAAAAAAAATCAAAATTTCAAAAAAACGATGGGCTATAACCCATGTTTTTTTTTAATTTTGATTTTTTTTCAAATCCTCAAAAATGATGAAAAACGGCGTGTTATAGTATGCCGTACGGTAGGGGCTATAGCCCATGTTTAAAAATGATGAAAAACGAGGTTTAAAAAAAAATCAAAATTTTAAAAAAACGATGGGCTATAACCCATGTTTTTTGAAATTTTGAATTTTTTTTAAATCCTCAAAAATGATGAAAAACGGCGTCCTATAGTATGCCGTACGGTATGGGCTATAGCCCATGGTCAAAAATGATGAAAAACGAGGTTTAATTTTTTTTCAAAATTTCAAAAAAACGATGGGCTATAACCCATGTTTTTTGAAATTTTGATTTTTTTTCAAATCCTCAAAAATGATGAAAAACGGTGTGTTATAGTATGCCGTACGGTAGGGGCTATAGCCCATGTTTAAAAATGATGAAAAACGAGGTTTAAATTTTTTTCAAAATTTAAAAAAAACGATGGGCTATAACCCATGTTTTTTGAAATTTTGATTTTTTTTCAAATCCTCAAAAATGATGAAAAACGGCGTGTTATAGTATGCCGTACGGTAGGGGCTATAGCCCATGTTTAAAAATGATGAAAAACGAGGTTTAAAAAAATTTCAAAACTTAAAAAAAACGATGGGCTATAACCCATGTTTTTTTTAATTTTTAATTTTTTTCACATGCTCAAAAATGATGAAAAACGGCGTGTTATAGTATGCCGTACGGTAGGGGCTATAGCCCATGTTTAAAAATGATGAAAAACGAGATTTAATTTTTTTTCAAAATTTCAAAAAAACGATGGGCTATAACCCATGTTTTTTTTTTTTGTTTTTTTTTTTCAAATCCTCAAAAATGATGAAAAACGGTAGGGTAGGGGCTATAGCCCATGTTTAAAAATGATGAAAAACGAGGTTTAAAAAAATTTCAAAACTTCAAAAAAACGATGGGCTATAACCCATGTTTTTTTGAAATTTTCATTTTTTTTCAAATCCTCAAAAATAATGAAAAACGGCGTGTTATAGTATGCCGTACGGTAGGGGCTATAGCCCATGTTTAAAAATGATGAAAAACGAGGTTTAAAAAAATTTCAAAATTTAAAAAAAACGATGGGCTATAACCCATGTTTTTTTAATTTGTTTATTTTTTTTAAATCCTCAAAAATGATGAAAAACGGCGTGTTATAGTATGCCGTACGGTAGGGGCTATAGCCCATGTTCAAAAATGATGAAAAACGAGGTTTACAATTTTTTTTAAATTAAAAAAAAAAAACGATGGGCTATAACCCATGTTTTTTTATTTTTTTTATTTTTTTTCAAATCCTCAAAAATGATGAAAAACGGCGTGTTATAGTATGCCGTACGGTAGGGGCTATAGCCCATGTTTAAAATGATGAAAAACGAGGTTTAAATTTTTTTCAAAATTTCAAAAAAACGATGGGCTATAACCCATGTTTTTTTGAAATTTTCATTTTTTTTCAAATCCTCAAAAATAATGAAAAACGGCGTGTTATAGTATGCCGTACGGTAGGGGCTATAGCCCATGTTTAAAAATGATGAAAAACGAGGTTTAAAAAAATTTCAAAATTAAAAAAAAACGATGGGCTATAACCCATGTTTTTTTAATTTGTTTATTTTTTTTAAATCCTCAAAAATGATGAAAAACGGCGTGTTATAGTATGCCGTACGGTAGGGGCTATAGCCCATGTTCAAAAATGATGAAAAACGAGGTTTACAATTTTTTTTAAATTAAAAAAAAAAAACGATGGGCTATAACCCATGTTTTTTTATTTTTTTTATTTTTTTTCAAATCCTCAAAAATGATGAAAAACGGCGTGTTATAGTATGCCGTACGGTAGGGGCTATAGCCCATGTTTAAAAATGATGAAAAACGAGGTTAATTTTTTTTTCAAAATTTCAAAAAAACGATGGGCTATAACCCATGTTTTTTTGAAAATTTCATTTTTTTTCAAATCCTCAAAAATGATGAAAAACGGCGTGTTATAGTATGCCGTACGGTAGGGGCTATAGCCCATGTTTAAAAATGATGAAAAACGAGGTTTAAATTTTTTTCAAATTTTCAAAAAAACGATGGGCTATAACCCATGTTTTTTGAAATTTTGAATTTTTTTCAAATCCTCAAAAATGATGAAAAACGGTGTGTTATAGTATGCCGTACGGTAGGGGCTATAGCCCACGTTTAAAAATGATGAAAAACGAGGTTTACATTTCTTTCAAAATTTCAAAAAAACGATGGGCTATAACCCATGTTTTTTTGAAAATTTCATTTTTTTTCAAATCCTCAAAAATTATGAAAAACGGCGTGTTATAGTATGCCGTACGGTAGGGGCTATAGCCCATGTTTAAAAATGATGAAAAACGAGGTTTACAATTTTTTTTAAATTAAAAAAAAAAAACGATGGGCTATAACCCATGTTTTTTGAATTTTTGATTTTTTTTCAAATCCTCAAAAATGATGAAAAACGGTGTGTTATAGTATGCCGTACGGTAGGGGCTATAGCCCACGTTTAAAAATGATGAAAAACGAGGTTAATTTTTTTTTCAAAATTTCAAAAAAACGATGGGCTATAACCCATGTTTTTTTGAAAATTTCATTTTTTTTCAAATCCTCAAAAATGATGAAAAACGGCGTGTTATAGTATGCCGTACGGTAGGGGCTATAGCCCATGTTTAAAAATGATGAAAAACGAGGTTTAATTTTTTTTCAAAATTTCAAAAAAACGATGGGCTATAACCCATGTTTTTTTGAAAATTTAATTTTTTTTCAAATCCTCAAAAATGATGAAAAACGGCGTGTTATAGTATGCCGTACGGTAGGGGCTATAGCCCATGTTTAAAAATGATGAAAAACGAGGTTTAAATTTTTTTCAAAATTTCAAAAAAACGATGGGCTATAACCCATGTTTTTTGAAATTTTGAATTTTTTTCAAATCCTCAAAAATGATGAAAAACGGTGTGTTATAGTATGCCGTACGGTAGGGGCTATAGCCCACGTTTAAAAATGATGAAAAACGAGGTTTACATTTCTTTCAAAATTTCAAAAAAACGATGGGCTATAACCCATGTTTTTTTGAAAATTTCATTTTTTTTCAAATCCTCAAAAATTATGAAAAACGGCGTGTTATAGTATGCCGTACGGTAGGGGCTATAGCCCATGTTTAAAAATGATGAAAAACGAGGTTTACAATTTTTTTTAAATTAAAAAAAAAAAACGATGGGCTATAACCCATGTTTTTTGAATTTTTGATTTTTTTTCAAATCCTCAAAAATGATGAAAAACGGTGTGTTATAGTATGCCGTACGGTAGGGGCTATAGCCCACGTTTAAAAATGATGAAAAACGAGGTTAATTTTTTTTTCAAAATTTCAAAAAAACGATGGGCTATAACCCATGTTTTTTTGAAAATTTCATTTTTTTTCAAATCCTCAAAAATGATGAAAAACGGCGTGTTATAGTATGCCGTACGGTAGGGGCTATAGCCCATGTTTAAAAATGATGAAAAACGAGGTTTAAATTTTTTTCAAAATTTCAAAAAAACGATGGGCTATAACCCATGTTTTTTGAAATTTTGAATTTTTTTCAAATCCTCAAAAATGATGAAAAACGGTGTGTTATAGTATGCCGTACGGTAGGGGCTATAGCCCACGTTTAAAAATGATGAAAAACGAGGTTTACATTTCTTTCAAAATTTCAAAAAAACGATGGGCTATAACCCATGTTTTTTTGAAAATTTCATTTTTTTTCAAATCCTCAAAAATTATGAAAAACGGCGTGTTATAGTATGCCGTACGGTAGGGGCTATAGCCCATGTTTAAAAATGATGAAAAACGAGGTTTACAATTTTTTTTTAATTAAAAAAAAAAAACGATGGGCTATAACCCATGTTTTTTGAATTTTTGAATTTTTTTCAAATCCTCAAAAATGATGAAAAACGGTGTGTTATAGTATGCCGTACGGTAGGGGCTATAGCCCACGTTTAAAAATGATGAAAAACGAGGTTAATTTTTTTTTCAAAATTTCAAAAAAACGATGGGCTATAACCCATGTTTTTTTGAAAATTTCATTTTTTTTCAAATCCTCAAAAATTGTGAAAAACGGCGTGTTATAGTATGCCGTACGGTAGGGGCTATAGCCCATGTTCAAAAATGATGAAAAACGAGGTTTAATTTTTTTTCAAAATTTCAAAAAAACGATGGGCTATAACCCATGTTTTTTGAAATTTTGAATTTTTTTCAAATCCTCAAAAATGATGAAAAACGGTGTGTTATAGTATGCCGTACGGTAGGGGCTATAGCCCACGTTTAAAAATGATGAAAAACGAGGTTTAAATTTTTTTCAAAATTTCAAAAAAAACGATGGGCTATAACCCATGTTTTTTTGAAAATTTCATTTTTTTTCAAATCCTCAAAAATGATGAAAAACGGTGTGTTATAGTATGCCGTACGGTAGGGGCTATAGCCCATGTTTAAAATGATGAAAAACGAGGTTTAAATTTTTTTCAAAATTTCAAAAAAACGATGGGCTATAACCCATGTTTTTTTGAAATTTTCATTTTTTTTCAAATCCTCAAAAATAATGAAAAACGGCGTGTTATAGTATGCCGTACGGTAGGGGCTATAGCCCATGTTTAAAAATGATGAAAAACGAGGTTTAAAAAAATTTCAAAATTTCAAAAAAACGATGGGCTATAACCCATGTTTTTTTAATTTGTTTATTTTTTTTAAATCCTCAAAAATGATGAAAAACGGCGTGTTATAGTATGCCGTACGGTAGGGGCTATAGCCCATGTTCAAAAATGATGAAAAACGAGGTTTACAATTTTTTTTAAATTAAAAAAAAAAAACGATGGGCTATAACCCATGTTTTTTTATTTTTTTTATTTTTTTTCAAATCCTCAAAAATGATGAAAAACGGCGTGTTATAGTATGCCGTACGGTAGGGGCTATAGCCCATGTTTAAAAATGATGAAAAACGAGGTTAAATTTTTTTTCAAAATTTCAAAAAAACGATGGGCTATAACCCATGTTTTTTTGAAAATTTCATTTTTTTTCAAATCCTCAAAAATGATGAAAAACGGCGTGTTATAGTATGCCGTACGGTAGGGGCTATAGCCCATGTTTAAAAATGATGAAAAACGAGGTTTAAATTTTTTTCAAAATTTCAAAAAAACGATGGGCTATAACCCATGTTTTTTGAAATTTTGAATTTTTTTCAAATCCTCAAAAATGATGAAAAACGGTGTGTTATAGTATGCCGTACGGTAGGGGCTATAGCCCACGTTTAAAAATGATGAAAAACGAGGTTTACATTTCTTTCAAAATTTCAAAAAAACGATGGGCTATAACCCATGTTTTTTTGAAAATTTCATTTTTTTTCAAATCCTCAAAAATTATGAAAAACGGCGTGTTATAGTATGCCGTACGGTAGGGGCTATAGCCCATGTTTAAAAATGATGAAAAACGAGGTTTACAATTTTTTTTAAATTAAAAAAAAAAAACGATGGGCTATAACCCATGTTTTTTGAATTTTTGATTTTTTTTCAAATCCTCAAAAATGATGAAAAACGGTGTGTTATAGTATGCCGTACGGTAGGGGCTATAGCCCACGTTTAAAAATGATGAAAAACGAGGTTAATTTTTTTTTCAAAATTTCAAAAAAACGATGGGCTATAACCCATGTTTTTTTGAAAATTTCATTTTTTTTCAAATCCTCAAAAATGATGAAAAACGGCGTGTTATAGTATGCCGTACGGTAGGGGCTATAGCCCATGTTTAAAAATGATGAAAAACGAGGTTTAATTTTTTTTCAAAATTTCAAAAAAACGATGGGCTATAACCCATGTTTTTTTGAAAATTTAATTTTTTTTCAAATCCTCAAAAATGATGAAAAACGGCGTGTTATAGTATGCCGTACGGTAGGGGCTATAGCCCATGTTTAAAAATGATGAAAAACGAGGTTTAAATTTTTTTCAAAATTTCAAAAAAACGATGGGCTATAACCCATGTTTTTTGAAATTTTGAATTTTTTTCAAATCCTCAAAAATGATGAAAAACGGTGTGTTATAGTATGCCGTACGGTAGGGGCTATAGCCCACGTTTAAAAATGATGAAAAACGAGGTTTACATTTCTTTCAAAATTTCAAAAAAACGATGGGCTATAACCCATGTTTTTTTTGAAAATTTCATTTTTTTTCAAATCCTCAAAAATTATGAAAAACGGCGTGTTATAGTATGCCGTACGGTAGGGGCTATAGCCCATGTTTAAAAATGATGAAAAACGAGGTTTACAATTTTTTTTAAATTAAAAAAAAAAAACGATGGGCTATAACCCATGTTTTTTGAATTTTTGATTTTTTTTCAAATCCTCAAAAATGATGAAAAACGGTGTGTTATAGTATGCCGTACGGTAGGGGCTATAGCCCACGTTTAAAAATGATGAAAAACGAGGTTAATTTTTTTTTCAAAATTTCAAAAAAACGATGGGCTATAACCCATGTTTTTTTGAAAATTTCATTTTTTTTCAAATCCTCAAAAATGATGAAAAACGGCGTGTTATAGTATGCCGTACGGTAGGGGCTATAGCCCATGTTTAAAAATGATGAAAAACGAGGTTTAAATTTTTTTCAAAATTTCAAAAAAACGATGGGCTATAACCCATGTTTTTTGAAATTTTGAATTTTTTTCAAATCCTCAAAAATGATGAAAAACGGTGTGTTATAGTATGCCGTACGGTAGGGGCTATAGCCCACGTTTAAAAATGATGAAAAACGAGGTTTACATTTCTTTCAAAATTTCAAAAAAACGATGGGCTATAACCCATGTTTTTTTGAAAATTTCATTTTTTTTCAAATCCTCAAAAATTATGAAAAACGGCGTGTTATAGTATGCCGTACGGTAGGGGCTATAGCCCATGTTTAAAAATGATGAAAAACGAGGTTTACAATTTTTTTTAAATTAAAAAAAAAAAACGATGGGCTATAACCCATGTTTTTTGAATTTTTGATTTTTTTTCAAATCCTCAAAAATGATGAAAAACGGTGTGTTATAGTATGCCGTACGGTAGGGGCTATAGCCCACGTTTAAAAATGATGAAAAACGAGGTTTAAATTTTTTTCAAAATTTCAAAAAAACGATGGGCTATAACCCATGTTTTTTTGAAATTTTCATTTTTTTTCAAATCCTCAAAAATAATGAAAAACGGCGTGTTATAGTATGCCGTACGGTAGGGGCTATAGCCCATGTTTAAAAATGATGAAAAACGAGGTTTAAAAAATTTTCAAAATTTCAAAAAAACGATGGGCTATAACCCATGTTTTTTTAATTTGTTTATTTTTTTTAAATCCTCAAAAATGATGAAAAACGGCGTGTTATAGTATGCCGTACGGTAGGGGCTATAGCCCATGTTCAAAAATGATGAAAAACGAGGTTTACAATTTTTTTTAAATTAAAAAAAAAAAACGATGGGCTATAACCCATGTTTTTTTATTTTTTTTATTTTTTTTCAAATCCTCAAAAATGATGAAAAACGGCGTGTTATAGTATGCCGTACGGTAGGGGCTATAGCCCATGTTTAAAAATGATGAAAAACGAGGTTAATTTTTTTTTCAAAATTTCAAAAAAACGATGGGCTATAACCCATGTTTTTTTGAAAATTTCATTTTTTTTCAAATCCTCAAAAATGATGAAAAACGGCGTGTTATAGTATGCCGTACGGTAGGGGCTATAGCCCATGTTTAAAAATGATGAAAAACGAGGTTTAAATTTTTTTCAAAATTTCAAAAAAACGATGGGCTATAACCCATGTTTTTTGAAATTTTGAATTTTTTTCAAATCCTCAAAAATGATGAAAAACGGTGTGTTATAGTATGCCGTACGGTAGGGGCTATAGCCCACGTTTAAAAATGATGAAAAACGAGGTTTACATTTCTTTCAAAATTTCAAAAAAACGATGGGCTATAACCCATGTTTTTTTGAAAATTTCATTTTTTTTCAAATCCTCAAAAATTATGAAAAACGGCGTGTTATAGTATGCCGTACGGTAGGGGCTATAGCCCATGTTTAAAAATGATGAAAAACGAGGTTTACAATTTTTTTTAAATTAAAAAAAAAAAACGATGGGCTATAACCCATGTTTTTTGAATTTTTGATTTTTTTTCAAATCCTCAAAAATGATGAAAAACGGTGTGTTATAGTATGCCGTACGGTAGGGGCTATAGCCCACGTTTAAAAATGATGAAAAACGAGGTTAATTTTTTTTTCAAAATTTCAAAAAAACGATGGGCTATAACCCATGTTTTTTTGAAAATTTCATTTTTTTTCAAATCCTCAAAAATGATGAAAAACGGCGTGTTATAGTATGCCGTACGGTAGGGGCTATAGCCCATGTTTAAAAATGATGAAAAACGAGGTTTAATTTTTTTTCAAAATTTCAAAAAAACGATGGGCTATAACCCATGTTTTTTTGAAAATTTAATTTTTTTTCAAATCCTCAAAAATGATGAAAAACGGCGTGTTATAGTATGCCGTACGGTAGGGGCTATAGCCCATGTTTAAAAATGATGAAAAACGAGGTTTAAATTTTTTTCAAAATTTCAAAAAAACGATGGGCTATAACCCATGTTTTTTGAAATTTTGAATTTTTTTCAAATCCTCAAAAATGATGAAAAACGGTGTGTTATAGTATGCCGTACGGTAGGGGCTATAGCCCACGTTTAAAAATGATGAAAAACAAGGTTTACATTTCTTTCAAAATTTCAAAAAAACGATGGGCTATAACCCATGTTTTTTTGAAAATTTCATTTTTTTTCAAATCCTCAAAAATTATGAAAAACGGCGTGTTATAGTATGCCGTACGGTAGGGGCTATAGCCCATGTTTAAAAATGATGAAAAACGAGGTTTACAATTTTTTTTAAATTAAAAAAAAAAAACGATGGGCTATAACCCATGTTTTTTGAATTTTTGATTTTTTTTCAAATCCTCAAAAATGATGAAAAACGGTGTGTTATAGTATGCCGTACGGTAGGGGCTATAGCCCACGTTTAAAAATGATGAAAAACGAGGTTAATTTTTTTTTCAAAATTTCAAAAAAACGATGGGCTATAACCCATGTTTTTTTGAAAATTTCATTTTTTTTCAAATCCTCAAAAATTGTGAAAAACGGCGTGTTATAGTATGCCGTACGGTAGGGGCTATAGCCCATGTTCAAAAATGATGAAAAACGAGGTTTAATTTTTTTTCAAAATTTCAAAAAAACGATGGGCTATAACCCATGTTTTTTGAAATTTTGAATTTTTTTCAAATCCTCAAAAATGATGAAAAACGGTGTGTTATAGTATGCCGTACGGTAGGGGCTATAGCCCACGTTTAAAAATGATGAAAAACGAGGTTTAAATTTTTTTCAAAATTTCAAAAAAAACGATGGGCTATAACCCATGTTTTTTTGAAAATTTCATTTTTTTTCAAATCCTCAAAAATGATGAAAAACTGCGTGTTATAGTATGCCGTACGGTAGGGGCTATAGCCCAGTTTAAAAATGATGAAAAACGAGGTTTAATTTTTTTTCAAAATTTCAAAAAAACGATGGGCTATAACCCATGTTTTTTGAAATTTTGAATTTTTTTAAAATCCTCAAAAATGATGAAAAACGGTGTGTTATAGTATGCCGTACGGTAGGGGCTATAGCCCACGTTTAAAAATGATGAAAAACGAGGTTTAAATTTTTTTCAAAATTTCAAAAAAACGATGGGCTATAACCCATGTTTTTTTGAAAATTTCATTTTTTTTCAAATCCTCAAAAATGATGAAAAACGGCGTGTTATAGTATGCCGTACGGTAGGGGCTATAGCCCATGTTTAAAAATGATGAAAAACGAGGTTTACAATTTTTTTTAAATTAAAAAAAAAAAAACGATGGGCTATAACCCATGTTTTTTTATTTTTTTTATTTTTTTTAAATCCTCAAAAATGATGAAAAACGGCGTGTTATAGTATGCCGTACGGTAGGGGCTATAGCCCATGTTCAAAAATGATGAAAAACGAGGTTTACAATTTTTTTTAAATTAAAAAAAAAAAAACGATGGGCTATAACCCATGTTTTTTTTATTTTTTTATTTTTTTTAAATCCTCAAAAATGATGAAAAACGGCGTGTTATAGTATGCCGTACGGCAGGGGCTATAGCCCATGTTCAAAAATGATGAAAAACGAGGTTTACACATTTTTTTAAATAAAAAAAAAAAAACGATGGGCTATAACCCATGTTTTTTTATTTTTTTTATTTTTTTTAAATCCTCAAAAATGATGAAAAACGGCGTGTTATAGTATGCCGTACGGTAGGGGCTATAGCCCATGTTCAAAAATGATGAAAAACGAGGTTTAAAAAAAATCAAAATTTAAAAAAAACGATGGGCTATAACCCATGTTTTTTGAATTTTTTTATTTTTTTTAAATCCTCAAAAATGATGAAAAACGGCGTGTTATAGTATGCCGTACGGTAGGGGCTATAGCCCATGTTCAAAAATGATGAAAAACGAGGTTTAAAAAAAATCAAAATTTCAAAAAAACGATGGGCTATAACCCATGTTTTTTGAAATTTTGAATTTTTTTCAAATCCTCAAAAATGATGAAAAACGAGGATTTTTAAATCCTGTAATATAACTGTAGGGAGTACAAACACAGTAAGGAACCTGGGGGTTATCTATGAAAAGGCAACACAATGAGCAGAAAATAAACCATGGAAATACAACAAATTGAGCAGAGCACCGCAGGGACTTGAACCCCGTTCTGGAAAACCAGGAAGTACCACACCAGTGCCTTGGTTTTTGTTTTGTTGTAATTTACAGGTCCAACTCGAATAAAACTAAAAACTCTAATAAAACTAAAAACTCTAATAAAAATCCTCACTCTCTCGCCCCCTCTCCATCTCCATATCTTTCTATCTCCCCCCTCTCCGCTCTCCCTCCCTCTGTCTATCTCTTTGCCGTATATAGTTTCCCAAACAAACGATGCCTTCAGGGACTGCAGTGGTTCATAATGATCCAAAACAGCGTGCGTGTGTCCGTGCGTGTGAGCGTGCGTGCGCATTAATACCCTGTCTCTGCTGACTTGTACTGTACTGTGTCATTATGTCTAAAAAGTAGATCTGGCCCAATAGGACTACGCTATACCAACATTTGATTCGAATTTGAACGAAAAACGGAAAAACGAGAAAACGGAAAATCGAGAAAAACGGAAAACGGAAAATCGAGAAAACAAACGGAAAGTCGAGAAAACGGAAAATCGAGAAATCGAGAAACGGAAAATCGAGAAAACGGAAAATCGAAAATCGAGAAAATCGAAAATCGAGAAAACGGAAAATCGAGAAAAACGGAAAACGGAAAATCGAGAAAACGGAAAAATCGAGAAAACGGAAAATCGAGAAAACGGAAAATCGAGAAAACGGAAAACGGAAAATCGAGAAAACGGAAAATCGAGAAAACCGAGAATACGGAAAACGGAAAATCGAGAAAACGGAAAAGCGAGACGAAAAAGCGAGACGAAAAAGCGAGACGAAAAAGCGAGACGAGAAAGCGAGACGAGAAAGCTTGATGAAAGCGAGACGAAAAAGCGAGACGAAAAAGCGAGACGAAAAAGCAAGACGAAAAAGCTTGATGAAAAAGCTTGATGAAAAAGCGAGACGAAAAAGCGAGACGAAAAAGCGAGACGAAAAAGCGAGACGAAAAAGCGAGACGAAAGAGCGTGATGAAAAAGCGATGAAAAAGCGATGAAAAAGCGAGACGAAAAAGCGAGACGAAAAAGCGAGACGAAAAAGCGAGACGAAAATCGATGAAAAAGCGAACGTTGACATTGTTGACATTGACGACGACGACGTTGACATTGTTGACATTGACGACGACGTTGACATTGTTGACATTGACGACGACGTTGACATTGTTGACATTGACGATGACGACGTTGACATTGTTGACATTGTTGACGACGTTGACATTGTTGACATTGACGACGACGACGACGTTGACATTGTTGACATTGACGACGACGACGTTGACGTTGACATTGTTGACATTGACGACGACGTTGACATTGTTGACATTGACGACGACGACGACATTGACATTGTTGACATTGTCGACGACGACGACGTTGACATTGTTGACATTGACGACGACGTTGACATTGTTGACATTGACGATGACGACGTTGACATTGTTGACATTGACGACGACGTTGACATTGTTGACATTGACGACGACGACGACGTTGACATTGTTGACATTGACGATGACGTTGACATTGTTGACATTGACGACGACGACGTTGACGTTGACATTGTTGACATTGACGACGTTGACATTGTTGACATTGACGACGACGTTGACATTGTTGACATTGTTGACATTGTTGACATTGACGACGACGACGACGACGTTGACATTGTTGACATTGACGACGACGACGACGACGTTGACATTGTTGACATTGACGACGACGACGACGACTTTCTTAATCAAAGATTACATGATAATACCACTACACTGCAGCTGTTTGGTCTGTGAGTATCGTTCATTATGCCTCCTCTTAGTAAAAGGCTCATTTGGATGCATAATGAACTATACTCACAGACCAAACAGCGGCAGTGTAGTGGCATTATCATATAATCTGCCATGACAACTCAGAGTTAAATGAATGTACCTGAACTGGTTCTGCAGGTGGTGATGGGTCAACATAGGTTTCCGGCAGCTGCTTCTCTGCGCCACACCTCTGGTTTCAGAACATCCATGGCCTCCAGCAGCATCTGAAGAAGCACGGTGCACATACCGCTGTTAAACCATTCTGACCTGAGATCAGCTCCTCCTGTTTACATGTCGAAGTGTCCTTGGGCAAGACACTGAACCCCAAATTGCTCCCGATGTGCTGGTTGGTACCTTGCATGGCTTCTGCCGCAATCGGTGTATGAATGGGTGAATGTAATGCACAATCTATGTAGAGCGCCTTGGATAAAGGCGCTATATAAATGCACCATTTACCATTTACCTATCAGATTTTAGTCTATTTTAGTCTATTTTCTAGACTGAATAAAATAGAAGCTCAAGTAATTTATATTGCATATTGCAAACATATTGCATGTATAAACTGTAAACTGCAAATATAAATTGCATGTCATTGAATTACTAATGTAACAAATTAAATATGCATTGCATATTACACAACTTCAACAAATGTAATTAGTAGGCCTAATTACTTTAAAAAGGCTACTGAAGTCTGCACTCTAATGCCGAATTAAAGTACAAAACACAAATGTCACATTGACATAAACACTGATGCACTGTTGCATAAAACCATGCATAATGGAGAAGCAATAAGAGAAACTTAGGTAGGTATACTGTGAGACATGTGAGTAGGACTAGACAGAGAATCACTTGACAGGCATTCTCACGTCAAACTCGACAAAACGTACTTTCCATACAGAAAATAAAGAACTGCAAAGATTAATCAGGTGAAAAGGTTACAATACATACAGTACCAACGATGCTACGACTGGGAGAACATTAGAGCAGATGTTTGCAGATACAACATACAGGAGCTCTGGTCTGGTCTGCATGTGTCATAGAATAGTTTGCAATGAAAATCTAATGCACTTCCTGAAAGGTCACATGATGTGTGTCACATGACAAAACTGAAAGCCTACTTCCTGTATTTATTAAAGAGACACTACTTGCCATAGGAAACAATGAATTATCTTATTTTCAAAATAAAACCCAAAACATGAAATAAACAACCGTAACAGAACAATCGCCAAAGATTATTTATCTTTGAAGATGGGCATGAAAGTGTCATGGCGCCGCACAGTCACTTCTCTAATTTCCCTTGATGTAGTCCAAGGACTGTCTAAAGAGGACGGGACGCGAAGACCGTAAGGGCGCCGCCATGTTGCTCACATGGTGCTCCATGGAAGGAAAGAAACATGCGCAATGGGCTTTATGCAGCCAACACTTCCTCGTTCAGCTTCCTTGGTCTCAACTGCGCATGTTTCGCGTCCCGTCCTCTTTAGACAGTCCTTGATGTAGTCCAGGAAGTAAGTGAGCCCCTGCAGTGCCAATGACATCATGGAGTCCAATACGGACATTTTGAAATACTGAAATATCTAAAAACACATTATTATTACCCACATGGAAAAACCCCAGGAAAAGTGTTTCTTGTCTCCCAATCATTAAAATAAGATCTGGTTGCAAAAGGGGTGAAGTGGCCCTTTAAGTTCTTGCATTAAGCCTGCACTGCTTTGAACCCTGACAACACACACGTGCACGCGCGCACGCACACACACACACGCACACACACACACACGCACACACACACACAGACACACAGACACACAGGCACACACACACACACACACACACACACACACACACACACACACACACACACGGAAGATAAAGTTTGAAATTAATATTTCATTTATACTTGACCTTTCTGCATGCTGAAGAGACAAATGAATAAATGAATGGATGGATGAAAAAAAATCTGATCCATCTTTTTACCTCTTGTTTTTTTTCCGATTATTGGATTGATGGAAAAACTCACTTTCTACTCCTGCATTTTCTTGGTTTGGGCACCACAATTTGGTGGCCACAATGCGGCAGTGCAGCTAACTGTTCGCCCATGAACCTGAACTGTATAGCATATTTTATAGTTAGGCTACTGGAGACATCTAAAGCCCGACACACACCGTCTGCGACCGCCGCGGCACAGTATTGCCGCGCGCCATAGCCGCACGGCAACACCAACAGGACGCGGCGCGCTACCACGCGGCTGGGGAGTTTTGTTGACTATATTCCATTGCCACGCCCACGGATAGCCGGGTGGAGGCGAGGCGTGACCGCGCGTCGGACGCAGCCGGTGTGCGATAGGTTCATTGAAAATAATGGAGGCGGCTGTGTCCGCCGCGCGGCGGACGCAGCCGGTGTGTGGTGGGCTTCAGACAGCAAGGTCAGCTTGCTGCAGTTAGCGGTTGTTATGTCTCTGTCAGGTCATTAGGATCCAGCTCTATATGTTCCTGTTGTGTGTTTAATACACTTTGTGAACCTTTAGCGTGATACTGTCTCGTGTCGCGTTATTGTTCTCCCGGGCCCGCCGACCGCCGCCGCCGTACCAAAGGTATACTTCAAACGGATTGTCACACACCACCCAGCCTGGTTCTGTCAGAACCACACACCACCCAGCCGGCACACACTACCTGTCTGTCAGAACCACACACCACCCAGCCGGCACACACTACCTGTCTGTCAGAACCACACACCACCCAGCCTGCACACACTACCTGTCTGTCAGAACCACACACCACCCAGCCTGCACACACTACCTGTCTGTCAGAACCACACACCACCCAGCCGGCACACACTACCTGTCTGTCAGAACCACACACCACCCAGCCGGCACACACTACCTGTCTGTCAGAACCACACACCACCCAGCCTGCACACACTACCTGTCTGTCAGAACCACACACCACCCAGCCGGCACACACTACCTGTCTGTCAGAACCACACACCACCCAGCCGGCACACACTACCTGTCTGTCAGAACAACACACCACCCAGCCTGCACACACTACCTGTCTGTCAGAACCACACACCACCCAGCCTGCACACACTACCTGTCTGTCAGAACCACACACCACCCAGCCGGCACACACTACCTGTCTGTCAGAACAACACACCACCCAGCCTGCACACACTACCTGTCTGTCAGAACCACACACCACCCAGCCTGCACACACTACCTGTCTGTCAGAACCACACACCACCCAGCCTGCACACACTACCTGTCTGTCAGAACCACACACCACCCAGCCTGCACACACTACCTGTCTGTCAGAACCACACACCACCCAGCCTGCACACACTACCTGTCTGTCAGAACCACACACCACCCAGCCTGCACACACTACCTGTCTGTCAGAACCACACACCACCCAGAACCACACACTACCTGTCTGTCAGAACCAGACGAGGGTCCAGTACTTAGAGTTCTACAACACTAACCTCCATGAACGCACCTGAATCAACGCATGAACGAGCACTCTGTGTTGCCGTTTGTGCCGACTGTTTGCTGTTGTCCAGGCATGATGACATGTACAGTACCCAGAATATCAGGGATTCTATGGTGGCTTATAAGTGGTTAATATTCCGCCCTATACGCCCACTCTAAACCTAAGTCCTAATGAGGACAGCTCACAGTCGGAGGGAAGAACTGGAAAACTAAGCTCTGCCCTGTTTTTGTCTCGGACTGGAAGCACACCATAAGCTCCCATCAAGTTCTTCTTGAACTAATTAAAATCAAAGTGGTCAAACTTTGCATGAAAGGGAACCACTGTGAGGGTGCCACGAGACTCAGCGCTATGATAGATGGAATTATCTGTGCGTGCGTGCGTGCGTGCATGCGTGCGTGGGTGCACATGCATGTCATTGCATAATTGCGACTGAATCTTGTCGGAAGGCATGTGGTGTTTAGTGTTTATACCAGCAATAATTAGCGGGGTATGAACACGGTATTGTCCCCAATAATTGCCTCCACCAGTACGAAGGCACAGGGAGAGTATGTTTAGCCCCACCGAGCACACGTGTACAACTTTGTTCCGAGCCTTGCCAATGGTATGAAATGCTAAACCCTGTTGGGTCTCCCAAAGTGGGAACGGCCACCCTATACTGTACTGTCATCACTACAGTTTGATATCAGATCTCCATGGCTTTCTTTCTGTGATCTTTGTTAACAGATCTTGTGTCTTGCTGATACAGACTGAGGTCTGAAATGAAGACAATCTCACGATGCAAAATGCCGTTTTACTATAGAGTCAGAATGATGTGACTTGTGAAGATATGGGGGTCATTATGCTCACAGCATCTTGGACTGAGACCTATACGGCCTGCTTCTGTTTCCCCCAAAGGGAAAAAGGCACCCACCCACCCACGCACGTCACACAGACCCAGGACACCACTAAGTCGGACTGTCTCGGTTAGTGGCAGCGGTGGCCGAACGGATTGCGGAGCGGTCTTGATACCGGAAGGTCGCCAGTTCGAATCAGCGGTCCGACACGTTAGAAATGACCACCGCTGAAGTGCCCTTGGACAAGGCATTGAACCCCTACCATGAGATGTTCTATGAAATAAGCAGGGCCTGGCTGTAAACAAGTATCTGATGCTTAGTCCAGTTACCCTGGGTAAACATAGCACCTTCCCTTTCCTTAGTCCAGTTACCCTGGGTAAACATAGTACCTTTCCTTTCCTTAGTCCAGTTACCCTGGGTAAACATAGTACCTTTCCTTTCCTTAGTCCAGTTACCCTGGGTAAACATAGTACCTTTCCTTTCCTTAGTCCAGTTACCCTGGGTAAACATAGTACCTTTCCTTTCCTTAGTCCAGTTACCCTGGGTAAACATGGTACCTTTCCTTTCCTTAGTCCAGTTACCCTGGGTAAACATAGTACCTTTCCTTTCCTTAGTCCAGTTACCCTGGGTAAACATAGTACCTTACCTTTCCTTAGTCCAGATACCCTGGGTAAACATAGTACCTTTCCTTTCCTTAGTCCAGTTACCCTGGGTAAACATAGTACCTTACCTTTCCTTAGTCCAGTTACCCTGGGTAAACATAGTACCTTTCCTTTCCTTAGTCCAGTTACCCTGGGTAAACATAGTACCTTTCCTTTCCTTAGTCCAGTTACCCTGGGTAAACATAGTACCTTTCCTTTCCTTAGTCCAGTTACCCTGGGTAAACATAGTACCTTTCCTTTCCTTAGTCCAGTTACCCTGGGTAAACATAGTACCTTTCCTTTCCTTAGTCCAGTTACCCTGGGTAAACATAGTACCTTTCCTTTCCTTAGTCCAGTTACCCTGGGTAAACATAGTACCTTTCCTTTCCTTAGTCCAGTTACCCTGGGTAAACATAGTACCTTTCATCTACCGTCTCCTTGGCCGGATGCTGTGAGCGAGCATCCCCCCCGCTGTGCTTCCAATTCACCGTGTCCAACATGGACACAACTTTAGCCAACACACTGGGTTGCTTCGGGCAGTGTAGTATAGGATTCTGTGCTGAGTGAGGAGACAGCCAGATTTGAACATGGAGCAGGAAACCGTGACCTTTGACGGTTTAATAGAATGGCTGAAAGAATGCGGTGAGGCTGGCGGTCAGCATGCAGCAGAATGCGGTGAGGCTGGCGGTCAGCATGCAGCAGAATGCGGTGAGGCTGGCGGTCAGCATGCAGCAGAATGCGGTGAGGCTCGCGGTCAGCATGCAGCAGAATGCGGTGAGGCTGGCGGTCAGCATGCAGCAGAATGCGGTGAGGCTGGCGGTCAGCATGCAGCGACCTGCCGTGTTTTAGAATGCGGTGAGGCTGGCGGTCAGCATGCAGCAGAATGCGGTGAGGCTGGCGGTCAGCATGCAGCGACCTGCCGTGTTTTCGCCCCGAGTCCAGTCACGGTCAGCGGGAGATGACCTTCTCATTATTCGGTACTGTACATGGAATGCATGGTGTTCAAGATCTCATTGTCACTGAATAAAATAAGGCTACATGACGTAAGTGACAAACTAATTATCACCCGGTATTGTTGATTGTCCCTAATAGAGCGTCGCAGTCCCGGCCCCTTTCATGACAACGCCAGGGCCCAGGAAATGAATCCCAATGCATTTATCCCCATATAGGCATTTCAAAACGTATTTATTTAAAGACCTTGTAAGCGTCGTACGAAGCCAACTCTTGTCGTGACAAATCATGACGACACACACAATATTTTGGACCAAACAAATAATTACAAAGAAGAAAAACAACAACAAAAAAAGTGTTTTTTTCCCCCTACTTTCTAATTCTTTGTTTGGCCCCAAAATATGTGTTTGTTGTCATGATTTGTCACGACAAGAGGCGTAAAACGTCTTTAAATAAATACTTTCTGAAAAGTCTATGAGGAAAATTAACGGGGATTTATTTTTCCCGGGTCTCTCGAGGGGGGGGGACTGCAACGCTCTATAGACAAGCCTCCCCATTTCCTGCCAGGGGCCCAAGCCTCCCCATTTCCTGCCAGGGGCCCCTGGTCAGCCACCGCCACGCGTTGTAATCAGTTAGCTCAAATGTGTGATAATGGTGGAGGCCCCCGGTAGGACATTCACGCCATAGTAAACGGAAGGACTGGACTATGAGTGTATATACAGGATTGTCATACCCTGTAAATCCCTGGAACATGTGACGCGTTTAACCTAAACACCATGTGTGTAATAATAAAATGCCAAATGTTTATTAATGGTCATAAAAAAACAGTAGAACACGAGTTCACTCAAACACCCTCACGAGAACACCTATAGTGTTCAAATTCTAAACACCTATAATATGACTGACTTTGATTGTAAAAACTAAACACGTTTATGTGTTTAAAAAGTGTTACAGGCGATTAAACATGTTCTTCTGTTTATAATCTAAACACTGTGACACGTTTAAAAAGTGTTACAGGCGATTAAACATGTTCTTCTGTTTATAATCTAAACACTGTGACACGTTTAAAAAGTGTTACAGATATGTGTTTAAAACTGTTTATAACCTAAACGCTTTGGTTTAGTGTGTAGTAAACGGAAGGACTGGACTATGAGCATAGGCGGAGCTTGAACTTGACGCCTGGGGGTGCGACTGCTTGGCCAACGACATCCGCGCGCACGGAAAGCGTGCGCGCGCGATTTTTTGGACCTTTATTTTATTATTTTAGCGTTTTTACAATGCCCTAACCCCTAAAAATGAGTTATTTAGGTAGTACAGCAGCTCACACACATACACACATGCACTACAGCCATACAGCGAGTCATCATATCATGATAAGAGAGATGATTACAAACTACAGTCAGAAGTTAAGTTTAAAGAAAAAAAAAAAAGAAAACATTTTTTTTTTTTTTGCCAGGGGGTGCAGTGCACCCCCTGAACCCCCTCAAGCTCCGCCCATGACTATGAGTGTATACAGGATTGTCATACAGTATATAGTTATGTAAGAAGAAGAAGGTTTTTTGCTATAATTCTCTGACTCACACCATAGTCACCGTGTTATAGTCTGTTTTAAAATGTGCTTTGGCATCGCTTCAATCAGTTCTCTTCTTGTAGGTATACACGGATAGGAAGGAAGGAAGGGTGGGAGGGAGTGGGGGGGGGGGGGGGGTATGGGGGTGCTGGAACACTGTGTGCACATCCTTTCACTCCATGGAACATCCTGTAATGCTTTGCACCTGCATGGCTTAACCCATTCTGACCTGAGATCAGATTCATACGAGGTTTCCACTGGACACACACACACTGGTCTGATTAACCCATTCTGACCTGAGATCAGATTCTATAAAAATGTCAGTCGTTCTTCGATTTTTTTCAAAAATAGCAGACCTACAAGCTCGTAGTGCGCCACTCGGTGGCGCGCTATGAGCTTGTAGATCTGCTATTTTTCACTAGCTAAAGCATAACATTATGCTAACACCAAAATAGGTTCCCGTTCAGAATGGGTTAACCCATTCATGCCTGACGACGGTTTTCTGAAATACCTCATGTTTCTATATGTGAGCGGTGCTCAATTATTTTCCATGTCAAATACCCCAGAAACTATATGTAATTGGCCACTGACCACCATCTGAAAATATGTTGTTCCTGGGACCCCTCCCCGAAGCAAAGATTTAGGTTAAAAACTTTCGCTCTGAAAGAATATATTTTTCACGACTTTTCAAAAAAATAGCAGATCTACCAGCTCGTAGCGCGGCACATGAGCTGGTAGATCTGCTATTTTTCAATAGCTGAAGTATAACATAATGCTTAAAAACACCAGGAGGCGTTCCCATCCAGAATGGCTTAACGTGTGAAGAGAGATTGTTTATGCACATTTTCTACGCAGAAACATGTCACATACTGTACTCAGAATACTGGCTGATTCTCTATACGTGGGCTAAACCTTTAAGCTTGGAGATTTAATGTTTTCAGCTTAAATACTGTAGCATTATGAAAGGTATTCATTTGAACTAAAAATGGGGATTTTGCTAAATGTCACACATCTCACTTGTACCTTGTACCATATTTGAAATGTTTAAACGTGGAAATTAAGCCGTGCAAGAGTTGAATGGTGGCGTTTATGCACGCGGAGGATTATCATTTATTATTTATTTTTTGTATCCATGAACATCTTGCTTAAAATTGAATCGTCAAGATAACACTTGTGCATGAAATTGAACTTAGATTGGATTTTCTTTTTTTTTAAACGTATATCGTTCTGCTAAAGGCATAAAGATTATAATTCAGATGAGAGGTTTAGCAATCAAACGGTATAACGCTGCAATATCTGCTGAAACTCTGGAAAGAAACATGTGGAAGTGCACGTGCGTATACTGCCAGTTTGTGTGGATATATCCCCCAGTGTGCACGCACCCACGCACACACGCACACACCCACGCACGCATGCCGCACACGCACTCACGCACGCATGCCACGCACGCACGCACGCATGCACGTACGTACGCCACGCCACGCACGCACTCTCACACACTATCACTCACACACACACACACACGTGTGTGTGTGTGTGTGTGTGTGTGTGTGTGTGTGTGTGTGTGTGTGTGTGTGTGTGTGTGTGTGTGTGTGTGTGTGTGTGTGTGTGTGTGTGTGTGTGTGTGTGGGGGGTGCTTGTATGTGAGTCTACATGTGCCAAGTGTCAGCGGTGGGCATCCAATCGGTTGGCAGCTGCCAGGAATTTTGACCTAGATCACAACAAAGAATCATGTGACTTACTGCCTTCATCTCTCTCTCCCCCCCCCCCCTCAGTGTTTCAGCTCTGTCCCAGATTTTAGTCGACTAAATCTACAGTTGATTTAGTCGACTAAAATGTATTTTGGCGGGTCTTGATGCCGTCGTAATGAGTGTTTTTACACATGCTGAAAATAGCTGATCTACAAGCTCACAACGCGTCGCGTTGCGACACGTTGTGAGCTTGTAGATCGGCTATTTTCAGCATGCAACCAAGTGTAAAATGACTTATACTGGATCTCTTGTCCACTAGTCCCTTCCTAACATTTTAGTCTAGTTTTTATTTGTCGACGAAATTGTCAGTATATTTAGTCTTATAGTTTTAGTCATCGTAGCTTAGTTTTCATTTAGTTTCCATTTGTTTTCGTCAGTGGAAAAAGGTAGTCGACGAACATTTCTCGTCTTAGTTTTAGTCGACGAAAACAACACAGGTGCGTGCGTGTGTGTGTGTGCATGTCATGTGTGTGCGTGAAAACGTGTGTAACTGGAAATGCTGCATAATGAGTATACTTTAACTTTAGCTTCTTTTAAGTACAGTATATATGTTTCCATCACTGTGTCTCTGTGTGTTACCAGAGGCGAAATGGACATAGTGGCCGAATGAAGCTATTGCAGCCTGGCCCCAAACACATGAACACGCTGGTCCGTTGACTATCATTGTGCACATTCACGACGGACGCACGCTCGTGCGCGTTCGTGCACGTTCAACGGCAGCGCGTTCATGTGTCTGGGACCACTCACTATTGCAATCCATCCCAGAATACACTCTGTTCCTACCCGGAAGGAGGAGTGAAATCGCCTCATGCGCTTTTGAGCAACTTAATGCAAGTGGATGGAAGGGGAACTCGGATGTCCTCTATAAGGGAATATCCCAACAGTGTTTGTTTGAACACATGGCAGCTGCTGCCGGCCCTCAGTATGAGCAGCCTCTGAAGGTCATGGGTGTTCCGAAGGTCATGGGTGTTCTGAAGGTCATGGGTGTTCCGAAGGTCATGGGTGTTCTGCCCTGCGGTGCTCTGCTTTCTGCGTTTCCATCATTCCACAGCCAGATAAAGCACGGTGCCTCCTCCCTCCCTCCCTCCTCCCTCCCTCCCTCCCTCCCTCCTCCCTCCCTCCTCCCTCCTCCCTCCTCCCTCCTCCCTCCTCCCTCCCTCCCTCGTCCAAAGGATTCAGTTTGCCCATGAAGCACATTTACAGTACAAACACGAGGGGAGGAATTCCAGGGCAGTAGCAACTAAGGTCGCTCCATCGCAGCCAGTGAAAAGCTCCACATTCGCTGACATTTTTAGCTTGCTCTTAATTGGCTGATAATATGGCTTTATTAAGCTTATACCAATGAGCCAAAGCTTATCATGTGATCTCTATATACCAGGGGTGAGCAACTCTCAAAATGGAGAGGGAGCCGCTGTTCCACCTTCACTCCAGAGGGCCACTGTTCCACCTTCACTCCAGAGGGCCACTGTTCCACCTTCACTCCAGAGGGCCACTGTTCCACCTTCACTCCAGGGGGCCACTGTTCCACCTTCACTCCAGAGGGCCACTGTTCCACCTTCACTCCAGAGAGCCACTGTTCCACCTTCACTCCAGAGGGCCACTGTTCCACCTTCACTCCAGAGGGCCACTGTTCCACCTTCACTCCAGAGGGAGCCACTGTTCCACCTTCACTCCAGAGGGCCACTGTTCCACCTTCACTCCAGAGGGCCACTGTTCCACCTTCACTCCAGAGGGCCACTGTTCCACCTTCACTCCAGAGGGCCACTGTTCCACCTTCACTCCAGAGGGCCACTGTTCCACCTTCACTCCAGAGGGCCACTGTTCTACCTTCACTCCAGAGGGCCACTGTTCCACCTTCACTCCAGAGGGCCACTGTTCCACCTTCACTCTAGAGGGAGCCACTGTTCCACCTTCACTCCAGAGGGCCACTGTTCCACCTTCACTCCAGAGAGCCACTGTTCCACCTTCACTCTAGAGGGAGCCACTGTTCTACCTTCACTCCAGAGGGCCACTGTTCCACCTTCACTCTAGAGGGAGCCACTGTTCTACCTTCACTCCAGAGGGCCACTGTTCTACCTTCACTCCAGAGAGCCACTGTTCTACCTTCACTCCAGAGAGCCACTGTTCCACCTTCACTCCAGAGGGAGCCACTGTTCCACCTTCACTCCAGAGGGCCACTGTTCTACCTTCACTCCAGAGGGCCACTGTTCTACCTTCACTCCAGAGGGCCACTGTTCTACACTCACTCTAGAGGGAGCCACTGTTCCACCTTCACTCCAGAGGGCCACTGTTCTACCTTCACTCCAGAGGGCCACTGTTCCACCTTCACTCCAGAGGGCCACTGTTCCACCTTCACTCTAGAGGGAGCCACTGTTCCACCTTCACTCCAGAGGGCCACTGTTCCACCTTCACTCCAGAGGGAGCCACTGTTCCACCTTCACTCCAGAGGGAGCCACTGTTCCACCTTCACTCCAGAGGGAGCCACTGTTCCACCTTCACTCCAGAGGGAGCCACTGTTCCACCTTCACTCCAGAGGGCCACTGTTCCACCTTCACTCCAGAGGGCCACTGTTCCACCTTCACTCCAGAGGGAGCCACTGTTCCACCTTCACTCCAGAGGGAGCCACTGTTCCACCTTCACTCCAGAGGGAGCCACTGTTCCACCTTCACTCCAGAGGGCCACTGTTCCACCTTCACTCCAGAGGGCCACTGTTCCACCTTCACTCCAGAGGGCCACTGTTCCACCTTCACTCCAGAGGGCCACTGTTCCACCTTCACTCCAGAGGGCCACTGTTCCACCTTCACTCCAGAGGGCCACTGTTCCACCTTCACTCCAGAGGGCCACTGTTCCACCTTCACTCCAGAGGGCCGCTGTTCCACCTTCACTCCAGAGGGCCACTGTTCCACCTTCACTCCAGAGGGAGCCACTGTTCCATCTTCACTCCAGAGGGCCACTGTTCCATCTTCACTCCAGAGGGCCACTGTTCCACCTTCACTCCAGAGGGCCACTGTTCCACCTTCACTCCAGAGGGCCACTGTTCCACCTTCACTCCAGAGGGCCACTGTTCCACCTTCACTCCAGAGGGAGCCACTGTTCCATCTTCACTCCAGAGGGCCACTGTTCCATCTTCACTCCAGAGGGCCACTGTTCCACCTTCACTCCAGAGGGCCACTGTTCCACCTTCACTCCAGAGGGCCACTGTTCCACCTTCACTCCAGAGGGAGCCACTGTTCCACCTTCACTCCAGAGGGAGCCACTGTTCCACCTTCACTCCAGAGGGCCACTGTTCCACCTTCACTCCAGAGGGAGCCACTGTTCTACCTTCACTCCAGAGGGCCACTGTTCCACCTTCACTCCAGAGGGCCACTGTTCCACCTTCACTCCAGAGGGCCACTGTTCCACCTTCACTCCAGAGGGAGCCACTGTTCCACCTTCACTCCAGAGGGCCACTGTTCCACCTTCACTCCAGAGGGAGCCACTGTTCCACCTTCACTCCAGAGGGCCACTGTTCCACCTTCACTCCAGAGGGCCACTGTTCCACCTTCACTCCAGAGGGCCACTGTTCCACCTTCACTCCAGAGGGAGCCACTGTTCCACCTTCACTCCAGAGGGCCACTGTTCCACCTTCACTCCAGAGGGAGCCACTGTTCTACCTTCACTCCAGAGGGCCACTGTTCCACCTTCACTCCAGAGAGCCACTGTTCCACCTTCACTCCAGAGGGGGCCACTGTTCCACCTTCACTCCAGAGAGCCACTGTTCCACCTTCACTCCAGGGGGCCACTGTTCTACACTCACTCCAGAGGGCCACTGTTCTACCTTCACTCCAGAGGGCCACTGTTCCACCTTCACTCCAGAGGGCCACTGTTCCACCTTCACTCCAGAGGGAGCCACTGTTCCACCTTCACTCCAGAGGGCCACTGTTCTACCTTCACTCCAGAGGGCCACTGTTCCACCTTCACTCCAGAGGGCCACTGTTCCACCTTCACTCCAGAGGGAGCCACTGTTCCACCTTCACTCCAGAGGGCCACTGTTCCACCTTCACTCCAGAGAGCCACTGTTCCACCTTCACTCCAGAGAGCCACTGTTCCACCTTCACTCCAGAGAGCCGCTGTTCCACCTTCACTCCAGGGGGCCACTGTTCCACCTTCACTCCAGAGGGAGCCACTGTTCTACCTTCACTCCAGAGGGCCACTGTTCCACCTTCACTCCAGAGGGCCACTGTTCCACCTTCACTCCAGAGGGCCACTGTTCTACCTTCACTCCAGAGGGCCACTGTTCCACCTTCACTCCAGAGAGCCACTGTTCCACCTTCATTCCAGAGAGCCACTGTTCCACCTTCACTCCAGAGGGCCACTGTTCCACCTTCACTCCAGAGGGCCACTGTTCCACCTTCACTCCAGAGGGCCACTGTTCCACCTTCACTCCAGAGGGCCACTGTTCCACCTTCACTCCAGAGGGCCACTGTTCCACCTTCACTCCAGAGGGCCACTGTTCCACCTTCACTCCAGAGGGAGCCACTGTTCCACCTTCACTCCAGAGGGCCACTGTTCCACCTTCACTCCAGAGGGAGCCACTGTTCTACCTTCACTCCAGAGGGCCACTGTTCCACCTTCACTCCAGAGGGAGCCACTGTTCCACCTTCACTCCAGAGGGCCACTGTTCCACCTTCACTCCAGAGGGAGCCACTGTTCTACCTTCACTCCAGAGGGCCACTGTTCCACCTTCACTCCAGAGGGAGCCACTGTTCTACCTTCACTCCAGAGAGCCACTGTTCCACCTTCACTCCAGGGGGCCACTGTTCCACCTTCACTCCAGGGGGCCACTGTTCCACCTTCACTCCAGAGGGAGCCACTGTTCTACCTTCACTCCAGAGGGCCACTGTTCCACCTTCACTCCAGAGGGCCACTGTTCCACCTTCATTCCAGAGAGCCACTGTTCCACCTTCATTCCAGAGAGCCACTGTTCTACACTCACTCCAGAGGGCCACTGTTCTAACTTCACTCCAGAGGGCCACTGTTCCACCTTCACTCCAGAGGGCCACTGTTCTACCTTCACTCCAGAGGGCCACTGTTCCACCTTCACTCCAGGGGGCCACTGTTCCACCTTCACTCCAGAGGGCCACTGTTCCACCTTCACTCCAGAGGGAGCCACTGTTCTACCTTCACTCCAGGGGGCCACTGTTCTACCTTCACTCCAGAGGGCCACTGTTCTACCTTCACTCCAGAGGGCCACTGTTCCACCTTCACTCCAGAGGGCCACTGTTCCACCTTCACTCCAGAGGGCCACTGTTCCACCTTCACTCCAGAGGGAGCCACTGTTCCACCTTCACTCCAGAGGGCCACTGTTCCACCTTCACTCCAGAGGGCCACTGTTCCACCTTCACTCCAGGGGGCCACTGTTCCACCTTCACTCCAGGGGGCCACTGTTCCACCTTCACTCCAGGGGGCCACTGTTCCACCTTCACTCCAGAGGGAGCCACTGTTCTACCTTCACTCCAGAGGGAGCCACTGTTCTACACTCACTCCAGAGAGCCACTGTTCTACCTTCACTCCAGAGGGCCACTGTTCCACCTTCATTCCAGAGAGCCACTGTTCCACCTTCATTCCAGAGGGCCACTGTTCCACCTTCACTCCAGAGGGCCACTGTTCCACCTTCACTCCAGAGGGCCACTGTTCCACCTTCACTCCAGAGGGCCACTGTTCTACCTTCACTCCAGAGGGCCACTGTTCCACCTTCACTCCAGAGGGCCACTGTTCCACCTTCACTCCAGAGGGCCACTGTTCTACACTCACTCCAGAGGGCCACTGTTCCACCTTCACTCCAGAGGGCCACTGTTCTACACTCACTCCAGAGGGCCACTGTTCTACACTCACTCCAGAGTGCCACTGTTCTACACTCACTCCAAAAAAACGGCAGGTTACCACACTTTTTTTTGTTGTTTTTCTTCTTTGTAATTATTTGTTTGGCCCGAAATATTGTGTGTGTCGTCATGATTTGTCACGACAACAAGAGTTGGCTTCGTACGACGCTTAAAAGGTCTTTAAATAAATAAAGCACGAAATGCCTATGAGGGAAAATGCATTGGGATTCATTTCCTGGGCCACTCGTTGTTCTGAAAGGGGGAGGGACTGCGATGCTCTATAGACTTAGGTTTGATCAACATCATAATTACATCTATCCAGTCACGTTTTCAGCAAAGACTCCATGTAATCCGTAAATTTAAGATCATTATCTGTTGCTCCTCGTCTTCTATTATTACTCTATAAAAAAAAAAAAGCATTATCCAACCTGTTCTGTTGTACCGTTCCGCATGTTTCTACACCATGCTGTCCGTGCCTAACGGGAACAAACTTTTCAGTATTAGCCGTATTGCTTCCAAGATCATCACACTTTCTCCTAAATATATATTTTTTATCCCACGATTTTGTAACCCATTTTTCACCCCTGTGTCAATCATCTACTGTGATCCTGGGCTCTACACACCCTCCGCCAACCTAGTCCCCATATATGGGGGACAAGGGGAGAGCAACAGACTTGAACTCATGCTTCCTTCATGCCTGAGTGTCCAAGTTGCTCCTTTACACCTGACAGGGGGGAGTTTCCCTGGTTGGACGTAGCGTAGCGCGTGGAAGGAACACGTTATTCCAACCAGTTCCTTTCCCCTCCATCAGGCGCCCCGGCTGGCCATTGGGAGGCACTTTAGTGACCAGGATTACTGCATGTCACCCACACTTTCTGATATGAACAATGAGGCCATTACACGGCTCACAATTTCAATATCAAATGACACTGACCATCCCCTGTATCGCTGCTTTAACCTCATGCCATCTGGACAAAGATACAGAACCTTACCCTGGAAAAAGGTCCGTTTTAGTAGGAGTTTTGTCCCCTCAGCCATCGCGGCATTAAACAAACTGCCCCACCACTGACATAGAAACATAGCTTTTTCAGAAAACTGCCAGGATGTAGAAGACATTTATAGAATCTGATCTCGGGTCAGAATGGGTTAAGAGTCAAAAGAGCTGCAGTTTATTGTGAAATGCTGCAGGTCATAAAACTGGCTGACCCAAAGCTATTGAATTATGAATGTGTGTTTGGCATGGACTGCCTCGCCAGCACTCTGCATGGTGTGATGGCTTCTCACTTATCATTCAGTGGGTTTCTAATGGATGGATGAAACTGGAAACCTCTGATGCCTTTTACTTCCATCCGTACATCCATCCATCTTCAACCGCTTAAACGTAGTCAGGTCGCGGGGGCAACAGCTCCACCAGAGAGCTCCAGACTTCCCTCTCCAGAGCAACATTAGTGACTTGAATTCCTCCGGGGGGATCCCGAGACGTTCCAAGGCCAGTGAGTCGATGTGTTTCCTCCAACTGCGCCTTGGTCTGCCCCGGGGTCTCCTCCCAGTGGGACGTGGTCCTTGGTCTGCCCCGCGGGTCTCCTCCCAGTGGGACGTGGTCCTTGGTCTGCCCCGGGGTCTCCTCCCAGTGGGACGTGGTCCTTGGTCTGCCCCGGGGTCTCCTCCCAGTGGGACGTGGTCCTTGGTCTGCCCCGGGGTCTCCTCCCAGTGGGACGTGGTCCTTGGTCTGCCCCGGGGTCTCCTCCCAGTGGGACGTGGTCCTTGGTCTGCCCCGGGGTCTCCTCCCAGTGGGACGTGGTCCTTGGTCTGCCCCCGGGGTCTCCTCCCAGTGGGACGTGGTCCTTGGTCTGCCCCGGGGTCTCCTCCCAGTGGGACGTGGTCCTTGGTCTGCCCCGGGGTCTCCTCCCAGTGGGACACCTTTTACTTGAATATTCAATACATCTACTTGAATCCCAGTGTCCCTATACTGCATACTGGGATGAACATTAAGGTGAAAATAGCAGATCTACAAGCCTGTACAGAACATTGGCTTGATATTTAGAATGGTAATACTGAATCTGACCTTGGGATACATCACTGAGGATACGTCCCAGGTGCATCCATGCGATGCAATTTTTGTTTTAGTTATTCTATTTATAGTGACTCATAGGAATAGTCTGGTGACCACTGGAGAGACGGGTACTGGCAGCCGGAATGTAGACGGCACCCGGGTGAGCAGTATGGGTTAGTGCCCCAGCCTGTGTCCTCCGTGAGGAAGAAGCCCACCAAACCCACGGTGAGGCCTTTAGGAGAGCCATTCAAGCCTCAAGCGGAGCCTGCGGCATCACCAAGGGCAAGGTAGAGCCTGCAGAACCTATTTGCAGTAGACTTTATGGGGGTGGCGAATACTGGGGGGTGGGGTCAATGCACTCGCCACGAAGGATCAATGGAAGAGTATACCATTAGATTCTTGTCCACCACGTTATGCTGTCTCAGACTGCGCATAAAATGCCGCCTCAAGACTGCTGACCTTTTCTTATAGACGGCATCGGTGTTGGAATTCCATATCGGCTATCGATGCAACGCTGCAATCAATCGTGGTATACCCAAGTAGCATGTACTCCTCCACAGTCACTGTACCTCGTCTTCATCAAGTAGCATGTACTCTTCCACAGTCACTGTACCTCGTCTTCATCAAGTAGCATGTACTCTTCCACAGTCACTGTACCTCGTCTTCATCAATGACTATTTGCTGCATGTTGTGCATAAGCGCCATGCAGTCCTGAAGTCAAATATGACCTCCTTAGTGTTCTAATATTCAACTGGAGGAAGTTATTATTTCAGTACAAAAATAATAATAAAATAAAATAAATGTATGCTTTAACCCATTTTGGGGGCGGGAACCCCATTTGGTGTTTTAAGCATTATGTTACACTTTGGCTATTGAAAAATAGCAGACATACAAGCTCGTAGCGCGGCACCGAGTGCCGCGCTACGAGCTTGTATGTCTGCTATTTATTTTAAAAGTCGTGAAAATGCGGCACACATCTTTGAATATATATTCTGTCGGAGCGAACGTTTTTAACTCCAATCTTTGAATCAAATCTGGAATAACATATTTTCAGATGGGGGGGCCCATTCCATGTAATTTCTGATGTCCTTGACATGAAATATTGAGCACCACTGATACAGAGAACTGTCGGGATTTAGAAGACAGGTCTAAATGGGTTAAAAATGGTCATAATGTTGGCATAAACATTAAGTTGAAGGGTACAATTAGGTCTGACAATGAATTAACATTGAGAGATCCAGACCAGTGTTGTTTTCGTCGACTTAAAACTATGACGAAAAATGTTCGTCGACAACCTTTTTTCACTGACAAACTGAATGGAAACTAAATGAAAACTAAGCTACGATGACTAAAACTAAGTCTAAATATATTGACCCATTTTACACATGGTTGCATGCTGAAAATAGCCGATCTACAAGCTCACAACGCGTCACACTGTGAGCTTGTAGATCGGCTATTTTCAGCACGTTTAAAATCAGCCATTACGACGGCATCAAGGCCCGCCAAAATACCATTCTGTTCGACTGAATCAACTGTAGAATTAGTCGACTAAAACCGTATGATATTTAGTCGACTAAAACTAGACTATAACGCTAAAACATTCCAGGTGACTATACAATGTGACCAAAGCTAAATGGAAACTATATTCAAAAGACTATATGACTAAAACTAAAATAGAAATTTGCTCCCAAAAACAACACTGGTGCAGCCTGATGCCCCTCCTCCTGTTTCCAGCTCCTCAACCACATACTCTGCTGCTGACTCAAGTTCATTAACCCATTCTGACCCGAAATCAGATTCATACCAGGTTTCCACTGGACACACACTGGTCTGATTAACCCATTCTGACCTGAGATCAGATTCCAAAAATGTCAGTCGATTTTTCAAAAATAGCAGACCTACAAGCTCGTAGCGCGCCACTCGGTGGCGCGCTACGAGCCTGTAGATCTGCTATTTTTTAAATAGCTAAAGCATAACGTAATGCTAACACCAAAAGGGGTTCTCGCCTAAAATGGGTTAATGCTTACCCTTACCCTGCACTTTTCTATGTTGCTCCGGTGTCTACTAATTTGCACATATTAAATCAAGGGGAGATTGAAAATCTGTAATCCACTTAGCCTTTTTTACCACGAGTGAATAACTGCTAGAATTTGATTCTCTTGACGATCAATTTGGCCCCGCAGCCATGTTTGAGCATCAGCCTTTTATCATAGCTGATCGTCTGTGATAAGCATTTAATCCATTCAGGCCTGACGTCGGAGAAAAGAAGAAATAAATGTCTTCAAAATCCTGACCGTTTTCTGAAAAAAACGTATGTTTCTGTATCAGTGGTGCTCAATATTTCATGTAAAGGACCCCACAAATTATAATGTAATATGCCTCTGCCCCCCCCCCCCCCCCCCCCCCATCTGAAAATATGTTGTTCCAGGGACCCCCCCCCCCCAGAAGCAAAGATTTAAGTTAAAAACGTATATATTCAAAGATTTGCGCCACATTTTCACGATTTTTTCAAATAGCAAGCTCGTAGGGCGGCACTCTGTGCCGCGCTACGAGCTTGTAGATCTGCTATTTTTCAAAAATAGCAGACACTAGCAGACAATAGTGCGGCACTCGGTGCCGCTCTACGAGCTTGTAGATCTGCTATTTTTTAAGTACAACATATATAATGCTTTAAACCACCAAAAGGGCTTTCCGCCCAAAATGAGTTAATCTCTCACTCCTCCAAAGGGAATGGACGTCCAAATTTCATTTATTTTTTTCCTTTTACAGTATATAGAGAGCACTGCAAAGCAATTTTCCAGCACACAACCCGACCTCTCTTAGCTTGTCATATCTACTCTACTGTAGGAATGGAGTCTGCAGGCCTCTCAGTTATAGGCCTATAAATAAAACTCCTCTCCTAAGCTTTTCTCAACAGAGTCGTCTTATTCTTTTCTAAGTAGTGGGTGGATATCCCATTCTGAACGGGAATCCATTTTGGTGTTATAGCATCATGTCGTGCTTTAGCTATTGAAAAATAGCAGATCTACAAGCTCATAGCGCGCCACCGAGTGGCGCGCTATGAGCTTGTAGATCTGCTATTTTAAAAGAAATCTAAGAACGACTGACATTTTTATAGAATCTGATCTCAGGTCAGAATGGGTTAATCAGACCAGTGTGTGTACAGTGGAAACCTCGTATGAATCTGATCTCAGGTCAGAATGGGTTAATCAGACCAGTGTGTGTACAGTGGAAACCTCGTATGAATCTGATCTCAGGTCAGAATGGGATATATATATAATATATTTTTGTTCAGTGTCAAGTGGGCTTTCTTCAGCTTCTCTCTACAGGCAGTTATAACTGTAACAGGAATTATTCTCACAGATACCCAGCTGGCACAAGACGTCTACTTGACGTTAGGATAACGTTGTACTCCAACGTTGGATGACCATCGTTGGTTGGTTGGATATGAAAGTTTGATTGACGTCATAACCCAACGTTGGTCTGACATAAAAACCTAACGTTGGTCTGACATCATAAACTAACGTTGGTCTGACATCATAAACCAACGTTGGATGACTATCGTTTTTTGGTTGGATATGAACGTTTGATTGACGTCATAACCTAACGTTGGTCTGAAATAAAAACCTAACGTTGGTCTGACATCATAAACTAACGTTGGTCTGACATCTGGATGACCATTGTTTTTTGGTTGGATATGAAAGTTTGATTGACGTCATAACCCAACGTTGGTCTGACATCATAAACTAATGTTGATCTGACATCATAAACCAACGTTGGATGACCATTGTTTGGTTGGATATGAACGTTTGATTGACGTCATAACCCAACGTTGGTCTGACATAAAAAGCTAACGTTGGTTTGACATCATAAACTAACGTTGGTCTGACATCTGGATGACCATTGTTCTTTGGTTGGATATGAAAGTTTGATTGACGTCATAACCCAACGTTGGTCTGACATCATAAACTAACATTGGTCTGACATCATAAACCAACGTTGGATGACCATTGTTGTTTGGTTGGATATGAACGTTTGATTGACGTCATAACCCAACGTTGGTCTGACATAAAAACCTAACGTTGGTCTGACATCATAAACAAACATTGGTCTAACATCATAAAATAACGTTGGTCTAACATCATAAACCAACGTTGATTTGACATAACCTAACGTTGGTTTGACATCATAACCTAACGTTGGTCTGACATCATAAACTAACGTTGGTCTGACATCATAAACTAACGTTGGTCTGACATAACCTAACGTTGGTCTGACATCATAAACTAACGTTGGTCTGACATAACCTAACGTTGGTCTGACATCATAAACTAACGTTGGTCTGACATCATAAACTAACGTTGGTCTGACATCATAAACTAACGTTGGTCTGACATCATAAACTAACGTTGGTCCGACATCATAACCTAACGTTGGACTGACATCATAAACTAACGTTGGTTTGACATCATAACCCAGCATTGGCTTGATGTCAACCTACGTTAGATATATGCTGAATTTTGGTTGGCCTCTTAATGTTATAGGCCACATTGTATTTTAGTTGAGAATATAATGTCAATCCAATGTTGGTATGATGTCAACCTCCAACATTTCCCACTGGGCACAGGACATCTGGAGGACAGATTACTTTTTTTTTTTTTAAGTTTTAACAAGGTGAAAATACAATAGCACACAATATTACTTTACAAAGTTTAATAGAACATTATTAAATATTTCCTTAAACATGTAATTAGCATATTGGAATATGTATGCAGGTAATAGTCATATTGTGGTCCAAAGAGTTACAGGTTTCGTTAATAGGTTCATAGCCCAAATTTCCTTTGTAGGAAACAAATTATTCAATTTGTGAAACTTTAAAATGATTATACAATACGAATGGATAAAAACAATATGGTGCATCTTTGAGGCATGTCTATAAAATATGTACCAAAGGCAAAAACATCAAAAAGACTGAATGAGAAATAACACAATAACACAAATAAAATCACTTAAAATTTAAATGTAATTAGTACATTAAGGAGAGAAAGAGAGACTCGTCGGGAGTGTATGTACAGTATCTGTTGCTATCAGCACTACCACACTCACAGTACCATGTGACACTGTGTGCTCCATCATTCACTTTTTATTTTGTTTTCAAGCTGTCTGAGCTTACTGTCCTGTTTCCAGCTCTATCATGAGCTGCCGCAAATCAGTTGGAGTCTTCTCTGCCAAGTTCTGTTTAAATTGTAGAGGGATTGTGTTCTTCTTTAGTTCCCCTAAAGATAAATGACAGAAATAAGCTATTGTAACAACTGTAGCTTGATATTTACATTATGAAATGTAAAGTATTGACTGACACATATCTGTTCAAAAGTTTGGTATCAGTGAGAAATTGTTCTTTTAAAATTAAATGAGTTTGCAGATACGAGTTCTGTCTCTGCTGGACAATGTAGGGATATTCAACTATATTGTGGATTCTAGAGAACATGACATCAACATAAATTAGAATGCCTAAGGTCTATAAAGATAGACGGCTGTACTTACTTAATTTTCACAGTGACTGGTGCAAACTTTCTTTCTTTTTTGTATTAGCCAAAACAAGTGAATGCTGTTTTGGGTTTTGGCACCTACATACAGTTGGCTAGAGGCCAAATGTATCCGATCATATTATGCCCCCTACACCATATAAAATAAAGAAAATGTCAAGGAAAAGTTACATTGAGAAATTACATTTTTTTACTTACCATATACAACATAAAAAAGACGCAGGCCCCAGGGACTTAATTCTTGCCATGATGTCGACTAAGGTTGTACTGAAGTGTCAGTTCTTCTTGGTGCATCATCCAATGAATTATTCCCTGTGTCTCCAACGATGACAACCTGAGAGTATGGTAAAAGTCGCAGGAAGGAATGCCATATTAAGTGCATTAACAGCTAAGATATAATTATATGACCGTTCTGTAATGTCTTGCAGAAAACCGCGAGTTGAGAAAACAGGCTTGAAAGGTTCACTTCTGTGGACTCTTAGCTACATGTTTAAGCATTTATTTCATATTTACATGTCAATTTCAGCTCTGACATTTATTTCAGACATGCTCTAGTATGTGAAGAGTCTGCCGGACTGCTATTAACTCATTTTGGATTAAAAAAAAATAAAAAATAATAAGCAGGCCTGCTTTATTGTCAACTGGCAAGTAATAGTCAAGTTCAGTATAGTGTGGATGTACTCACCCGATGGTTTTCTACTTGAGAGGACCTTTGATCTTGATGTCTCCCTTGCTCCCATTTTTCTTTCTTTCTTTACATTTGCATGTGCCCGGTCACGCAGTCCTATAGTGAATGAAAATGATAATAAATACAACACATTATGAATGATAGACTATACAGATTTAAAGGTATATAATGCTTGAAACAAGATAGTTAATTTGGACGATTAGACTTTCACAAATGACACAAATCTTTCTGAGAAAAGAAAGAGGACAATGTATTGTGAACCCTATGGTAAACATTGACTCGTTGGTTGAGTGAAACATCAGATCCCTATACCCTTTCATTATTAACACTATAAACTTTTACGTATTTCACTGCTGACTGTAGGCGTTATGGGCAGTCCCCCTCCTCACTGCTGCCAGCAGCCATTGTTGTCAGCTTCCATACAAAATGACTGCTGGCTCCTTTGCGAACCATTGCGAGTATGATCACTACACTCACAACAAAAATCACAAATTTGCTATAGTAGATGGTCAGTGTGCCATCTGTCAACTTTACCGTGTCAAATAAATACTAATCTACAATGTAGGCATTTAGCAGACACCTTTTATCCAGTAAGCAGGGTAATGCAATGCAGAGACGTAGAGTCTCAGTAAACTAAGATTACAGGTAAACCAGCTCATCCAATTGTTCAAATTACAACCAATTTATGGACTTACTTTGGATTTGGTGGAGATTTGGTGGTGATTTCTGATGTCCTTTATTGCCCGGATCACACCAGTTTCTCATTTTGAAGTGTTTGGAAGCTGAAGACACAAAAGCGTGCACACACACACACACACACACACACACACACACACACACACACACACACACACACACACACACACACACACACACACACACACACACACACACACACACACACACACACACACACACACACACACACAGCAAATGTATTAGTCTTAGTCTTTTGAGACTGCTGGTGTTATATGAAAATAGTCAAAAAGTGCTGCAAGTGTGATTGTGTAGACCAACTAATTTAGCTGGGGAGTGTAAAATGAAATGAAACCAAATGAACCAGTGATGGCCCATTTGGTTTCATTTTACAAGAGTTAAGGGTCCATTTGGTTACCAGCTCTCCATCATTTAGATGGGGACCACCTGGAGCCCCCTCAGGGACCACTGGTGGTCCCCGGACCACTGTTTGAGAACCACTTCTCTCAATGATTACTATAACAATAAAGAGCTATTTAATACTGTTACTAAACAAATACTCTAGATAGCATCACAATATATATCTAACACTGTTACTGAACAAACAATAGTAATGATTACTATCACAATATAGAGCTATTTAACACTGTTATTGAACAAAACTATAAAAAGCTTAGTTTATTATTACCTGTAATGGTCCATCATTGCTCCAACCTCTCTCTGTCTGTGTGCCACAAGTCTCCATGTCCATGATGCAGATTTAATCCAACAAATAGATCGGCAGCTACTTGTTTTCCTGTTAAACAGCCTTTTGGTGATTTTATTTTGGTTTGCTTTAACTTGTTAACTTCAGCTGTCTGATCATGGTGAGCCAAACTGCTGCTGTGTGTGCATGCCTGCTGTGCATTAAAAAAGAACACTCTGTTCCAGTGGACAAGTCACATGTGAGTCAAGAGCCAATGGGCTGCCTGCAACTCATAGCCAGCCAATCACCTTTCAGTTTTGTTCAAAAATGCTTTGGTGGGCTGGCAAAGGATGTCTGCAATGCATTGTGGGACTTGTTGGGGTAATACGTTGAAACAACGTTGAATATTGGTTAATTACCAACACAACTTAAATCCAACCAAATATCAACGTCAATATGATGTTTTAACATTGACGTTATTCTGACATTGGATTTTTGTTGTCTGATGTCAGAACTTAAATCCAACCAGCGTTAATTGCCTGTCTGTGCATGTTGCCATAAGGCCATTGGCCTTATATATACATACACAATACAAATCAGTCCAAATGTACATATTAGACATGCATTTGTGATAGTTATAAATAAAAAATAATGATGACTCATTAGATTGGACGTCACCCACACCACCAGAGACATTATTTTCCAGTCCAAACAGTAGAGTTTGTCGTCCCAAATGTGGAGTGGATATACAGTAGGCGTATAAAGGCCGGCTCTATTGATAAACACGGTAAACAATGACGACAAGACTGTCAAGGGAATTTGCCTCTCCGTTTCCAGATATGAGTATCAGTATCCCTGAGCTGAGGACATATTACCAACTGTAAGATCTCAGTAAGGGCTACTGTCATTGATACGGAACATCATATACAGGTATATCACCTGTCAATGTAAAGAGGTACTTTGTCATGTTACAACAGTTAAAACAACAACACTGGACTGCTTTAAAACTACAAGGAAAGCTAGGTTGCCTTCGTGCTGCAGATCACACCATCTCATACACTATTCAAGAACTATGCAGTTTATGAGGATTTACAGTAGTCACCTTTACATGCAGACAGATTATAGGTCCTTCCAACCAGACCCTTCTCTGTGGTACCCTAATACGTTTCCTCATTGTCTGCACCATGAGCATACGTTTGTTAGACATACTAACAGTCCAACAGGCATTAGTTTGACAACACGCTCCCGACATGCGCTCACGGTTACAACTAACCCGTGGCTCCTGTCATGCATGTGGCAGGTTGCAACTGACCAGTGGCAGGTTAAAACTAACCAGGGACTTCCTCTGAGGTTATAGGTTTAGGGTCGGGTTTTGGGTATAGGGTGTCGGACTCATATAAGGACTGTTAGTACATCGGACCAAACACATGCACCCGTGTGCAATGCTTTTGTCTCAAGTAAAATTCAGTCATCTGGAAAAGGCTGAGGGCTATACAACCATGTATTCTGGGCCATATTGGTCCTGTAGCCCTGGAAGAGTTGTGCCACAGGTGATCATGAAACAGCTACAAATTGCTGTGGTTGGACTTGCAGGTTAAATTGATGATTATTACACTACACAGCCTTCAGCCAAATACTGTCCATATATTCTACATCCAGATTATGTTGGATTTTCATTAGGTTAAGAGCAACATAACCAACAAAATATCTATCATGTTGGGTCGTGTCCAGGGAAATGACAGGAAATGTACAGTTGGAATTAACTGGGAGACTCAATACAGAGTCACAAGGTTCAAGCTTACCATAGGTACATTTATTGTAGAATGTAATAAATGGAGGAATAGGGAAAGGGTAAGAGGATAACAGGGTCAGGGTGTTACAGGAGAAAGGATTGGGGGAAAGGGTGTGGTTCTTTCCTTTGTCTGTCACTTTATACTGTGTGTGTGTGTGTGTGTGTGTGTGTGTGTGGGGGGGGGGGGGGGGTGCTGTAGATGGCCTGTATGGTTGTTCTGAGATCCCACATTAGAATGTAACGTTGTGTGGATGTTAACTTTATTACGTCTATAAGATGTTTGCTTGTAGTCAAATACCCGACAACAGCATGTCAGTATTCTACGTCAATCTGACGTTGGGATAATACGTTGAACAGACGTTGGATCTTGGTTACTTAACAACACAACTAAAAACCAACCAAATACCAACGTCTAATTATGTAAGACATTAACGTTGTGTGGACATTGGCATCATAACGTTAGGCAGACATTGAGGTTTGGTCAAAATCCCGACAACAGCATGTCAGTATTATACGTCAATCTGACGTTGGGATAATAAGTTGAACAGACGTTGGATTTTGGTTACTTACCAACACAACTAAAAACCAACCAAAAGCCAACGTCTAATGATGCAAGGCTTTAACGTTGTGTGGACGTTGGCACCATAACGTTAGGCAGACATTGAGGTTTGGTCAAAATCCCGACAACAGCATGTCAGTATTATACGTCAATCTGACGTTGGGATAATAAGTTGAACAGACGTTGGATTTTGGTTACTTACCAACACAGCTAAAAACCAACCAAATACCAACGTCTAATGATGTAATACTTTAACGTTGTGTGGATGTTGGCACCATAACGTTAGGCAAACATTGAGGTTTGGTCAAAATCCCGACAACAGCATGTCATTATTCTACGTCAATCTGACGTTGGGATAATACGTTGAACAGACGGTGGATTTCAGTTACTTAACAACACAACTAAAAACCAACCGAATACCAACGTCTAATGATGTAAGGCTTTAACATCGTGTGGACGTTGGCACCATAACGTTAGGCAGACATTGAGGTTTGGTCAAAATCCCAACAACAGCATGTCAGTATTCTACGTCAATCTGACGTTGGGATAATACGTTGAACAGATGTTGGATTTCGGTTACTTAACAACACAACTAAAAACCAACCAAATACCAACGTCTAATGATGTAAGGCTTTAACGTTGTGTGGACGTTGGCACCATAACGTTAGGCAGACATTGAGGTTTGGTCAAAATCCCGATAACAGCATGTCAGTATTCTACATCAATCTGACGTTGGGATAATACGTTGAACAGATGTTGGATTTCGGTTACTTAACAACACAACTAAAAACCAACCAAATACCAACGTCTAATGACGTAAGGCTTTAACGTTGTGTGTACGTTGGCACCATAACGTTAGGCAGACATTGAGGTTTGGTCAAAATCCCGACAACAGCATGTCAGTATTCTACGTCAATCTGATGTTGGGCTAATACGTTGAACAGACGTTGGATTATGGTTACTTAACAACACAACTAAAAACCAACCAAATACCAACGTCTAATGATGTAAGGCTTTAACATCGTGTGGACGTTGGCACCATAACGTTAGGCAGACATTGAGGTTTGGTCAAAATCCCGACAACAGCATGTCAGTATTCTACGTCAATCTGACGTTGGAATGATACGTTGAACAGACGTTGGAATTCGGTTACTTAACAACACAACTAAAAACCAACCAAATACCAACGTCTAATGATGTAAGGCTTTAACGTTGTGTGGACGTTGGCACCATAACGTTAGGCAGACATTGAGGTTTGGTCAAAATCCCGATAACAGCATGTCAGTATTCTACATCAATCTGACGTTGGGATAATACGTTGAACAGATGTTGGATTTCGGTTACTTAACAACACAACTAAAAACCAACCAAATACCAACGTCTAATGATGTAAGGCTTTAACGTTGTGTGGACGTTGGCACCATAACGTTAGGCAGACATTGAGGTTTGGTCAAAATCCCGACAACAGCATGTCAGTATTCTACGTCAATCTGACGTTGGGATAATACGTTGAACAGACGTTGGATTTCGGTTACTTAACAACACAACTAAAAACCAACCAAATACCAACGTCATTTGACGTCAGATTAATACGTAACTAATGACGTTGGAATTCGACGTTGTCCCGACGTTGGATTTTGGTTGTCTGACGGTCCAACCTAAATCCAACCAAAAGAAAACGTCAACTGACGTCTTGTGCCAGCTGGGTAACGTCCGTCAGTGACCTTGGTAAAGTTTGCCAGGTTCAAAAAGTAAATTATTCCAGTTGTTGAAGACAATTGGTGGGTTATGCTGTTGGCAGTGTAGTAAATCTGTGTTTTTGAGTTGGTTTGAATGGCCTAGCGTGACTAAACTGACTGAATCCATTCTCTTCGGATCAAAATAGTAATCTCAGCAAGGCAGATGGCTTCTTGGTTAGAATGGGTGACAATATTATCACACATAAAGATGGAATTACCATAGGTTCCATCCTGGAGGCTAATCTTTCCGGTGATAAAAATGGCCACCAACGTAATCAAAAAAGTCAATCAAAGAACAAGATTCCTTTACAGGATCTCCTCACTGGTCAACAAAAACACCTTGAAGACCTTAACAGGAGCCCTCGTACAAGGTTTCTTTGACTATGCATCCACCTCTTGGTACCACAGCACCTCAAAGGCCCTTAAAACAAGGCTCCAGACCTCCCAAAACAAACTGGTCAGGCTCCTACTTGGCCTCACCCCCCAAACCCACCTCACCCCTGCCCACTTTGACAGGCTGGGATGGCTTAGGGTCGACGACAGAGTACAGCATCTTGCAATGGGTCTGGTCCACAAGACCGTACCTGTCTAGATACTTCCTTAATGTAAACGAAGTCCACACCCACAACAACAAAGGGAGTGCAACAAACCAGACTAAATTATTTTCGCTCCTATATGCCATCAACATGTGGAACGCCCTACCAACAGTCATTAAGACATGTGAATCCCTTGACTCCTTCAAAACCGCTCTCAAAGGGCACCTACGGACGGTTGCAATCCGAAACTTGCCCCCATAAAATCAGCTTTTTTTTGCAGCAAATCCTCTGCATAATGATTTATGGGATATACTGTATTCAATATTGTCCAAAAAGATACAATCCCTATCTGAGTTAAGAAAGCAATAAAATATGCCAGTATAGTGTAGGAGAAGTGCCCAGTGGGTGGTGGGCGTTCAAGATTAGATTAGAAGAAAACTGAGGCTCCCTTGTTTCCAAATTGCAATTTTGATGGCATATATATATGTGTTTTGGCATCTTATGATTTGTTGCAAGTTTTTCATTAAACATAATTGAATGCATTCTACTGCACTATATTGTCCCATGGAACCCTACGCTGCATAGTGTATTCAATCTGAACACCGTATATGAAAGAAAAGGGTTAATTTGTTTGTTGTGAAGTTTGCAGCTTTTTTCATTCAATATTGTCACCCTTAACCCATTCTGAACGGGAACCCATTTTGGTGTTAGCATCACGTCATGCTTTAGCTATTGAAAGCTATTGAATGAGCTTGTAGGTCTGCTATTTTTGAAAAGAAATCGAAGAACGACTGACATTTTTATAGAATCTGATCTCAGGTCAGAATGGGTTAATCGGACCAGTATGTGTCCAGGTGGAAACCTCGTATGAATCTGATCTCAGGTCAGAATGCGGGTTAAAACTCAGCAGTAAAACGTCAATGGCACACTGCTATCGATCAGACACGCTATTGATCAGATATGCCAGATTATTGCTGATCCATTCACGGTCAATATAGTGTCCACTCCACCATTTATGAGACATACTGGCCGGGAAGAACTGCACTATTTGTCACTATTTACCGAACACTATACTTACGATCAATGATTGATTTTTTTATTCATGATGAATTCCTGTTCTGTTCTTTGGCTACATAGAAGTGTCTATTTGTACGTCTCTAAATGTTTTGATGAATTGAACAAGGTAGACCCTGTTGTAAACAAGTGCAAAGCTTTATTGGGTCGTCCACTCACAGTTGAGTTGTGCTCGAAACGTACTGTAATTCTGCAAACTGTTAATACATATTTCAATCAATCAATCAGACCGATACTCTCGTGTAACCTACAACCAGAATGCTTTGTTGGTCCATAAAATAAAAATATACAGCTATGTAAAATGGTTTGCTATTTCGTATACAATATACACACAAAAGGATTATGAGCTGTACTAATTTGGAAGCCGAGCGGGTCTGCAATGCTAACAATTGAGCCTACTTAACGGATATAGTTAGCATCCCGCCGCACGTACATGGCTATGCGCACGCACGCACGCACGCACGCACACGCACACGCACACGCACACGCACACGCACACGCACACGCACGCACACACACACACACACACACACACACACACACACACACACACACACACACACACACACACACACACACACACACACACACACACACACACACACACACACACACACACACACACACACACACACACACACACACACACACACACACACACACACACACACACAGTCTTGTTGGGCAATAAATTATAAACTCTAATGGGTATTTTAGAATGCCAAATATGATTGCCAAATACATTTGCAGTTAGTATGTATTTCTCTGCCTTCCATTGAAGCATTCTCATCAATCTTCTCGTTCTAACTCAACTTGCAGCTGTCGATATAACAGCTGACTTGACTCCTCCACGCTGTCAACGCATGTATACTTATTTGTGTGTCGCCCTTATGTTTAGCACAGATCCTTATATGGACATATGGGGCTGTATTTTGCGTGTCTTAAGTACCAGGTCTTATTCCCTAACTTGAGTAAACTAAAGACCTGGAGCCAGGCGTGATCAATGCCATTTGGCTATACTGAGTGGCCAAAGAGCAGTGATCACGCCTCCAGGTCTTTAGTTTACTCAAGTTAGGGAATAAGACCTGGTACTTAAGACACGCAAAATACAGCCCTTAGTGTATAGCATCTCTGTTAAGAAAAGACTATAAGGACTGTCTGAGAATGGGGTTGGGGAGGCTTGCCCCCGGAGGGGCTGCTGGGACAGACAAGGAGGAGGCCTGTTCCCTCACTCTCTGTTTGTTGTTTCTCTGCTCAATCTTCTCAATACATTCTCAATACTTCACCCTGAAGAACTTTGGCAATCCTTCATCTTTGGAAGATTATTTAATCTACAAGAAAATACAGACGCAAAGTCACATTCTTGCAGGGCATATAGAACATATTATGGATCAAAAAGGGAATAGTACAACAAAACAATAACACGAAATAATGGTACAGC
>NC_139706.1:48761365-48766365 GCF_964188405.1 Protomyctophum parallelum | reverse complement strand
ATGTGCATGGGCACATACTGTACATGTGCATGGGCACATACTGTACATGTGCATGGGCATATATACTGTACATGTGCATGGGCACATACTGTACATGTGCATGGGCACATACTGTACATGTGCATGGGCACATACTGTACATGTGCATGGGCATATACTGTACATGTGCATGGGCACATACTGTACATGTACATGGGCACATACTGTACATGTGCATGGGCACATACTGTACATGTGAATGGGCACATACTGTACATGTGCATGGGCACATACTGTACATGTACATGGGCACATACTGTACATGTGCATGGGCACATACTGTACATGTGCATGGGCACATACTGTACATGTGCATGGGCACATACTGTACATGTACATGGGCACATACTGTACATGTGCATGGGCACATACTGTACATGTGCATGGGCACATACTGTACATGTACATGGGCATATACTGTACATGTACATGGGCACATACTGTACATGTACATGGGCATATACTGTACATGTGCATGGGCACATACTGTACATGTGCATGGGCATATACTGTACATGTGCATGGGCACATACTGTACATGTGCATGGGCACATACTGTACATGTGCATGGGCACATACTGTACATGTGCATGGGCACATACTGTACATGTGCATGGGCACATACTGTACATGTACATGGGCATATACTGTACATGTACATGGGCACATACTGTACATGTGCATGGGCACATACTGTACATGTGCATGGGCACATTGAGATATAGCATGTGTGTGTCTCTACGGGTGGGGCCCTAGAGAAGCAGATAGACAGGAGAGCAGATAGACAGGTGGGGCCCTAGAGAAGCAGATAGACAGGAGAGCAGATAGACAGGAGAGCAGGTAGACAGGTGGGGCCCTAGATAAGCAGATAGACAGGAGAGCAGATAGACAGGAGAGCAGGTAGACAGGTGGGGCACTAGAGAAGCAGATAGACAGGAGAGCAGGTAGACAGGAGAGCAGGTAGACAGGTGGGGCCCTAGAGAAGCAGATAGACAGGAGAGCAGGTAGACAGGAGAGCAGGTAGACAGGTGGGGCCCTAGAGAAGCAGATAGACAGGAGAGCAGGTAGACAGGTGGGGCCCTAGAGAAGCAGATAGACAGGAGAGCAGATAGACAGGTGGGCCCTAGACAGGTGGGGCCCTAAAGAAGCAGATAGACAGGAGAGCAGATAGACAGGAGAGCAGGTAGACAGGTGGGGCCTATAGAGAAGCAGATAGACAGGAGAGCAGGTAGACAGGTGGGGCCCTAGAGAATCAGATAGACAGGAGAGCAGGTAGACAGGTGGGGCCCTAGAGAAGCAAGATAAGACAAGTGGGGCCCTAGAGAAGCAGATAGACAGGAGAGCAGATAGACAGGTGGGCCCTAGACAGGTGGGGCCCTAGAGAAGCAGATAGACAGGAGAGCAGGTAGACAGGTGGGGCCCTAGAGAGAAGCAGATAGACAGGTGGGGCCCTAGAGAAGCAAATAGACAGGTGGGGGGCCCTAGAGAAGCAGACAGACAGGTGGGGGGCCCTAGAGAAGCAGATAGACAGGTTGTGTTTGTGGGCTATATGGGCTGAGACCACCCACGTATCCCCGGTCAGAGAGATTGTGACACCAAAGTATATCTTATCAACAATGTGGCAGTTTATTCTCCGTTCACCATGGTTTCTACAAACAAAGACATGAATACATTAGCAAATATCTCACAACGGGTAAGCGCTATATATTAAAGTCAAAGCAGAACAAAGGCGTCATAGTCAAGTACGCATGGCTGCAGTATAGTGGGTATAGACTCAGGGAGATGTGCAGCTGCTGCATGTGGCCTGTGTGGAGACTGGAGACTGAGTGAGGAGTCTGGAGTGAGTTAGCTGGTTATATCCACACTTTTCCTGGGCCGTGTGTGTGCATCCAGTTCCTGTCGATTTGATCCAATGAAAGCCAATGAAACTCAGTCAGATGACCAATGATATCCAATGAAATCAACAGGAACTGGAGCGCACACACAGCCCAGGAAAAGTGTGGATATATAGGGCACACATAAACTGTGATTGGCTAATGAGTTGAATGTCCACCAGAGGCTGCATGCCATTCTGACAGCATGGATATAATTCAATATAACACTTGCCGTGGTTCACATAACGCTCGTATACTTCACGTCGAGCGTCATGGCTTAAACTACGCCTGTTTTACGCGATCGCTACATTTCCGAAAATGTTTTGTCTAGGGCCGGGACTAATTGCGATTAATTACGATTAATTAACTACAGAAAAATGTATGCATTAAAAAAATTAACGCATTTTAATCGCACTATTTTTTTCACCGCGGAACGTTGTCACTGGACAGTTTTCAGACGGACCTGCGCACCAAGTGTCCGTGTCCTCTTCAGACAATAACACCACCAGACACTGCAGACAGTTCACCAGACTGGGGGAAGCCGCTGAGATCACTTTGCTTGTCCCCGTGGATTGGAAATAGGATTTTAAAGGCTATCCGATGATAGCGTGGATTACAGCACAGTTGTGTGCAATTATTCAATAAAGAATTATTACCCCTATACAAAAACAATGTTTTATTGCTTAAACTTATGTATTCGCTATTCATTGATTCACTAGTATACCAAAATCCATTTGAAAAAATTGCTTTCTCACTGTTCTCGGGTCAAATAATGATATGCGATTAATCTAGATTAATTAATCGCAAAGCCTCTGATTAATTAGATTACTTTTTTTAATCGAGTCCCAGCTCTAGTTTTGTCACACCCCTGTTTCAGGCGAGGGTCGTATTAACATTATGTATGGCAAGGCAACGCCGTTTGGCACAAGAGTTTTAACAAGATTTATTAACCCATGAAGTGCAATAAAAGTGACATTAACAAAAGGAGACCATACGTCTGCAAATAGAAATAAAAAGGAATATTCAAAATCAAGTACTGTATATCATATATAACAACATAAATCAAACCAATCATTTCCAAATAAATCATTATCATAATATAAGTCATTCTAAGTATTTATAAATCCGGCCTTTTCAAATGTAAATCAAATAATTATATTCTCTCTCTCTCTCTCTCTCTCTCTCTCTCTCGCTCTCTCTCGCTCTCTCTCGCTCTCTCTCGCTCTCTCTCGCTCTCTCTCGCTCTCTCTATATATATACATACATTATATATATATATATATATATATATATATATTTCATAATATATATCATAACAACAGATCTATGCATTTCAACATGGTATTAAATACTAAGCAAAACATCACCTCCTCAGAGACACCGTTCCTCGTCCAACCCCAGCAGACAGACTGACTGACTGGAATACTCATTCTCTGCAGCTATATATACCCCCCATGGCCCCTCCCACCAGACTGGACCAACTGAATAGGGGTCAACATGATCCACAACATGTCAACTCTTCTTGGTTTGGCACAAAACACATTCATATATATATATATATATATATTCACATTTCCAGTGAGCTTGTAGCTCTTCTATTTCAAAGTCTTTTAAAGTATTTTTTAGTTTTCCAAAAGTCCTTTTACACTTGGATGTCCCTCAGTGACAGGCCATCCTCCCCCCTCCCTAAGGGGAGTTGGTTTGGCCCAGATAGAGTTCAGCTGCTTAAAGAGACAGGAATTTGAAGAGCAGACGTGTGTGTGTGATCCATTTGCTGCTTGATTATGCAAGTTATGATTTGTTTTGTTTAGTCCAGTTTTGTTTAAAGTAATCTTTATTATATTATATTATGAGTCTGTAAAACCTGCTATCTATCCTTGTTTAAAAATCCCGGTTCCTACCTCCACCATGTAGGAGTGCCAGGTCTTTTCTTTTGTTACCTTATTGTAATTTTGGTTAGTTAGGGTAGTTAGGGATTTCGAATTGTCTTTTGTTTAAACTCTGTTAGGGCCTTTAGGTAGGGGTAAACTTTTGTTTTCTAGTTAGATTCGTTTTGTTAGTATAGCACCTGCACTCTGAAGCTAACATATTGGAGAATTGTGAACCAGAATTGTACAAAGTTCTTTTCACCCTGTCTCCTCTCAAATTGTGTCATGTCCCTTCACCCTAGACGAAGGTCCATAACAATACTCTTGACAGTGCGCGCTACTGAAAGGTATTAGCAAACAGTGACAGGGTGGGGTCACACTGTCACACGTGTATACATAAACATTCAGATTTCAAATATAAAGTACTCGCCACGTGGGCCACGGGTGTTATAGAACTTTGCTGGGACAGCGACTACCGCACTGCTGCATTCCGCGTTGTTTAAAACCCATTCTGAACGGGAATCCATTTTGGTGTTAGCATCATGTTATGCTTTAGCTATTTAAAAATAGCATATCTACAAGCTCGTATCGCGCCACCGAGTGGCGCGCTACGAGCTTGTAGGTCTGCTATTTTTTGAAAAATTGAAGAACGACTGACATTTTTTAGAATCTGATCTCGGGTCAGAATGGGTTAATCAGACCAGTGTGTGTCCAGTGGAAACCTCGTATGAATCTGATCTCAGGTTAATTAAAGGGCTTTTTTTATCCGAGCTGGGTTTTTTTTGCCACTGTCTTTCAACTACGCGCCCCCTATGGGTCGGGAGGAGGGTGACACGCTGAAACACTGCGTGAGTTTTCCAAAACAAACCCCGTTTGAGAAAAGAATAGGCCGGGTATAATACAGGGGCGCTCGGATGAAAATGCTTTTTGATAAACAACGCGGGATGAAGCTAATCGCTCTCCCAGCTAACACCCGTGGGCCGGCACACGCACTGAGTAGTAGTAGATTTAACCCATTCTGACCTGAGATCAGATTCATACGAGGTTTCCACTGGACACATTTTGGGGCCAGCCAGTGTGGAGAGATGCCAGGTGTGTGTGTGTGTGTGTGTGTGTGTGTGTGTGTGTGTGTGTGTGTGTGTGTGTGTGTGTGTGTGTGTGTGTGTGTGTGTGGGCTCCCTTAATTCTGCTCCAATCCCACGGTTTCCCCCTAGCTGCG
>NC_139706.1:48696280-48756165 GCF_964188405.1 Protomyctophum parallelum | reverse complement strand
GAAGGTATAGCAACCCTTATTCTCACATAAAGCTATGTGTTGTACAGTATGGAGAAATAGTTAGTTAAGGAAAGGTACTATGTTTACCCAGGGTAACTGGACTAGAAAGAAAGGTACTTTTGTTTACCCAGGTAACGGACAAGAAAGAAAGGTACTATGTTTACCCCAGGGTAACTGGACTAAGGAAAGGAAAGGTACTATGTTTACCAGGTAACTGACTAAGGAAAGGAAAGGTACGTATGTTTACCCAGGGTAACTGGACTAAGGAAAGGAAAGGTACCATGTTTACGCCAGGGTAACTGGACTAAGGAAAGTGAAAGGTACTATGTTTACCCAGGTAAGCTGGACTAAGGAAAGGTAAGGTTACTATGTTTACCCAGGGTAACTGGACTAAGGAAGGAAAGGTACTGAAGTTTACCAGGGTAACTGGACTAAGAAAGGAAAGGTACCATGTTTACCCAGGGTAACTGGACTAAGGAAAGGAAAGGTACTATGTTTACCCAGGGGTAACTGGACTAAGGAAAGGTAAGGTACTATGTTTACCCAGGGTAACTGGGACTAAGGGAAAGGAAAGGTACTATGTTTACCCAGGGTAACTGACTAAGGAAAGGAAAGGTACTATGTTTACCCAGGATAACTGGACTAAGGAAAGCAAAGGTACTATGTTTACCCAGGGTAACTGGACTAAGGAAAGGAAAGGTACTATGTTTACCCAGGTAACTGGACTAAGGAAAGGAAAGGTACTATGTTTACCCAGGGGTAACTGACTAAGGAAAGGAAAGGTACTATGTTTACCCAGGGTAACTGGACTAAGGAAAGGAAAGGTACCATGTTTACCAGGGTAACTGGACTAAGGAAAGGAAAGGTACTATGTTTACCCAGGGGAACTGGACTAAGGAAAGGAAAGGTACTATGTTTACCCAGGGTAACTGGACTAAGGAAAGGAAAGGTACTATGTTTACCCAGGGTAACTGGACTAAGGAAAGGAAAGGTACTATGTTTACCCAGGTTACTGGACTAAGGAAAGGAAAGGTACTATGTTTACCCAGGGTAGACTGGACCTAAGGAAAGGAAAGGTACTATATGTTTACCCAGGGTAACTGGACTAAGGAAAGGAAAGGTACTATGATTTTACCCAGGGTAACTGGACTAAGGAAAGGAAAGGTACTATGTTTACCCAGGGTAACTGGACTAAGGAAAGGAAAGGGTACTATGTTTTCCCAGGGTAACTGGACTAAGGAAAGGAAAGGTACTATATGTTTACCCAGGGGGTAGACTGGACTAAGGAAAGGAAAGGTACTATGTTTACCCAGGGGTAACTGGGACTAAGGAAAGGAAAGGTACTATGTTTACCCAGGGTAACTGGACTAAGGAAAGGAAAGGTACTATATGTTTACCCAGGATAACTGGACTAAGGAAAGGAAAGGTACTATATGTTTACCCAGGGTAACTGGACTAAGGAAAGGAAAGGTACCATGTTTACCCAGGGTAACTGGACTAAGCTCAAGAACTTGTTTACAGCCAGGCCTGCTCATAGAACATTTCATGGTAGGGGTTCAATGCCTTGCTCAAAGGGCACTTCAGCGGTGGTAGATTTTAACGTGCCGGTCCGGGGATACGAACTAGCGACCTTCCGATATCAAGAGCGCTCCGCAAACCGTTCGGCCACCGCTGCCTCTATAGGTTGCTACCTTCAGGAAGGAGATAAGGTGTACCAGCATTACAATATAAGGTCAGACTAAAGAGGTCCTTTGTCCACCAGTCGACCTTGAGGCTTAATCAGGAGTTGTAGTAGCCACGGGGTAATCTAAGCGGTGGATATTGCTCATGTCTTCATGTCTTTATGTATGTAAATTGTCTTGTTCTTTGTATTTATGTCTATGTGTGTATATGTGTTCTGCATACTTGGCTTCTGAGTCGCAAGACACATTTCAGTGTGAACTGACAATAAAGTGCTATCTCACTATATCATATCAGTTGATTGAATTAAACATCTCTCTCCCTGTGGCCATAACAGTATTTTATGATCTGCCAAAAAAAGGGGACTTTTACCCATTATATTAGGTGGGGTGAGTGTGTTCTGAGAGGCTTTCAAACATTGTAAAACTGCCCTTTTTTATGTTTTTACTACACTTAAGTTAGACATCTCACTTTACGGTCTGCTGCTATGCTCATGAACCTTTTGTTTACCTCAGGTACTCATACTGCACCGGATAAGATGTACAGTAGTATACACTACAGTCAGGGGATATTAAATTAGATACATTCCTTACTAATGCATTTCTTCACCAACGGTGTTTGTAAAGTGTGTGTGGTGTGTGTGTGTGTGTGTGTGTGTGTGTGTGCGTGTGCGTGTGCGTGTGTGTGTGGTGTGTGTGTGGTGTGTGTGTGTGTGTGTGCAAACACAGCAGCAAGATTTGTGAGTTGCTGTGATAGGAGAAGGATATCAAATGGAACACAACCACCCTAAAGACTAATCATTGTGTATATTCCTGCACTATACCAGCATCCAGTGATCTCGGTACATATAGAATTTGATCTATTGAAGATTCTGACATCATTCTTGTTTTGATTGTATTGCTGTATTGTTCTTTCTGCTTGGCAATGTAAACGTATGGTTTCTCATGCCAATAAAGCCCTTGAATTGAAATGCATTGAAGTGTGTGTGTGTGTGTGTGTGTGTGTGTGTGTGTGTGTGTGTGTGTGTGTGTGTGTGTGTGTGTGTGTGTGTGTGTGTGTGTGTGTGTGTGTGTGTGTGTGTGTGTGTGTGTGTGTGTGTGAGTGTGTGAGTGATGCATGTACTGTATGTATGTACCATATTAATCAAATGTATTCAAACAATAATGGCTGCCATACAGTGGGTGCTCCTGGTATGATTCGACACAGTGCCGTCTGTGTGTCTCCGTCCACCGATCCCCGTCATATGTGTCGTGCTCGCTGCCATATAGCTGGCCAAGGACCTCCATTTAGTTTTAACAGTTTTAATGCCGGGAATCTTAACCCATTCTGACCTGAGATCAGATTCATACGAGGTTTCCACTGGACACACACTGGTCTGATTATAACCCATTCTGACCTGAGATCAGATTCTAAAAATGTCAGTCGTTCTTTGATTTCTTTAAAATAGCACACCTATACAAGCTCGTAGCGCGCCACTCGGTGGCATGATCGAGCATGATCTCATGCTCGAGCTATAGGTTTAAACAAGAAAGCTGTTAACAACCTATCAACTGCACCACGTCACCAGCGAGCAAAGGCTCTGCTGCGTCCAATAATACATAATATATCAGCCTACTGTAGTCCAATAATACATAATATATCAGCCTACTGTAGTCCAGTGCAGACTGGTGGTGATTTCATTTGTATGCCGTGTGCCGATGGCGAGTGCAAAGCTTGAACAATATAGGTTAACCCATTTTGGGCGAGAACCCCTTTTGGTGTTATAGCATTATACGTTATGCTTTAGTTATTGAAAAATAGCAGATCTACAAGCTCGTATAGCGCACCACCGAGTGGCGCGCTATACGAGAGCTTGTATAGGTCTAATGTTTTTGAAAAATCGAAGAACCACTGACATATATAGAAACATAGCTTTTTTCAGAAAACTGTCAGGATGTATAGAAGACAGTTTTTGGAATCTGATCTCAGGTCAGAATAGGTTAATTGCTGACCGCTATACAGGGAAACTATGGATATTAACCTACCCAATAAGGACCCAGGCCAAATGCCACTGTGCAGTATATAAGCTACACGCCAACGGCAATTCATGTGAAACTATTCTCGTGCCGTATTTTAATTGCTCTCCGTTTCATGGTCATGGTCATGGTGGGAGAGAGAGAGGAGAGAGAGAGAGAGAGAGAGAGAGAGAGAGAGAGAGAGAGAGAGAGAGAGAGAGAGAGAGAGAGAGAGAGAGGTCAGGTGTGAATGCAATCACATCAAATGGCAAACTTGTAAATTTTTAATTTGGTGGATACAGCATCTGATCTGATGCGCTCTCTCTCTCTCTCTCTCTCTACTCTCTCTCTCTCTCTCTCTCTCTCTCTCTCCCTCTGTCTTCATGGTCTCTCTACTTGAGGAGAGATGTGAATAAGAAAGATCACGTTCTGTCTGTCATTCAAATTTAAAATATTGAAAATCTAGAGTCATCTTTAATACATGTTCAGGCCAAAACTTGCACACACACACACACACACACACACACACACACACACACACACACACACACACACACACACACACACACACACACACACACACGCACGCACACACGCACGCACGCACACACGCACACACACAGAAGGTGTAATAGAAACACTATACCCCTCTCTACGATAGCTCACGACTCCAACAGACACACACTTCAAACATGTGTTGAAAACAAAATGTTGTCGTTCCCTCTGGAGGGCTGAGGACGGCGTGGGGGCTGGAGAATCCCTGCACACAAACACACACACACACACACACACACACACACACACACACACACACACACACACACACACACACACACACACACACATGCACACGCATGCGCACACACTCACAGCATGTGCACATTGTTTTGGAACCTAGGTAGGTCTAATTGCTGTTTCTCATACTCTAGCTGTCTGCCATAATATTCCCCAAGGCTTTAATATATGGCTCGAAAACACATTCTACTGCATTGCAACAGTATTTATAGGAGGAACGATCTGCACTATTATTATTATTACTGTAAACGTCCTTTTTTTAATCTGCAGATGTACAATAATTATATCATCATCATCATCATCATCATCATCATCATCATCATCATCCTATAATTCAATCAACGTCTGAGTGTGTGTGTGTCTGTGTGTCAGTATGTCTGTCTGTGTGTCAGTATGTCTGTCTGTGTGTCACTGTGACTGCCGTAGCTCCTCACTGCCTGCACCAGTCGCTCCCACTTTCCACACAGGCATTGACCATAATAATATGGAGGTCTTATAACGAAGCCCTTTTACCAATTTAACTAATTATACATTAATAGTGAATTTATTAGTGAATTAAAAAATGCGAAAACGCACCCAGGGCGCAGTACCCCCCGCGGCCACAGGGGGCAGTACCCCCCCGCGGCCTGTATTTCACAACGGGTTTAAGGGCTATATAACAAACAACACAAAAGACAATCTGACAATTTGTGCGAACCCTCTTTTGGACCCATAATGAGATTCAGAACGGTTACAAAGAATGACACAGAGACGATGAAATGTGTGTCTTTTTTTATATTATTATAAAGGCTGCTGCCCTATGGGCCTCATGGCTACCCTGGAACAACATATTTTCAGATGGGTGTCGGCGGCCAATTACATATATTTTTGGGCGTCCTTGACATGAAAATGTTTGAGAACGACTGACACATAGAACGATTGACACATATAACGACTGACACATAGGCTTTTAGAGAACGATTGACACATATAACGACTGACACATAGAGCGACTGACAGGATTTAGGAGGCATTTGTAGAATCGTCCAGCAGGTCTGAATGCCTTAAAGACTCTCTCTCATTTTCTCTAATTCTTGTCAAAAGCCTCCCAGACGCTTCCCGTTGCATCACAATGTCAAAGTCGTTGCATCTGTCACAGCTGGTCTCTCACCATAGCAACACACTGGGGAGAGGAGACCAGGATGAAGGTGATTGATTGATTGATTGATTTTATTAACAGTTTGCAGAATTACAGTACATTTCAAGTACAACTCGATACAACTGTTAACAGTGAGTGGACGACACCGTAAAGCATTACACTTGTTTACAACGGGGCCCACCATTTTCAATTCATCAAAACATATAGAGACGTACGAATATACACAACTATATGTGACCAGATTTTTCCCAAAATGAGTTAATAGCACAGGCAGACTCTTCACATACTAGAGCATGTCTGAAATAAGTGTCAGATCTGAAATTGACATGTAAATATGAAATAAATGCTTAAACATGTAGCTAGGTGTAATGTTAGAGACCACAGAAGACATGTAAATATGAAATACATGCTTACACATGTAGCTAGGTGTAATGTTAGAGACCACAGAAGTGAACCTTTCAAGCCTGTTTTCTCAACTCCCTGTTTCTCTGCAAGACATTACTATAAGCCATATCTCCAAAACTGGTGGGTCAAACTGAACAACCAATATGTCAATTTGAAGCTATGATTCCCTGCTTTCATATGACATGAAAAAAGTCCCTGCTTGACACTCAGCATCAAGGGTTGGATTGGGGGTAAGTCCCTGAGACATACTAGCGTCATATCCAGGGGGTGTACTTGTACATCAAGCTGCCTCACGCTACAGAAACAGGAGATAGGCTCCTGCCCCTATGGGCCTCATGGCTACAGAAACAGGAGGTAGGCTCCTGCCCTATGGGCCTCATGGCTACAGAAACAGGAGATAGGCTCCTGCCCTATGGGCCTCATGGCTACAGAAACAGGAGATAGGCTCCTGCCCTATGGGCCTCATGGCTACAGAAACAGGAGATAGGCTGCTGCCCCTATGGGCCTCATGGCTACAGAAACAGGAGATAGGCTCCTGCCCCTATGGGCCTCATGGCTACAGAAACAGGAGATAGGCTCCTGCCCTATGGGCCTCATGGCTACAGAAACAGGAGATAGGCTCCTGCCCCTATGGGCCTCATGGCTACAGAAACAGGAGATAGGCTCCTGCCCTATGGGCCTCGTGGCTACAGAAACAGGAGATAGGCTCCTGCCCCTATGGGCCTAATGGCTACAGAAACAGGAGATAGGCTCCTGCCCTATGGGCCTCATGGATACAGAAACAGGAGATAGGCTCCTGCCCCCTATGGGCCTCATGGCTACAGAAACAGGAGATAGGCTCCTGCCCCTATGGGCCTAATGGCTACAGAAACAGGAGATAGGCTCCTGCCCTATGGGCCTCATGGCTACAGAAACAGGAGATAGGCTCCTGCCCTATGGGCCTCATGGCTACAGAAACAGGAGATAGGCTCCTGCCCCTATGGGCCTCATGGCTACAGAAACAGGAGATAGGCTCCTGCCCCTATGGGCCTCATGGCTACAGAAACAGGAGATAGGCTCCTGCCCCTATGGGCCTCATGGCTACAGAAACAGGAGATAGGCTCCTGCCCTATGGGCCTCATGGCTACAGAAACAGGAGATAGGCTCCTGCCCCTATGGGCCTCATGGCTACAGAAACAGGAGATAGGCTCCTGCCCCTATGGGCCTCATGGCTACAGAAACAGGAGATAGGCTCCTGCCCTATGGGCCTCACGGCTCGGCGAGGCTACTTACTTACTTACTGAGGACTTTTGCTGATAGGTTCAAAAAGGGAATCACATTGGACAAAAACTCACTTAACCCATTTTAGCATTATGCTATGCTTTAGCTATTGAAAAATAGCAGATCTACAAGAAACATGGCTTTTTCAGAAAACTGTCATTTTCCTCCTCCGCGTCATCAGTGCCCATACCCGAAGGCGGGGTTGGCAAAAGGGCCTTTCTGTGTGGAGTTTGCATGTTCTCCCCGTGTCCCCTAGGGTAGGTACCCTCACAAAAACATGCAGTAATCCTGGTCTCTAAACTGCCTCCCCCTGGCCAGCCGGGGCGCCTGATGGAGGGGAAAGGAACTGGTTGGAATAACGTGTTCCTTCCACGCGCTACGTCCAACCAGGGAAACTCCCCCCCTGTCAGGTGTAAAGGAGCAACTTGGACACTCAAGCATGAAGGAAGCATGAGTTCAAGTCCATTGCTCTCCCTAGGTTGGCGGAGGGTGTGTAGAGCCCAGGATCACATCACAGGGGTGAAAAATGGGTTACAAAATTAAAAAAAAAGAAAACTGTCATTTTCAAACAGACATTTTTAAAATCTGATCTCAGGTCAGAATGGATTAAAGATGAATAGGCGATGCACCATTACACCATACCAGATACCAGGCCAATTTGACCTCCGACATGTTGTTCTGTCTCTCTTCGCCTCTCCCTCTCCGTGCCTCTGTTTGTTTATCTGCATCCACTTAACCCATTCTGACCTGAGATCAGATTATATAAATGTCTTCTACATCCTGACAGTTTACCATTCTGACCTGAGATCAGATTCTACAAATGTCTTCTACATCCTGACAGTTTTCCATACTGACCTGAGATCAGATTCTAAAAATGTCTTCTACATCCTGACAGTTTTCCATTCTGACCTGAGATCAGATTCTACAAATGTCTTCTACATCCTGACAGTTTTCCATTCTGACCTGAGATCAGATTCTAAAAATGTCTTCTACATCTTGACAGTTTCCATTCTGACCTGAGATCAGATTCTAAAGATGTCTTCTACATCCTGACAGTTTTCCATTCTGACCTGAGATCAGATTCTACAAGATGTCTTCTACATCCTGACAGTTTTCCATTCTGACCTGAGATCAGATTCTACAAATGTCTTCTACATCCTGACAGTTTTCCATACTGACCTGAGATCAGATTCTACAAATGTCTTCTATGTCAGTCGCTCTTCGATTTTTCAAAAATAGCAGACCTACAAGCTCATAGCGCGCCACTCGGTGGCGCGATATGAGCTTGTAGATCTGCTATTTTTAAATAGCTAAAGCGTAACATGATGCTATAACACCAAAACGGGGTTCCCGTTCAGAATGGGTTAATCTCTGTCAGGTCCCGCTGAGACGAGACTGTTCCCAAAAGGTCTCTCCATAAGTAAATACACCTCTGACTGACTGACTGGCTGGCTGGCTGGCTGGCTGGCTGGCTGGCTGGCTGGCTGGCTGGCTGGCTGGCTGGCTGGCTGGCTGGCTGGCTGGCTGGCTGGCTGGCTGGCTGGCTGGCTGGCTGGCTGGCTGGCTGGCTGGCTGGCTGGCTGGCTGGCTGGCTGGCTGGCTGGCTGGCTGGCTGGCTGGCTGGCTGGCTGGCTGGCTGGCTGGCTGGCTGGCTGGCTGGCTGGCTGGCTGGCTGGCTGGCTGGCTGGCTGGCTGGCTGGCTGGCTGGCTGGCTGGCTGGCTGGCTGGCTGGCTGGCTGGCTGGCTGGCTGGCTGGCTGGCTGGCTGGCTGGCTGGCTGGCTGGCTGGCTGGCTGGCTGGCTGGCTGGCTGGCTGGCTGGCTGGCTGGCTGGCTGGCTGGCTGGCTGGCTGGCTGGCTGGCTGGCTGGCTGGCTGGCTGGCTGGCTGGCTGGCTGGCTGGCTGGCTGGCTGGCTGGCTGGCTGGCTGGCTGGCTGGCTGGCTGGCTGGCTGGCTGGCTGGCTGGCTGGCTGGCTGGCTGGCTGGCTGGCTGGCTGGCTGGCTGGCTGGCTGGCTGGCTGGCTGGCTGGCTGGCTGGCTGGCTGGCTGGCTGGCTGGCTGGCTGGCTGGCTGGCTGGCTGGCTGGCTGGCTGGCTGGCTGGCTGGCTGGCTGGCTGGCTGGCTGGCTGGCTGGCTGGCTGGCTGGCTGGCTGGCTGGCTGGCTGGCTGGCTGGCTGGCTGGCTGGCTGGCTGGCTGGCTGGCTGGCTGGCTGGCTGGCTGGCTGGCTGGCTGGCTGGCTGGCTGGCTGGCTGGCTGGCTGGCTGGCTGGCTGGCTGGCTGGCTGGCTGGCTGGCTGGCTGGCTGGCTGGCTGGCTGGCTGGCTGGCTGGCTGGCTGGCTGGCTGGCTGGCTGGCTGGCTGGCTGGCTGGCTGGCTGGCTGGCTGGCTGGCTGGCTGGCTGGCTGGCTGGCTGGCTGGCTGGCTGGCTGGCTGGCTGGCTGGCTGGCTGGCTGGCTGGCTGGCTGGCTGGCTGGCTGGCTGGCTGGCTGGCTGGCTGGCTGGCTGGCTGGCTGGCTGGCTGGCTGGCTGGCTGGCTGGCTGGCTGACTTCTGCTCCCAAAAGGTCTCTTCATAAGTAAATACACCTCTGACTGACTGACTGACTGACTGACTGACTGACTGACTGACTGACTTCTGCTCCCAAAAGGTCTCTCCATAAGTAAATACACCTCTGACTGACTGACTGACTGACTGACTGACTGACTGACTGACTGACTGACTGACTGACTGACTGACTGACTGACTTCTGCTCCCAAAAGGTCTCTCCATAAGTAAATACACCTCTGACTGACTGACTGACTGCGGCTGCTGCTTTTTCCCAAAGCTATACACAAACAAAGCATTTTACAATCTTTATTTGTGTTTGTGTGTGTCCGCGTGTGCATGTGTGTGCGTGTGTGTGTGTGTGTGTGTGTGTGTGTGTGTGTGTGTGTGTGTGTGTGTGTGTGTGTGTGTGTGTGTGTGTGTGTGTGTGTGTGTGTGTGTGTGTGTGTGTGCGTCCTGTGTGTGTGCGCGTGCAGTACATATATGCGTTGATGACAGAGTGAGGAGGGAGTGAGGGAGGGAGGGAGGCAGATGAATAATGAATGAGTGACTGTCTTCCCAGACTCCCTGAGGGGAGATGGATGCGGGGACGAGGAGATGGATTTAGGGCTGAAAGGAAAGGAAAGAAGGGCAGAGAGAGAGAGAGAGAGAGAGAGAGAGAGAGAGAGAGAGAGAGAATGAATGGCTTTGGAACACATCCATCTCAATTATTATTATGTTTTTGGGCGATGGATGGAGATTGCGAGCTGAAGAGAGAGAGAGAGAGAGAGAGAGAGAGAGAGAGAGAGAGAGAGAGAGAGAGAGAGAGAGAGAGAGAGAGAGAGAGAGAGAGAGATGCTAAATCATGTAGCACAACTTTGAGCCATGGATCGATACAGGAGGATTGTAATAGTGTAATAATAGATTGGGGGGTGAAGGGGGGGTGGGGGTCGCAAGGGACTCTTATCGATTGATTCAAACATCAGTGCCGCAGTAGTTCCTGTCGATCATGATGTCATCCATGCCAAGTTCTCTAAGTCGAGTCATTTGAGGTAAATTAACTCTGGCATTTATTTGCACTGCTTGTTCAGGCGAGAGAGGTCATGTGGTATAAGAAAAAAATATATATATCGTATTAATGTTCCCTGTTTCCAGGAAACTCCCACACAATCTGGACTGGCCCGTTATTGGCTTGTATTGGAGTCTAATACAACTCCCTGGCTGGTCCGTTATTGTCTCGTATTGGAGTCTATATACAACTCCCTGGCTGGTCCGTTATTGGCTCGTATTGGAGTCTAATACAACTACCTGGCTGGCCCGTTATTGGCTCGTATTGGAGTCTATATACAACTCCCTGGCTGGTCCGTTATTGTCTCGTATTGGAGTCTATATACAACTCCCTGGCTGGTCCGTTATTGGCTCGTATTGGAGTCTATATACAACTCCCTGGCTGGCCCGTTATTGGCTCGTATTGGAGTCTAATACAACTCCCTGGCTGGCCCGTTATTGGCTTCTATTGGAGTCTAATACAACTCCCTGGCTGGCCCGTTATTGGCTTCTATTGGAGTCTAATACAACTCCCTGGCTGGTCCGTTATTGGCTTGTATTGGAGTCTAATACAACTCCCTGGCTGGTCCGTTATTGGCTTGTATTGGAGTATAATACAACTCCCTGGCTGGTCCGTTATTGGCTTGTATTGGAGTCTAATACAACTCCCTGGCTGGTCCGTTATTGGCTTGTATTGGAGTCTAATACAACTCCCTGGCTGGCCCGTTATTGGCTTGTATTGGAGTCTATATAAAACTCCCTGGCTGGCCCGTTATTGGCTTGTATTGGAGTCTATATACAACTTCCTGGCTGGCCCGTTATTGGCTTGTATTGGAGTCTATATACAACTCCCTGGCTGGTCCGTTATTGGCTTGTATTGGAGTCTAATACAACTCCCTGGCTGGCCCATTATTGGCTTGTATTGGAGTCTATATACAACTCCCTGGCTGGTCCGTTATTGGCTTGTATTGGAGTCTATATAAAACTCCCTGGCTGGTCCGTTATTGGCTTGTATTGGAGTCTAATACAACTCCCTGGCTGGCCCGTTATTGGCTTGTATTGGAGTCTAATACAACTTCCTGGCTGGCCCGTTATTGGCTTGTATTGGAGTCTATACACAACTCCCTGGCTGGTCCGTTATTGGCTTGTATTGGAGTCTAATACAACTCCCTGGCTGGCCCTTATTGGCTTGTATTGGAGTCTAATACAACTCCCTGGCTGGCCCGTTATTGGCTTGTATTGGAGTCTAATACAACTCCCTGGCTGGCCCGTTATTGGCTTGTATTGGAGTCTAATACAACTCCCTGGCTGGCCCGTTATTGGCTCGTATTGGAGTCTAATACAACTCCCTGGCTGGTCCGTTATTGGCTCGTATTGGAGTCTAATACAACTCCCTGGCTGGTCCGTTATTGGCTTGTATTGGAGTCTAATACAACTCCCTGGCTGGCCCGTTATTGGCTTCTATTGGAGTCTAATACAACTCCCTGGCTGGTCCGTTATTGGCTTGTATTGGAGTCTTTATACAACTCCCTGGCTGGCCCGTTATTGGCTCGTATTGGAGTCTAATACAACTCCCTGGCTGGCCCGTTATTGGCTCATATTGGAGTCTAATACAACTCCCTGGCTGGTCCGTTATTGGCTTGTATTGGAGTCTAATACAACTCCCTGGCTGGCCCGTTATTGGCTCATATTGGAGTCTAATACAACTCCCTGGCTGGTCCGTTATTGGCTTGTATTGGAGTCTAATACAACTCCCTGGCTGGTCCGTTATTGGCTTGTATTGGAGTCTAATACAACTCCCTGGCTGGCCCGTTATTGGCTCGTATTGGAGTCTAATACAACTCCCTGGCTGGCCCGTTATTGGCTTGTATTGGAGTCTAATACAACTCCCTGGCTGGTCCGTTATTGGCTTGTATTGGAGTCTAATACAACTCCCTGGCTGGCCCTTATTGGCTTGTATTGGAGTCTAATACAACTCCCTGGCTGGCCCGTTATTGGCTTGTATTGGAGTCTAATACAACTCCCTGGCTGGTCCGTTATTGGCTTGTATTGGAGTCTAATACAACTCCCTGGCTGGTCCGTTATTGGCTTGTATTGGAGTCTAATACAACTCCCTGGCTGGCCCGTTATTGGCTCATATTGGAGTCTAATACAACTCCCTGGCTGGCCCGTTATTGGCTTGTATTGGAGTCTAATACAACTCCCTGGCTGGTCCGTTATTGGCTCGTATTGGAGTCTAATACAACTCCCTGGCTGGCCCGTTATTGGCTTGTATTGGAGTCTAATACAACTCCCTGGCTGGCCCGTTATTGGCTTGTATTGGAGTCTAATACAACTCCCTGGCTGGCCCGTTATTGGCTTGTATTGGAGTCTAATACAACTCCCTGGCTGGCCCTTATTGGCTTGTATTGGAGTCTAATACAACTCCCTGGCTGGCCCGTTATTGGCTTGTATTGGAGTCTAATACAACTCCCTGGCTGGTCCGTTATTGGCTTGTATTGGAGTCTAATACAACTCCCTGGCTGGTCCGTTATTGGTTTGTATTGGAGTCTAATACAACTCCCTGGCTGGTCCGTTATTGGCTTGTATTGGAGTCTAATACAACTCCCTGGCTGGTCCGTTATTGGCTTGTATTGGAGTCTAATACAACTCCCTGGCTGGTCCGTTATTGGCTTGTATTGGAGTCTAATACAACTCCCTGGCTGGCCCGTTATTGGCTCGTATTGCCGTCTATACTATAGCTCCTGTTTCTAAATGCCTCCGATTGTTCGGACTGTTCTCTCTTTCCTTACATCATGCGGCAAATTTACTATTTACTATTTACTACTTACTATCTACTATTTACTATTTTCAAGTGCATGTTTGTTTGTACTCGGTCATGATGTATTGACAATGTTGTTAATCCATTCTGACCTGAGATCAGATTCATACGAGGTTTCCACTGGACACACACTGGTCCGATTAACCCATTCTGACCTGAGATCAGATTCTAAAAATGTCAGTCGTTCTTCGATTTTTTCAAAAATAGCAGACCTACAAGCTCGTAGCGCGCCACTCGGTGGCGTGCTACGAGCTTGTAGATCTGCTATTTTTCAATAGCTAAAGCATAACATGATGCTAACCCCCAAATGGGTTCCCGTTCAGAATGGGTTAATGCATTCGCATGTCTGTCATGATGCTCGGCCTGTTTTTGATTGATCGAATACTTTATTAGGCAACATAAATGCACACAGCACAATGTACAGTAAGGCATCTTTGTCCAAAAAAGGATATCACCGAAGAAAGACCTTTTGCGGCCTTGTTTCCATTTGGGTCCTATCCACTCACACATGACATGAATAATAAGTTAACACAGTAACAGTAAGTGATATAACAATAATAATTTATTTCCTCTAAACATGAAAACATACAGTATGCACAGGTTGGGGACGAAGGTTTAACCCAGGGGTGTCAAACTGGTGATCCGACGTCGTCTTATGCGGCCCGCCTGCCTCAAGCAAAAAAAAAAGAAAAAAAGAAAAAAAAAATGGGTTTTTCTTCTTTTTTTTTAAGCTAAAATATAGGCTAATAAGTAAGGCTGCATGATATATCGAACATGTACCTTCATCAGAGTGGAGAATATAAGTATAAATCAAGTTGAGCAAAGCCACTCTTCTCTGCCCCTCTCTCTAACAGTAACAGTAAACGATCGCTTGTTAAGTGCCTGCCAGACAGACAATCAGATGAAATTAAGGCAGGCGTAGAGTAGAGTGTAGACTAGTGAACTGAACATGTTCTCTTTATATCAAGTACTTCATACCAGCCCCTTATGAAACTACTTCTCCCCAAATCCAAATGGATTTCATTTTCCATCCTGAATGGCAGTAACTAGCATACAATGATAACTGAGAAGATCTCCACAAAGGTTTACTCATCAAAACTGATTATAAAACTGTAACCATCAAAGCATGCACTCAACATATAATGGTTATGTGACCATGGCATGTTCATAATATAAAATCTTATAAGTTGTATCTGATATTGATTAATATGGGGTGTGGGTTCAATGAATCGATTATTAATCGGCAGAGCTGTGGACTATTGTCAACATATTCCCCAATTTCCACTGAGATTATGGGGTGAATGAATGTGGCCAGACCCATCTTCTCTTTCTGTCATAGTGACATTGTCCTGCATCAGATCATGTCCAAATCAGGTTCTCCAATCTCCAGTAGCCTCTTCAGTCTTTTGAAGATTTTTTGAGTGGTGCTCCTTACGGAGCTATGTGTGTGGCTGGCTGGGTCTGAGCACTATGCGTGTGTGTTTGTGTGTGTGTGGCTGGCTGGCTGGCTGGGTCTGAGCATACATAGATAGATAGATTATAGCAGTGACTGACTGAGACATCGAGCGTGCGTGCGCAACTGGTTGTGGCCCCCATCAAGTGACCTTTTGACCAATGCGGCCCTCGCCCCAAGTTGAGTTTGACACCCCTGGTTTAATCGGAAGGGGGTTATTCGCACAAAGATTGTTGTTCTTCCGGTGTGTGTTCATCATCTTGTATATTATGTATCATTACTATATTGACTTATTGATACAATGTTGCGGGTGAATATAGGTGGGATGGGAGCGGCTAGTTTTATAGGAGAGCTTTGTTGTTTGTTTTGTCCTCGATTACAGTATGTATATGAATGTACTGTTGTATTGTCCTGTATTTGCTGTATGTTGCTGGACCCCCTCGAGATGACGAGATGATACATCTCAAGGGGATATCCTTTTCTCAATAAAGGTTCATATTAAACAACTCCCTGGCTGGTCCTTTGGCTTGTATTGGAGTCTAATACAACTCCCTCGCCAAACCAGTGGGATGCTCTCTTGACCTCGGGGGAGTGCTCGATACCAACTCCTTGACAGCCCCCCCCCCCCCCCCCCCCACACACACACACACACACACACACACACACACACACACACACACACACCAGCTTAGCTTTTTAAACCACTCTGACTAACACTCGGGCGGTCCCTGATCGCTCCCAGGATTAATAATGCAACGCCCCTTTTAGTGGTCAATGGTCTCGTTTGCTTTGTAGAACACTTGAGTATTGCACAAGGTCTTTGGTTAAAACGCTCTCAGCGAGAGACAGGGGAGAGAGAGAGAGAGAGAGAGAGAGAGAGAGAGAGAGAGAGCTAATGAGTGCTGCTGTGTAGAGCAGTCCATTAATGATGTCTATTTAACTGTAATATTCTTTTACTCTGAGTGAGCGAACGGAATGTTATGTTGACTAATCTGAACGGTATAGCTTATACTGTATTATGTTTGTACAAATAATTAACACAACTGTTGAGGTTGAAGGGCCTCCTATTGACGCATGCAGATCCTACTGTATGTGTTCGGATGGGAAGGACCTCTCAGCTGTTCTGAGATCAGATCCTACTGTATGTGTTCGGATGGGAAGGACCTCTCAGCTGTTCTGAGATCAGATCCTCTGTGTGTGTTCAGATGGGAAGGACCTCTCAGCTGTTCTGAGATCAGATCCTCTGTGTGTGTTCAGATGGGAAGGACCTCTCAGCTGTTCTGAGATCAGATCCTCTGTGTGTGTTCAGATGGGAAGGACCTCTCAGCTGTTCTGAGATCAGATCCTCTGTATGTGTTCAGATGGGAAGGACCTCACGGCCAAGCTACACCAGGCTTTTCTCGTAGGTTTACTCTAAACGTGCGGACCGTGCGTGCGTAAGACAAATGCCCCGCGGCTACATCCATCTGTCAGACGCGCGGCAGGTTTGTGCGGGACCTTCCGGGAGGATATATAGATACGCGCACATGGGGGCATTAATATACGCACGTAAAAAAATTAGAACCGATCCTATTTTTAGAGCAGGCGTAGGATGGCCCGCGGTATCCGTGCGTCTGGTGTAGCTGGTATCATTGACATTATATTGGTCCTATCCAAACACACTGTATGCGCGCAGTAAACTACGCACACGCACAACATTGCCTGGTGTAGCTTGGCCGTCAGCTGTTCTGACGAGAGGAAGTGTGAAGGCCAAGCTACACCAGGCAATTTTGCGCGCGTGCGTATGCGTTTACTGCGCGTTTACTGCGCGTTTACTGCACGCGTTTACTGCGCGTGCGTATGCGTTTACTGCGTGCGTTTACTGCGCGCGTTTACTGCGCGCGTACAGTGCGTTTGGATAGGACCAATATAATGTCAATGATACCAGCTACACCAGACGCACGGATACCGCGGGCCATCCTACACGTGCTCTAAAAATAGGATTGGTTCTAATTTTTTTACGTGCGTATAATGCCCCCATGCGCGCGTATCTATATATCCTCCCGGAAGGTCCCGCACAAACCTGCCGCGCGTCTGACAGATCGATGTAGCCGCGGGGCATTTGGCTTACGCACGCACGGTACACCAGGCTTTTCTCGCGCGTTTACTCTAAACGCGCGAGAAAAGCCTGGTGTAGCTTTGGCCGTGAGATTATGTACGCCATTCAGTGCTCTTGCACGCACGCACGCACGCACGCATGCACGCACACACGCACGCACGCACGCACACACGCACACATTTCAAGGACTCCTTGGAAGAACAGAGCAAGCACACTTTGTGCGATGTTACATTTTGAAAAGGTGCTTTTGTCTTGGAGTATAAGCAGCAAAGCAGGTGGAAACAGTGCCGAGACCATGAAGAGGCAAATGTACCCATTTTGAAGAAGTCGAAAATAACGGGGAAACGTTTTTAGACGACAATCTGACGCTAAGGAGCTAAAGGAACAAACAGATCCGGTGTACTGTATATACTGTACGCTGGGGACCAATCAGAGGACGAGGCACAGCTGGAGGCGCCGCGGGGAACCAGGATGAGCGTTGAATAACCAGATGATGATTGGCGGGCTGATGGACTCAACCAACAGAACCAGATGCTGATTGGCGGGCTGACGGACTCAACCAATGGAGCTGCAGCACACGAGACAGGCTGTACGAGAACAGAACAACAATACACAACAAAACAGGACAGTTTTTGCTTCAAATAAACACACGCTTTAACCCATTCTGACCTGAGATCAGATTTATACGAGGTTTCCCACTGGACACACACACTGGTCTGATTAACCCGTTCTGACCTGAGATCAGATTCATACGAGGTTTCCACTGGACACACACACACTCGTCTGATTAACAAAAAGGCATCTTGACATTTTGGAGAATAAAATAAATAAAAATAAAATAAATACTAGACCTATTCCCACGCAAGTCGAGAACGATGCAAGTCGGTAATAACCAATACAATAACCCATCTGCATAACCCATCTGGTTATGCAAAATACCTGTTGTACCCATTGTCACGAGTACGTGTCTGTCTGTCTCTGTCTCTGTCTCTGTCTCTGTGTCTGTGTCTGTGTCTGTGTCTGTGTCTGTGCCTGCCTGCCTGCCTGCCTGCCTGCCTGCCTGCCTGCCTGCCTGCCTGCCTGCCTGCCTGCCTGCCTGCCTGCCTGTCTGTCTGTCTGTCTGTCTGTCTGTCTGTCTGTGTTTGCGTGCCTGCCTGCCTGCCTGTCTGCCTGCCTGCCTGCCTGTGTCCCCCTTATGTCCATGCTGTATGGAGAGCTACTGTATGTATATCAGAAAAATATGAGGAAGGAAGGACAGTGAAACGGATATTATTTATAGTAGGGTTTTATTGTAGGATGGTATTTAGAGTATAGGATATTTCACCTACTTGTTCTCAAGTGTTGTTGTGCCAGCTCTCCAAAAAGACACAATCACATAATATTCATATTCATATTCATATTCATATTCATATTCATATTCATATGCATATGCATATGCATATTCATATTCATATTCATATTCATATTCATATTCATATTCATATTCATGATTGATTGAATAATAATACAACTAATGCCTGAATAAAAACAGGCCTGAATAGAAGACATACAAATGCAGTAAACGGAAAAAAGGAACATCACAGGTGTCCAAAAATTACGTTTTAGCAAATTCAACATAAAGAAGGCGTCACCAGGGCGGAAACAAGGCAGAACGAGCCTGCTGGTTGGTCAGTCAGGGGACCAATCAGAAGGCTGACAAAGGGTGAATTTGGGAGCACCCTATATTCAGTATAGGCTATAATGAGCATAATTTTGGGGGTCCTTGACATGAAAAGGTTTTTGGAACGCCTGGCTATAAGTCCAAAGGAAAGCACCCACATCCCAACAAAACAATTCAGACCTACTCCCACGCTCATCGACAACAGTACGTACATTTGGAGGAAAGGAGCGGAAGTGCCCGATGCAGCGTGTGAACCAGTGTTGTTTTCGCCAACTAAAACTAAGACGAAAAATGTTCGTCGACTACCTTTTTTCACGGACGAAAACTAAATGGAAACTAAATGAAAACTAAGCTATGGTGACTAAAACTAAGACTAAATATACTGACAATTTCGTCGACAAATAAAAACTAGACTAAAATGTTAGGAAGGGACTAGTGGACAACAGATCCAGTATAAGTCATTTTACACTTGGTTGCATGCTGAAAATAGCCGATCTACAAGCTCACAACGCGTCGCAGTGCGACGCGTTGTGGGCTTGCATTGTGGGCTTGCCTTGCATTGTGGGCTTGCCTTGCGTTGTGGGCTTGTGTAAAAACACTCATTACGACGGCATCAAGACCCGCCAAAATACATTTTAGTCGACTAAATCAACTGTAGATTTAGTCGACTAAAATCTTATGACGTTTAGTCGACTAAAACGAGACTAACACTAACACATTCCAGGTGACTAAAATGTGACTAAAACTAAATGAAGTTTCAGTCCAAAGACTATATGACTAAAACTAAAATAGAAATGTGCTGCCAAAAACAACACTGGTGTGAACTTAATTTCCTTTCCTCCGGCTTATGGCACAGCCCATTCAGCCCATTCTTTCGTTTTCATCTTCCCAGCCCTCGAGAGAAGCTGTCTGGTCTCGTGTTTTAGACAACGCTGCTGGTGGCTTAATGCTATACATTTAAGCAATAATATTACACGAGAGGGTGTGTGGTTTAACGTGATTATTGCCACGACAGCGACGCGGTCAGGAACGAGACGGAGTCGAATTCCGCAAGCATCACTGAAGTGGCAATAATCACGTTAAACCACACCCTCAAGTGTAATATTGCAATTCTACCATAGTTACCCTTAAAACTAAGAAAATCGCTGAAAAAAATATTTTTTTATTGACAGATGTAGTCACTATACTGTAAATCCCTGGAACATGTGACGCGTTTAAAGGAGAATTCCATACTAAAGGGCTTTCTTACCTTTCTTTGTAGTTGTTACGTCCCCACCAAAGAGGTCCAGGTGTTATTCTGTGCAAAAGCTCCTTATTGTCTGTTTCCCCTACCATAAGCCCTAAATGAATGCCGTTCAATTGAATGGGAATTGAATGGGGCTATGGGGTGTTGTGCTAATTCGCTTATTTCCATCGCTCAAAATTATAATTTCTTTGTATAATCCTCTCTTCATAATGTAAATAATATCCCAAGCGGCACACTTTACTACTTCTTTCGATGGAAATAAGCGAACTAGCATAACAACCAGTGTTGTTTTTGGCAGCAAATTTCTATTTTAGTTTTAGTCATATATAGTCTTTGGACTGAAACTTCATTTAGTTTTAGTCACATTTTAGTCACCTGGAATGTCTTAGTCGACTAAATGTCATAAGATTTTAGTCGACTAAATCTACAGTTGATTTAGTCGACTAAAATCTTTTTTGGCGGGCCTTGATGGCGTCGTAATGAGTGTTTTTACACTTGCTGAAAATAGCCGATCTACAAGCATGCAACCAAGTGTAAAATGACTTATACTGGATATCTTGTCCACTAGTCCCTTCCTAACATTTTAGTCTAGTTTTTATTTGTCGACGAAATTGTCAGTATATTTAGTCTTATAGTCTTAGTCATCGTAGCTTAGTTTTCATTTAGTTTCCATTCGTTTTCGTCAGTGAAAAAAGGTAGTCGACGAACATTTTTCGTCTTGGTTTTAGTCGACGAAATCAAAACACTGCTTTCAACGCGTGCATGATGCTACTGTAAGAAAAAAAAGAAAATAGAGAGAGAGAGAAAGGAAATGTGGCCTGCGGCGCTCTGAACAGCACATACTCTCCATTGTGTAAATGAGTGGTGAGGGAGGTGCAGAGGCACGACTGCAATGTAGGGTTCTCTGTGGAGGATCTGTCTGAGCCTCCCGGAGCGCCGTGTGACAGATAATCTGTAGGAGATCTTACACGGCGGAGCCAGCAGGGATTATTAGGAGATTATGACTAATACGGAGCCGTAACATATCGACAAAGCTGCGCTATATCAAACCCATAAGGGCCAATAGGAGGTCAGTGTTGTTTTTGTCGACTACCTTTTTTCACTGACTAAAACTAAATAAAAACGAATCTATGGTGACTAAAACTAAGACTAAATATACTGACAATTTCATCAACAAATAAAAACTAGACTAAAATGTTAGGAAGGGACTATAGTGGACAAGAGATCCAGTTTTATGCTGGGTTGCATGCTGAAAATAGCAGATATACAATAGATCTGCTATTTTCAGCATGCAACCAAAGTGTAAAATATGTCATTACAACGACATCAAGGCCTGTCAAAACACATTTCAGTCGACTAAATCAACTGTTGATTTAGTCGACTAAAATCGTATGACATTTAGTCGACTAAAACTAGACTAAACACTAGAACATTCCAGGTGACTAAAATGTCACTAGAACTAAGTGAAAACTATTCAAGAGACTAATGACTAAAACTAAAATAGAAATTTGCTGCCAAAAACAACACTGCAATAGGAGCGCTGCATGGCTATATCAAACCGAAGGACCAATAGGAGCGCTGCATGGCCCGGGCTGTGCTATATCAAACCGAAGGCCCAATAGGAGCGCTGGCCTCATTTCTTCCCGGGGACTCTGAGGGAGCGTATAGCGGTATATATATATATATATATATATATATATATATATACACGCTGCATGCCGTAACGCAGCTCGCGGCATCGTTTGATTTACTACGACACGTGTTTCTTTCGCTGTATTTTATGTTCTATTTAATTCAATAAAGATGAATGTGTTTCTGCGAGTTACTGTAGCTTCAGACATTTGTTGCTCTTTGCAGCTGTAGGCGGTGTTATTTTTTACAGTGAATTTAGAGTTTTAGTCTTTAGTCAGTCTTTTGAATAATTTTCATTTAGTTTCATAGTCACATTTTCTAGTCACCTGAAATGTTCCGGTGTTAGTCCAGTTTTAGTCGACTAAATGTCATACGATTTTAGTCTACTAAAATGTGTTTTGACAGGCCTTGGTGTCTTTGTAATGGCACGTTGTGAGCTTGTAGATCTGCTATTTCCAGCATGCAACCACGTGTAAAATGACTTATACTGGATCTCTTGTCCACTAGTCCCTTTATAACATTTTAGTCTAGTTTTTATTTGTTGACGAAATTGTCAATATATTTAGAATTAGTTTTAGTCATCATAGATTCGTTATTAATTAAGTCAGGTAGTCGACGAACATTTTTCGTCTCAGTTTTAGTCGACGAAAACATCACTGGAAGTAGGTATGCTCAAATATTCCAAAGTACAAATGACATAAATAAACAAGGCATACATTTCCTTTTTAATAAGAATGTATATGTAATGTAATGCTGTATCATTTAGCCTTCAGGGTGTATGCTCAACATTTATGGAATCATTGCCAAGACAAGACTCTTAAAGATGGATTGCCGTGATGTTTTTCCACCCTAAAACATGATCATCAGGTCCTATTATATAAGGAGGTATATTTTTCTCCCAAAATGTGTACAGTATTTGTTAAAATGTTGTTTATATATGGACACGCCCACCAGTTCATTAAGTATGCCTGGTCTGCCTGGTGGGTGGTGATTGGGTGGTGATCCACCTGAACTGAAGCCGCACCCACAGCTGTAGTTGTATGATAAAGGGGGAGGGGTTAGGGGAGGGGCTGATAGTGTGATGTCACTATATCACTGTTTATTTCATTGGCCCGTTTGACTGTCAAGGGTTCAGCCTCCAGGAAGAAACCCTAAATACAAATGTAATACACCATTGCACATACAAACGACTCCAGGGTGTCTAATGAAGTACTGTCACCTCATAGACACATGAAAAACTGGAAAAAATACACAAAAATTGTGGCACTCCATCTTTAAACTGACCTCACGCTAGAGGAAGGCGTATATGCACATGCTTTTTGTAATATAAGGTTATAAGGTTTTGTTATATGTGTTTGTGTATTATATCTTATGTACCTTGTGTCCATGTGATGTATTCCTGTAAATGTTCATGTTTGTATACAGGGCGCCATTGAGAAAGAGACCCTGGTCTCAATTGGATCATTCCCCTGAAATAGATGTTTCAATCAATCAATCAATTTAGAACAAAGGTACACACACATGCGCACGCACGCACGCACACGCACAAGCACACGGTCACGGTCACACACACATGGTCACACGCCCACGCACACTGTCCAAAGCACAGAAATAACCAGTGAATGATGTGATCTGGGTGTAAAACGCAACAGCCTGCTGACCAACTGGTATTAAATCATCCAATCGAGCTGCAGAACGCCAACCAGCTGGCCTATTCATCATCCAATTAGGAGGCAGGATGCTAAACGGTGATTCATGCATGGCTCAAAGCCTAACAAGAGGAAGGATCCCATGACACGCACAACAAGCACGCACGCACGCACGCACGCACGCACGCACGCACGCACGCACGCACGCATACACGCACGCATACACGCACGCACGCACGGTTCTGTCTTGTGATATATCTTGTTGCCAGCTTCACCTAGCTGGAAAGCAGGATCATCAGGGGTGCTTCTCTGTACTACCGTGCCCAAACAGGTGTGCGTGTGCGTGTGCGTGTGCGTGTGCGTGTGCGCGTGCGTGCAGGTGGGCATGCTTGTTTTGATGTGCATGTCTCTTGCCTACGTCTCATGGGCTGCTGAGCCTGCTTCCAAAGTTAATTTAATTTAGAAATGATGGACCTAAGTGTCGCTGTCCATGTTTAGTAACTGTAGCTGTCCATGGTTCTGAAGTCACTGTAGCTGTCCATGGTTCTATAGTAACTGTAGCTGTCCATGGTTCTGAAGTCACTGTAGCTGTCCATGGTTCTATAGTAACTGTAGCTGTAACCATGGTTCTACAGTAACTGTAGCTGTCCGTACCCACGCACACAATGCACGCGCATGCACATGCACACACACACACACACAGAGTCCTGTTTGACACAGAGAAGGACTAAGTAAAAATAGAGAAAAGGCGTATGGTTTTGTGGGATCGTGAGTGACATATGGTACAGAAGATCAGGGGGGAGGGGGGGAGAGAGAGAGAGAGAGAGAGAGAGAGAGAGAGAGAGAGAGAGAGAGAGAGAGAGACAAGGTGACATTGGATGAATGAGAGGTGTGTTGGGTTGGGTTGTGATGTGAAGATCAATCATTTTCTAGCATCATTAGTGGAGTTGCAGCAGTGAGTGCTCTATCCCAGAGGCCTCCATGGGACTCTGTGGTGGAAAGTATATGACTAAGTTTACTTCATAGGATTTCCAATTCCCATTAACACTAGGAAGTCTGAGCAGCCGTTCTGACCGAATTTGAAATTTCAACGTTTATTTTCTTAGCCCATGGAGTCCAGAGAAAGTTCCCCTTGCATGACTTTGTCTAAATATTCGATTGAAATCATCTCTGTTTTTTTTCCATTTGAAACGTTTTGTAAATATGATTTTAGGCATATATCTCTTACTCAGTCTGACTATAATCGGCCCAATCGACTGCCGTCCCCCTTTCTCCCCCACTCGTCTTTTGTTTGCGCTGCTTGATAATGGTGTTAATGGTGATTCCCCGACATTTCCTTTTCACTTGATATCGTTTCGTAGAGAGCGCCTACACAACCGATTCATATACCAAATGAAAGCCCCAATTCCATAGTTTACGTGAAAAAAAAAGAACACACAAACAGCTGGAGACTGCATTGTTGTTGTTGTTGTTCAAGCCTGCATTCCATGTCCAACAAATTACATCATATACGTTTGGCTGGTTAATTAACTTGGAATTTGTTTATTATTTTGATAAGATAATAGGAATATGAATACAATGATTATTATCATTGTTATTATTATTATTGAATGCTCGGTTAGACTCGACCCGACATTTACTTTCCATGAAGCGAGAACGCTTGCCGATGCGCGATACAAAATAAAAAGTGTTGAACAGTTCTTTCTGCAAGCGACGTGGAACGTATGTAGGCCTGCTGCTGTGGATTAATTTGTTCTGGCATATAGGCTCAATATCGCCAGCTCTTTGTCAGTCAAAAGAGTTCAGCCTGTCCGTCCTTTATCTGTAAACTTTTCTGCAAGCGACCAGACCCGTGGAACTTTCCTTTTTCTCTCTCTCTCCCTCTCAGGGAAGCATGTAAATGTCTATTTAGTGTGCAAGGCTTACATCCGGTCTAAAGCCCACCCACTGTATGGGCTGATTTCCATACACAATACATACACGATCCATATCCTCTCCTCACCGGATGTTGAATTTTTATTTTTATTTGAACGACAAATGCAATGTTTTTTATTAATTAAACTGATATAACAACATAACGTGGCTAATAATTGTTTATTTGGAATGTACTTTGGCTGGTAATTTAGGTAAATATAACGCGACTCACTTGTATAAGTAATATACCGCGGACAGGCCGCATTTAATGCAATACATTGGCTTTAGTAATGTTGTTAGCTTATAATATTAGCAACTGTAAGCTAACGGCTGGAGGACTACGGACAATCCGGTCAATAACATCATTACACTTAAACATTAATACAATTATGTCATGTTTACATGCCTAGTCAAGCAGTCTGTACATCGCGTGGGGACACATATATTAATTACATCGATAACACACAAGAAAAGACAAGTGATCTTGCTCTTTTGGAAGGAAAAAAAGAACAACAAAAGGCAGCAACGCGACACTCTTCCATGGCTATGTTGCAATATAGTACTAACGGGCAACGGCAAAATATATATTTTTCACATGTATTATTAGTTTTATACATTTTAGGAGTGAAAACATGTGTTAAGAAACATATTATGATTTAATTCGTTGGAAATGGGATGCAGGCTTGAACAATGTCTTCTCCAGCTGGAGAGGGACGAGTGGGGGAGAGAGTGGCCAATCAAATCGCACCAAAAACACGGTCCCCCTGACCGTTCAGCCGACTGAGTAGTAGTGAAATGTTTTCAGACTTCGTAGTGTTAATAACAATCCACTACATATCAGGTCCAAATATTGTACTTTTATACCACTATACGATTACAGTTATCCGGTTTTTACATTGTTTTCCAATGATACATTTCGGCCATTTTGAAAATCAATCTACAAGCTCACAATGCGTTTGCGACGATGTGACGCATCGTTTGCTTGTAGATCTGCTATTGCCTATTGTCCATTTGAAAACCTGAAATGAGACATTCTGCATGAAGAGTACTTTACACTTTTGCAGTAATTGATCCTTTTACTCAAGTACAAAATGTGCAGTACTTTTCCACCACTGAAATTCCAGATTTTTTTTTTCTTTTTATGTATTTAACTTTTTTTTTTATCCCACGATTTTGTAACCCATTTTTCACCCCTGTGTGTCAATCATCTAATGTGATCCTGGGCTCTACACACCCTCCACCAACCTAGTCCCCATATATGGGGGACTAACGGACTTGAACTCATGCTTCCTTCATGCCTGAGTGTCCAAGTTGCTCCTTTACACCTGACAGGGGGGACTTTCCCTGGTAGGACGTATAGCGCGTGGAAGGAACACGTTATTCCAACCAGTTCCTTTCCCCTCCATCAGGCGGCCCGGCTGGCCAGGGGGAGGCAGTTTAGAGACCAGGATTGTAGCTCTCTCTGTTGGTGGGTCAGCCTTTTCGTCGGTCCAAACTTTTCAAGCAGAAAGACAGACCTTTTCTGCAGGGATTTGGCCACAACTGGTAGAGGCCTAGATGTACTATGTTTGCCAACTGTTCAAATGTTCCCCTATGTGTAGTCTAGGAAAATTGGCCTCAGATCCTGTGCAGCAGGGGCGTGGCCCAGTGCGTTGTGTTTCAAATGAAATGCGAATCAAAAGACAGGGGCGGGTTCCACATGGAGTGGGCGCTACATCTAAATAAGACGGAAGGGAAACAATTGAGCGGTGGTGGTCTACTACAATTCAATTTGGAACTGGATTCCCTTCGGACTATTTTCATGATTTGCACAGACAGTGCTTCAGACCGGAAAGGGGAGTGTCCACTCAGATTCTGAGCGCATCGTACTTCCCTCTGGGGAGTCTCCCTAGGGACCATGGGCTATAGTCCATAGACCATGGGCTATAGTCCATAGACCATGGGCTATAGCCCATAGACCATGGGCTATAGTCCATAGACCATGGGCTATAGTCCATAGACCATGAGCTATAGTCCATAGACCATGAGCTATAGCCCATCGTCTCTGAGTGATTTTCGTCTTTTTTTCAAATAGTCTCCATGAAGGCTGCAGCTCTTTCCTCTTTGATGGTGTTGAACTTTTCAAAGCCATCATGACATCCAGACGGATGCTTTTAAAAAATGTCTATAAAATATACTTTATAGTTTCCTCTTCTTTCCAGACTGTACTTTGAACTTTTCCTCGACTATAACGAGTCATCAGAAAACCTGACGACACTTATTTCAAACTTATTATAGTCAGCAGCAGCACCTCAGGAAACCCTTTGTCTTTGCATTTTTGGATGTGCAAGCTTGACAGATGTGCGTGCGTGCGTGTGTGCGTGCGTGCGTGCGTGCGTGCGTGCGTGCGTATTTGAGGTATTTGAGGTATTTCTGCACGTTTGCTGTATTATAGGTGGTTGCACACCGGGCGAGTTTTTTCGGAAAACCGATGGAGAAACGCAGCTTAAAAATCCGAATTTGCGTCCGGTGTGTGGAGACCTTAAGCCACCCCCTCGGAAACAGTGTAGAAGCCATTCTGACCAACAAAGTCCTAGCTAGCCTGTAACACAGAGTTCCCCAATTCATTTTCCTCAAGGGCCATATTTTGACTAGCGTACCAGGCTGGGGGCCGAGTCCGCACGCGCGAGGTCGAGGTCTTGCCCTGAAAATTCATTTTCAGGGCAAGACCCCATTTGAAAAAGATGCCCAGTTTGACATGCATAGGCTACTGACCCCCATTTAATGCCATTTATATATATATTTTAAATTCTTCCAGGGGCCACAAGGGGGCGCTCCGCGGGCCGCAAATGGCACACGGGCCGCCTATTGGGGAACCCACAATCTATCTACTGCCTCAAAGTGTGTGGCTCAAATTAGTATCCATCCATCTTCAACCGCTTATCCGTAGTCGGGTCGCGGGGGCAACAGCATCACTTCAGTGATGCTTGCGGAACTCGAATACGTCTCGTTCCTTACCGCGTCACTGTCGTGGCAATAATCACGTTAAACCACACCCCCTCCTGTAATATTGCTTAAATAAACGTATACAGTGAGGGGGGGGGGGGGAAGGGGTGGTGCACTGGGTGGGGGGGATTCAGATTTTTAACGGGGGCCAGTTTCGAATAGCAGCCGTCCTTATACTGTAGGTGGTCTTTGAGAGCAGTTTTGAAGGAGTCAAGGGATTCGCATGTCTTAAGGCCTATTCATAGTCTGGATTTTCGGTGGTGAGGTGACCACCGCTCTGGTGGTGAGCTGACCACCGGAGCTGAAATAACGTTGAGCGGTGGTGAGTAAAAACAGAGAGAAGGGCTGGAGCGGTGGCGGTGGTTTGGTCTTCACCGCGGCTCGTGACGTCATGTTGTAGTTCGGTGGTCACCTAACCACCGAAAATCCAGACTATGTATGAGCCTTTAAAGGACCACTTCACCACTTTTCAACCTATCTTCATATAATAGGTCCTCACTAATAATCATGAAAAAACGGCACGATTATTTTCTACTCTGTCTGTGTCTCATACATAGGAGGGCTGTGGGCAGTTTAGAAACCGTCTTCCAGTGACATCATCATTAGGCAGATTTGTTTTAAACAAGATTTTTCTTTTTACAAAAATGTTTAGATTTTCATCATCGTGAGAACGACGGCTTCCATTTTCGCATTGCAACTTTTCAGGACTAGAAAGCCTGCAGTTTCTATGAGCTTGTATTCCCCATCGATGATGTCACTGGAAGACGGATTCTAAACTGCCCACAGCCCTCCTATGAGACACAGACCGAGTAGAAAAAGATTGCGCCATTTTTTCATGATTATTAGTGAGGACCTATTATATGAAGATAGGTTAAAAAGTGGTGAAGTGGTCCTTTAATGACTGTTGGTAGGGCGTTCCAGATTTTGGTGGCATAGGAGCGAAATTAATTCAGTCCCTTGTTTCGGACCACATCTGAACCGCTGCCGGGCTTTTCTAACTCAGTAGGGAGGCTGCTATAGAACCCAGCAGAACAGAACAGAACACTATAGAACCCAGCAGTACAGAACAGAACAGAACACTATAGAACCCAGCAGTACAGAACAGAACAGAACAGAACACTATAGAACCCAGCAGTACAGAACAGAACAGAACACTATAGAACCCAGCAGTACAGAACAGAACAGAACACTATAGAACCCAGCAGTACAGAACAGAACAGAACACTATAGAACCCAGCAGTACAGAACAGAACAGAACACTATAGAACCCAGCAGTACAGAACAGAACAGAACACTATAGAACCCAGCAGTACAGAACAGAACAGAACACTATAGAACCCAGCAGTACAGAACAGAACAGAACACGGAGCCTTGAGCAAACAGTCAAGCATTCAAAACTAAATGGGTACAAAGGGAGGAGATTTGCCGCGCCGGTATTGCTGTAATTTAGACGTGCTTTCCGGCACTTTATCTCGATGGGTGTTATATACAACCGCTTTGCCGTGATGCAGAGTCACATCAATGCGCTTCAGGTAAAAAAAAACAGAAGCTCTATCTCGCACAGAAAACGCTGCATTCGTTCTGCACTTCCTGAGCATACTCTCAGGAGAGGGAATCACGTACGGTCGCCAATTTGTGGGAATAACATGTACAGTACGAGGGGGCTGATGGCGTGTATAAGTGCACCACAATTTACAGTTGAGTGTGTCTCTCTACGAGAGAAGAGAAACGTGTTTTTCCCCCACATGCAATATTATCCAAAAACATGGCTCATTATGTTGTCGCGGTGACGGCAGTAAAACCGTCATTTAACACACTTTGGGCGGTAACCCCTTTTGGTGTTAGCTTTATGCTATGCTTTAGCTATTGAAAAATAGCAGATCTACAAGCTCATAGCGCGCCACCAAGTGGCGCACTACGAGCTTGTAGATCTGCTATTTTTGAAAGATCGAAGAACGACTGACATTTCTAGAATCTGATCTCAGGTAAGAATGGGTTAATCAGACCAGTGTGTGTGTCCAGTGGAAACCTCGTATGAATCTGATCTCAGGCCAGAATGGGTTAATCAGACCAGTGTGTGTGTCCAGTGGAAACCTCGTATGAATCTGATCTCAGGTCAGAATGTGTTAAGCAGCAGCGAAATGGCCCCTCGCTGAGAACAGGTACATTCAACCGATGACTGCAACGCTTAACGGGATATTCGTCATGTTCTTATCTTTTCTTATACCCTCCTTTAATTAGGTGTCTGTAGGAGAGAGATTTGCGGCAGACACTAAAACCAAGACATTACAATCTGTAATCTCCGCTAAAGTGCAAGTCTCATCGTTTTCTCCAAGTAAACACAGTACATAGTCTATACGTAAAGCCAAAAGCTATTACAGTAGACATAAAACAGAAAAAGGCACTGCTGTTGCAGCAACCGCACAATTCACAGCGACACTAATGCATTATGGGAAGGCCTTCTCGATAAAAGTGTGCACTAAAAAGAAGTGATTTAACCCATTCTGAACGGGAACCCATTTTGGTGTTAGCATCATTATAGAGAGAAGACTTACGCACACCCGGCAGGCAATTTGGAGCAGGTGCGATGATGACAAAGAGTATACAATGTGGAAGAAGGGACATCCGCACACTGCCACTTAGCTAGTTCAGAGCAATTTTAGTAATTGAGCAACGTTTCGGTCTTGCGACCTTCCTCAGGCTTAATTCAAGGATGGGCTGACATTGTCACTAAATACATTTCAGGAAGTGTAAACAACCAATCAAAATGCATGTAATTTAGCCAAACAGATAACAGCTGTGAAGAACCTTGTCACGTGACTTGAAGGTGCAGTGTTTCTGTGAACATTCCTCATATTATATATCATTGAAAATAACAGTTTACAATAATACAGGGGAAAATAATTATACATAAATGTCATGCCATACAACATACAAGGAAGACATACAGTAAAATAAGCAAATACATGTCAAATGTAAGATCCTACTCTGTCCGAAAGAGTGGAAAAGAATAAGAAAAAAATATAATGAAAATGTAACCATCATGTCGTGCTTTAGCTATTTAAAAATAGCAGATCTACAAGCTCATAGCGCGCCACCGAGTGGCGCACTACGAGCTTGTATGTCTGCTATTTTTGGAAAAAATCGAAGAACGACTGACATAATGGGTTAATCAGACCAGTGTGTGTCCAGTGGAAACATCGTATGAATCTGATCTCAGGTCAGAATGGGTTAAAGGGAGACGTTGATCGAGCATGATCTCCTCAAGCAGGTGGTTCCAGAGTCTAGTTGATTTTGTCGACTAAAACTATGACAAAAAAAAGTTTTTTTTCATGAAATCTAAAAGAAAAACTAAAATGTATTATATAGTCCCGGCCGGGGATGTACTTGGAAATGTTTTGAAATAATAATAATAATAATAATTCAAAACAAAACATAGGGAGCCATGATTATGTAAATGTGACTGCGGGAACGACGGACGAATTAGGACGGCAAAAACCATGACCTGCGACAGGAAGTAATCTGTTGGAGCTCACTGTATACCCTGTCAAACTGTCCATGAGTGTGTGTGTGCGTGCGTACGTGCGTGTGTGCGTGTGTGCGTGCAGAGATGGGCAAAATACATTGAAAATGTATTTTGATACAAAATACAAATACTGGGTCAAAAAATGTATCTAAATACAAAATACAAAATACATCTTCCATCCCAGCGAAATACAAATTACAAAATACAAAAAAGTATTTCAAATACGTATTTCAAATACATGTATTTCAAATACTGCCCATCTCTGCCCATTTTCATTGAAAATGTATTTTGATACAAAATACAAAAATACTGGGTCAAAAAATTTATCTAAATACAAAATACATCTAATTTCTTCCATCCCAGCGAAATACAAATTACAAAATACAAAAAGTACTTCAAATACATGCGTGTCTACATCTCTGCGTGCGTGCATGCGTGCATGCGTGCGTGCACAGACTGCTGGACCGGACAGAGGACCTACGACTAAGTGCGAAGTGGTCAGACTGACCGAGGACACATCCTCGGTCAGTAGATGACTGACCGAGGACACATCCTCGGCGACAGCAACACTGGCTTGATCGTTTAATTCAGGGACTGAATGTCGCCTTCAGTAAACAATTGGTTGTTTGGTACATAATTAAACCGTTGTGCTGGTGGTGCTGATGTTGGTTGGTACATAATTAAACCGTTGTGCTGGTGGTGCTGATGTTGGTTGGTACATAATTAAACCGTTGTGCTGGTGGTGCTGATGTTGGTTGGTACATAATTAAACCGTTGTGCTGGTGGTGCTGATGTTGGTTGGTACATAATTAAACCGTTGTGTTGGTGGTGCTGATGTTGGTACATAATTAAACCGTTGTGTTGGTGGTGCTGATGTTGGTACATAATTAAACCGTTGTGTTGGTGGTGCTGATGTTGGTACATAATTAAACCGTTGTGTTGGTGGTGCTGATGTTGGTACATAATTAAACCGTTGTGCTGGTGGTGCTGATGTTGGTTGGTACATAATTAAACCGTTGTGTTGGTGGTGCTGATGTTGGTACATAATTAAACCGTTGTGCTGGTTGGTGCTGATGGTGGTACATAATTAAACCGTTGTGCTGGTGGTGCTGATGTTGGTACATAATTAAACCGTTGTGCTGGTGGTGCTGATGTTGGTACATAATTAAACCGTTGTGTTGGTGGTGCTGATGTTGGTTGGTACATAATTAAACCGTTGTGCTGGTGGTGCTGATGTTGGTACATAATTAAACCGTTGTGCTGGTGGTGCTGATGTTGGTACATAATTAAACCGTTGTGCTGGTGGTGCTGATGTTGGTACATAATTAAACCGTTGTGCTGGTGGTGCTGATGTTGGTACATAATTAAACCGTTGTGCTGGTGGTGCTGATGTTGGTTGGTACATAATTAAACCGTTGTGCTGGTGGTGCTGATGTTGGTACATAATTAAACCGTTGTGTTGGTGGTGCTGATGTTGGTTGGTACATAATTAAACCGTTGTGTTGGTGGTGCTGATGTTGGTACATAATTAAACCGTTGTGCTGGTGGTGCTGATGTTGGTACATAATTAAACCGTTGTGCTGGTGGTGCTGATGTTGGTACATAATTAAACCGTTGTGTTGGTGGTGCTGATGTTGGTTGGTACATAATTAAACCGTTGTGCTGGTGGTGCTGATGTTGGTACATAATTAAACCGTTGTGCTGGTGGTGCTGATGTTGGTACATAATTAAACCGTTGTGCTGGTGGTGCTGATGTTGGTACATAATTAAACCGTTGTGCTGGTGGTGCTGATGTTGGTTGGTACATAATTAAACCGTTGTGCTGGTGGTGCTGATGTTGGTACATAATTAAACCGTTGTGCTGGTGGTGCTGATGTTGGTTGGTACATAATTAAACCGTTGTGCTGGTGGTGCTGATGTTGGTACATAATTAAACCGTTGTGCTGGTGGTGCTGATGTTGGTTGGTACATAATTAAACCGTTGTGCTGGTGGTGCTGATGTTGGTTGGTACATAATTAAACCGTTGTGCTGGTGGTGCTGATGTTGGTACATAATTAAACCGCATGTGAGCCTTGGCTCTCACCAGCATAAATAACAGCTGCTACATTAGCATACGTGATTTAAATCATAAATAACAGCTGCTACATTAGCATACGTGATTTAAATCATAAATAACAGCTGCTACATTAGCATACGTGATTTCATGGCATAGTGGCCTGGAACCTAAAGTTGACTAGTCGGAAAATTAAGGCTGCCAAATCATTCTGGAGGAAGAGCTGATACTGTGCATGTTGTTGAAGAGCTGATACTGTGCATGTTGTTGTTGACTGGGAGTTTTGAGTTGTGTGCGATTAGCAGTATATACTAGGGGTGTAACGGTACGTCGAAAAATCAATTTTCATTTCAAGAATCGACGTATATCGAGTCTATCGACATGAACACGGCAACAATGACTATATCGTGTCGTATCATATCGTATCGTTTTGCAACGCAAACAATCGATTGTATCAATATACCACATTACACCACCCTCTCCTCCTCTTTCCTCTCCTTCTCTCCTCCGAGCCAGTCTCCGGTTGCCGGTACACAGACCCTTTCCGTAACACCGATCCCCCCCCCCCCCGTCCGTCCGTCCGTCCGTCCGTCCGTCCGTCCGTCCGTCCGTGATTTATTCATGCCGTCCTATAGCAGTGTTGTTTTCGTCGACTAAAACTCAGACGAAAAATGTTCGTCGACTACCTTTTTCCACTGGTGAAAACTGAATGGAAACTAAATGAAAACTAAGCTACGATGACTAAAACTAAGACTAAATATACTGACAATTTCGTCGACAAATAAAAACTAGACTAAAATCTTAGGAAGGGACTAGCGGACACGAGATCCAGTAGAAGTCATTTTACACTTGGTTGCATGCTGAAAATGGCAGATCTACAAGCTGACAACGCGTCGCGGCGCGACGCGTTGTCAGCTTGTAGATCTGCTATTTTCAGCATATGTAAAATCTGCCATTACGACGGCATCAAGGCCCGCCAAAATGCATTTTAGTCGACTAAATCAACAGTAGATGTAGTCGACTGAAACTAGACCAGCACTAAAACATTCCGGGATGACTAAAATGTGACAAAAACTAAATTAACACTATTCCAAAGACTATGACAAAAACTAAAATAGAAACTTGCTGCCAAAAACAACGCTGCGGTACAAAGACCCTTTCCATAACACCGGTCCCCCCGTCCGTCCGTCCGTCCGTCCGTCCGTGATTTATTCATCGTCCAATAGCATCCGCTCGCCTCCTCGACAAACCCCACAACAACAATAACAGCCCACCGCCTTAGAGTATATATGAATAGAGACGGCACCCGGAGGAAACCCTGAGGCCAAATGGACATAGTGGCCGAATTTGGTATTGCAGCTCGAGCCAGCGCTGCTCCGTTGACTATCATTGCGCACGTTCATGTGTTTGGGGCCATGACACGTGAACGAATGTTTCATACGTGAACGCGCACAAACGGCACAATGACAGTCAACGGCCAGCGCGTTCATGTTATTGGGGCAATCCATCCCAGAATGCACTGTCTTGTTCCTATAGGAGTGAAATCGCCTCATGTGCTTTTGAGCAACTTAATGCAAGTGGATGGGAGGAGGAATCCGGTGCCGTCTCTATTCATATATACTCTAAGCCAGGGGTGGGCAACTGGCGGCCCGGGGGCCACATGCGGCCCCCAACTTCACTTAATGTGGCCCGCATGCTATTATCAGAATACTGATATACGGTAGTATTGATTTCAGCTGTTTACAATTCCAAACGTGCTTTAATTACTTCATGACTAGTATTAAATGACTAGTACTTGTATTAAAATGTCCAATGTAGTTATGTTAACAGTTCATAAAGTTAACATAAGTATACCTAAATGCTTTTTTAGGTATACTTAAAAGGTTACACGTTTTGAGCTTGTAGATCGGCTATTTTTGCTACGACAGTAATATGCACTGTGGCCCTCTGGAGTGAGTGTGGAAATATATTGGCCCTCGCCATCGTCAAAGTCGCCCTGACCCCTGATCTAAGCCCACCGCTCTCGCCACACCAACGCGTACATGTTGCTGCCTGCATGCCGGACGTTCATCATATTCATACTGTATTTACATTAGGGCCGGGACTAATTGCGATTAATTTAGATTAATTAACTACAGGAAAATTAATCGCGATTAACTACAGATAAATGAATCGCACTTTTTTTTCACCGCGGAACGTTTCTCACTGGGCGCTTTTCTATAGTACTGAAATAATAAAAATAATAAAAAGTCAACCCATTTTGTGTTGCCTAGAACTGGAGGTCTGACAAAAAACAGTAACAATATGAAGTAAGTACAGCTTTGTGATGTCACTGAGATGTTTTCAGACCTCCAGTTCTAGGCAACACAGAATGGGGTGATTTTTTTTATTATTTCCACAACAGGTATATTAATGACAGTAAAATGTTGAAAATGAGTGGTATCCTGTAGTCACTATTCATTGATTCACTGGGATACCAAAAAACTAAAAAAAAAAAAAAAGGTTTCTCGCTGTTCTCGGGTTGAATATTGATATGCGATTAAAATGTGATTAATCTAGATTAATTAATCGCAAAGCCTCTGATTAATTAGATTATTTCTTTTTAATCGAGTCCCAGCTCTAATTTACATATCTCTGCTGTCCGGGAGGAAACCTTGTATAACTCCAAAAATGTTCATTTTCCAGGAAATGGAAAAATATAACATTTTTAAGGAAATTAATACAACCTTGTATTATTATTATTATTATTATTATTTTAAACGATGCAATACATGCCTCATCAAAGTTGGTTATTGATAATTACTTGCGTGAGAAGGAGGTGGTGGGAGTTAGCTGTTTTAGCAGACAGTTCGAGGGCGTCCAATGGAGTTAAGAGGTTTTGTCCAATGTTTTTTTTTTTTTTTTTTTTTTACTACTTTCCATTGGTTCAATATTTTCGAAAGCAACACACAGACGTATAAAGGATGTCCAATCAATAGTACTGATTTATGGAGTTCAAGAATACAAATAAAAAACCCCCTCAAAAATGTTATATATGAGCTTTCCTCCGGACAGCAATATATGGATTTCTGCAGGATGTATTCTGCAGGTTTCCTTGCAGGTCTCGCCTCAAAGGATAACGGTGAATTAAATATCTCCACTTTCTTGCCTCCTCTCTCTCTCTCTCTCTCTCTCTCTCTCTCTCTCTCGTCTTCTCTTCTCCCCCCCCCCCCCCCCCCCCTCCTTAACCCATTCTGAACGGGAACCCATTTTGGTGTTAGCATCATGTCGTGCTTTAGCTATTGAAAAATAGCAGATCTACAAGCTCGTAGCGCGCCACCGAGTGGCGCGCTACGAGCTTGTAGATCTGCTATTTGTTTTTATTATCGAAGAACGACTGACATTTTTATAGAATCTGATCTCAGGTCAGAATGGGTTGATAATCAGACCAGTGTGTGTGTGTGTGTGTCCAGTGGAAACCTCGTATGAATCTGATCTCGGGTCAGAATGGCTTAAGCCTCTCCTCGGGCGGTATTCTGCGCCTCTCCCTCTTGATCTGTGCATTGTTGCGGCAGGACGTCTTGACATTGGAGAGAAGAAAAGGGAGGCCGTTGTTGTGAAGGTCGCGGCATAGTGTAGCACTGCAGTGAAGCATGTTATGCAACGCCCCCGCCCACACACGTGCACGCACGCACACGCACACACACAGTGAGAGGGAGAAGAACAGTGGTATAGGTGTAGAGAGAGGTCAGTAAAACTCCCACACACATCAACGTGTCCCTGCAGGTTGTGCGTGCGTGTGTAGTTTGTGGTACACTTGGGCACTGTCGCAACAGTGCAGACACGTGCATGCGCGAGTGGAGTGCGTGTGTGAAGTACGTGCGTGCGAGAATGTGAATTTATATTACTTCCCCTTCACACATTATAGGCTAATTAGCAAGATAGCACTTTTCTTGTAAACATTGGCATTCTTTTTTTTTTTAAGATATTTTTTTTGCGGCTTACGCCTTTTATTGATTTTTTAAGGGACAGATAGTAGGCTGACAGGAAACGGGAGAGAGATGGGGGGATGACATGCGGTAAAGGCCGTGTCGAGTTCGGGAGTCGAACCCGCAGCACACCGCGACTGGATCACCAGTCCGGTGCCCAGACCGTTACGCTACGGCCTGGGCCAAACATTGGCATTCTTATGAGATTCAGCATACAGTTTACTGTATCATTTAACACTACGAAGTCTGAAAAAAAATCACTACTACTCAGTCGGCTGAAGGGTCAATGGGACCGTGTTTTTGGTGCGATTTGATTGGCCACTCTCTCCCCCACACGTCCCTCTCCAGCTGGAGAAGACATTGTTCAAGCCTGCATCCCATTTCCAACGAATTAAATCATAATATGTTTCTTAACACATGTTTTCACTCCTAAAATGTATAAAACTAATAATACATGTGAAAAATATATATTTTGCCGTTGCCCGTTAGTACTATATTGCAACATAGCCATGGAAGAGTGTCACGTTGCTGCCTTTTGTTGTTATTTTTTTCCTTCCAAAAGAGCAAGATCACTTGTCTTTTCTTGTGTGTTATCGATGTAATTAATATATGTCACCCCACGCGATGTACAGACTGCTTGACTAGGCATGTAAACATGACATAATTGTATTAATGTTTAAGTGTAATGATGTTATTGACCGGATTGTCCGTAGTCCTCCAGCCGTTAGCTTACAGTTGCTAATATTATAAGCTAACAACATTACTAAAGCCAATGTATTGCATTAAATGCGGCCTGTCCGCGGTAAATTACTTATACAAGTGAGTCGCGTTATATTTACCTAAATTACCAGCCAAAGTACATTCCAAATAAACAATTATTAGCCACGTTATGTTGTTATATCAGTTTAATTAATAAACATTGTTCATAATACGGCCGTTAGCACTGTGAATTCAACATCCGGTGAGGAGAGGATACGGTTCGTGTATGTGTTGTGTATGGAAGTCAGCGCATACAGTGGCTTACCGGATGTAAGCCTTGCACACTAAATAGAATAGAATAGAGAGAGAGAAAAAGTTTACAGATAAAGAAGGACGGACAGGCTGAACTCTTTTGACTGACAAAGAGCTGGCGATATTGAGCCTATATGCCAGAACAAATTAATCCACAGCAGCATGCCTACATAAGTTCCACGTCGCTTGCAGAAAGAACTGTTCTTTTGACTGACAAAACATTTAGCGGTTCGGGAGGTCTATCTGGTTGGAATTATTCAAACACTTTTTATTTTGTATCGCGCATCGGCAAGCGTTCTCGCTTCATGGAAAGTAAATGTCGGGTCGAGTCTAACCGAGCATGCAATAATAATAATAATAATAATAACAATGATAATAATCATTGTATTCATATTCCTATTATCTTATCAAAATAATAAACAAATTCCAAGTTAATTAACCAGCCAAACGTATATGATTTAATTCGTTGGACATGGAATGCAACAACAACAATGCCGTCTCCAGCTGTTTGTGTGTTCTTTTTTTTTCTCCACCCCTACCACCATAACCACCATAACTCGCTCATTTTTTGCTCATTTAAAAAAAATCAAAATACCATGTAAACTATGGAATTGGGGCTTTCATTTGGTATATAAATCGGTTGTGTAGGCGCTCTCTACGAAACGATATCAAGTGAAAAGGAAATGTCGGGGAATCACCATTAACACCATTATCAAGCAGCGCAAACAAAAGACGAGAGGGGGAGAAAGGGTGACGGCGGTCGATTGGGCCGATTATAGTCAGACTGAGTAAGAGATATATGCCTAAAATCATATTTACAAAATGTTTCAAATGGAAAAAAAAACAGAGATGATTTCAACCGAATATTTAGACAAAGTCATGCAAGGGGAACTTTCTCTGGACTCCATGGGCTAAGAAAATAAACGTTGAAATTTCAAATTCGGTCAGAACGGCTGCTCAGACTTCCTAGTGTTAATATGGACATAATGACAAAACAAAACCTACATTTACTGTATATTTAATATGGACATAATGACAAAACAAAACCTACATTTACTGTATATTTAACCCATTCTGACCGGGCACCCATTTTGGTGTCGGCATCATGTTATGCTTTAGCTATTGAAAAATAGCAGATCTACAAGCTCATATCGCGCCACCGAGTGGCGCGATACGATCAATTAGCAAATGCCCTGGTTTTCTGTGATTTACTAACGCACGCAAGTTTTTAATTCTGGGTGTGACGGCCAAGCTACACCAGGCTTTTCTCGTAGGTTTACTCTAAAGGCGTGTACCGTGCGTGCGTAAGCCAAACGCCCCACGGCTACATCCATCTGTCAGACGCGCGGCAGGTTTGTGCTGGACCTTCCGGGAGGATATATGGATACGCGCGCATGGGGGCATTATACGCACGTAAAACATTTAGAACCGATCCTATTTTTAGAGCACGCGTAGGATGGCCCGCGGTATCCGTGCGTCTGGTGTAGCTGGTATCATTGACATATATTGGTCCTATCCAAACGCACTGTACGCGAGCAGTAAACGCATACGCACGCGCACAAAATTGCCTGGTGTAGCTTGGCCGTTAGTGAGAGGAATGACATCTCTGAACGAACAGAGACACTAAACTATAGAGAAATGAACTCTCTATCGGCCAAGCTACAGCAGGCTTTTATCGTGCGTTTACTCTAAACGCGTGGACCGTGCGTGCGTAAGCCAAATGCCCCGCGGCTACATTACCCGCCATTTAACATTTAACATTGCATTTACTGAGACAATATAATACATTTTACATATAGACAGGAGTTGAACACAGGGTGGAGTTAGAGACTTTACATAGAGATTGAAAAACACAATGGTGTAAACAAGTGGTCTCTCAAAAGGTTTCTCGAGACAATAGAATGCTATACATTTCTCAGCACCTCACAGAGCCCCAGAGGACTTGTAAACAATGCGAAAGGGCCTTTCTGTGTGGAGTTTGCATGTTCTCCCCGTGTCCCCTAGGGTAGGTACCCTCACAAAAACATGCAGTAATCCTGGTCACTAAACTGCCTCCCCCTGGCCAGCCGGGGCGCCTGATGGAGGGGAAAGGAACTGGTTGGAATAACGTGTTCCTTCCACGCGCTACGTCCAACCAGGGAAACCCCCCCCTGTCAGGTGTAAAGGAGCAACTTGGACACTCAGGCATGAATCACTGTGGGATATTAGTATCGCAACGCCAGGCTAGATTGTAACCCTGGAAGGAAGGAAGGCCTCCAACATGTGCTAGACTCAGCAGCTAGAGCCTTTGTTAGCTGAGCCACCCAGCTTGTTGTTTGATGAACTCTCTCTCTCTCTCTCTCTCTCTCTCTCTCTCTCTCTCTCTCTCTCTCTCTCTCTCTCTCTCTCTCTCTCTCTCTCGGCGTCTGACACGACGTCACATAATAGTCAATAACACATCCCAGGTAACACGACGTCACGCGTTATGCGATGGAGACGAGAGAGGCAGGAAACGCACTGCAGGCTTCTCTCTGCCGTGTGCAGGAGATGAATGTTTGATGACACTGGTTTTGTCTCTCGACAGGTTTGATGAAATGTTAATGGGACAGGGAAGGGAGGGGACCGTGTGTGTGTGTGTGTGTGTGTGTGTGTGTGTGTGTGTGTGTGTGTGTGTGTGTGTGTTTGTTACTGTGCGTGTTTTCGTAGATCCATCTTCATATGTGTGCATTGTGTGTACATCTGTGTGGGAGTTTCACAGATTGTGTTTGTATGTGCATACTATAAATGTTTAATACTTATTTGCATATGTATGCACGACGCCCGGGCGGAAACCTCTTTTTGTTGTTTTATGCATTATATGTTATACTTTAGCTTTTGGAAAAAATGGCACATCTACATTAAAGCTTGTTGCGCGGCACCGAGTGCTACGCATCTACGAGCTTGTAGATCTGCTATTTTTTGAAGAATCGTATGAATGTGGGGCAAATCTTTGAATATATATATATATATATTCATACATGGGGGGGATTCATACTGTAGGATCATTCTGGGATTGTTAATACTTCATTCTCTGCTATTTCTTAGCCAGTTAGTAAAAGACTAGTATTATCTCCCAAAACGATTGTAGCGGAAGGCGGATTTTAGCGGAATTTGCATACTTTAGCAGGGAAGCTGTATGTCTTATTATAGTTAGCATTGATTGAACAAAGAACTTTGCTTTGCTTTGCCCCAAAATACGCAAAATAATCTGTAATTATAGAGACATTTTTGCAACGTAATCACAACGACTTAATGACACTAAAACGACTTTCTGATGGAATAAAAACATTCTTTAACATTCCAACTGTGTTAATGTGGCTAAAAACGAAAACCATCAAAAAAGGTATTTTGGACTATTGTGAAGTTTCATTAGAGCCGACTTGTGGTTGAAAATACTGGGAGGGGTCACATAGAAACATGAGGTTTTACAGAGAACTGTCAGGATGTGTAGAATGGAGCTCAGCTCTCCCTACTGGGTTAACCGTTTCAGTTCATACGACGCCTGAGGCCGTCATAAGGATCCCGAAATATTAGTACCATCGACGTGTGAGGACGTCCTAGCGACGTCCCAGCGACGCGGGGCGAGATAAGAATATTCAGAATTTTTCCTATATTTTTTTTTGGCTTTTCGCTTTCCGTAGGCTAACGCTCAGTGCAACTATTAGCTTGTCATTGACTCCCATGTTAGCGCGGCGGAAAGAATGACTCGTATCTCCTAATCCAGGGCGCTCTCCGTGGTGATGAATGGATCGATATGCTGGCGCTTCATTTCTGCTCCTCATCCGTCTCTCCCGCAAAATATGAACGCTTTTTGGAGCGTACAAATATTAAATAAGATGATCGGGGATGTGAGGTCACTTTGTAAAGTCAACTTTTTTTAGGAAAGTGTTTCCGGTTCATGGCTTTCAGAGTAAAAGCGATCAGACAACTCTGGCACCAGGAGCTACTATTTTGAAGGCACTTCCGGCACTAAATGTGTTGGGTGTATTATTTGGGTCTGCAGAAGAACGTGTGGTGTACATCTGATTGTACCATTGTACCCCCCTCCCTCTCTGTCATTACCCCCCACCCAAATTCTGCCTCCCCCCACCCCCCACCCCCCTATCCTTTTATTTTCTTGTCTGAAGATGCCAGTAGGCCGGGCACAGCGCAGCGCACGCTTGCGACCAGCAGCAATAACTTTGGTCTGACTGATGTATTTATAATTTTCAAGCTTTATGACCTGCTGTAAAACCTTTTGCCCTTCGGGGACACTAATAAACTACCTTGAATCTTCTACTGTACTGTACTGTACTGTACCGTACTGTACTGTACTGTACTGTACTGTACTGTACTGTACTGTACTGTACTGTACTGTACTGTACTGTACTGTACTGTACTGTACTGTACTGCTCTGTACAGAGACGTGAGAGCACGAGAAAAGTTAAGACACGGCACGACGGCAGATGGAGTGATGTTCCTTCAGATGGTTTATTTCTGCAACGGTTAATTAAAGGGTTAGTTCAGATTTTTGCAACTTAAAGGACAACTTCGAAGGGGGCATTCGAGCAGGGGGCTAAATATGTATTTCGTTACAAAATGTTATAGCAATTTTTTTTTATTCTTTACTATAGTCCTACTAGATCCCAAGAAATTACATTTGGCCACAAAAGATCACGGGATCTACTAAATGTGTCAAACTGACATATTGAGCCTATGACACATAGTGTGGCTTCCCCCCCAGTAGGCCTCCTTCACATTCAGTAGATCTCGTGATCTTCTGTGGCCAGATTTAATTTATTGGGGTCTAGTAGGACTATAGTAAATAATAAAAAAATAAATTGGTATAACATTTTGTAAAGAAATACATAATTAGCCACATGCTCGAATGCCCCCGCCCCCCCTGTCAAAAACAGCTAAAATCCCTAAAACGAAAGAAAGCAGCAAATGAAAAAAGAATGTACACTCATCTTTTAATTTCTCTAATGACCTAAAACATGAACCTTGGTTGAAAAAAACTAAAGTTGTCCTTTAAGCTGTATGAAATACTTGCCATTAATATAGTGGTTGCAACTGTATTAATTGATTGCCCGAGTACCGTGGCGAGAGTTCTGCTCTGGTTTTGGTCAATATTAAGTAGTTCTGGTCATTTTGTGGGGGGGGGCACTGGGGCCCACGCAGTAAAAGTAAATTCATCCACAAAATGAAGGTAATTTGTATTGTTGACCTATTTCTAAAATATTAGCCAGGACCCCAAAAATGATCTGTAATTGGCCGGCCGACCCCCCCATCTGAAAATATGTTGTTCCAGAATCCAGGAACCCCCTCAGAAGCAAAGATTTGAGTTAAAAAACGTTCGCTCTGAAATAATGTATTTTTGCGCCACGATTAAAAAAAGATTAGCTGACCTACGAGCTCGTAGCGCTACCACTCGGTCTTTTTAACGACTTTTTAAAGTCATGAATTGAATCTCAAATCACTGGCCTCATTTCTTCCCCTTTTCTCTTCTCTACTTTATCCCGTCGTCGTCTCCCCCTGTCCTGTCCCCTCTCATCTCTGCTCGTCTCCCCCTGTCCTGTCCCCTCTCATCTCTGCTCGTCTCCCTCTGTCCTGTCCCCTCTCATCTCTGCTCGTCTCCCTCTGTCCTGTCCCCTCTCATCTCTGCTCGTCTCCCCCTGTCCTGTCCCCTCTCATCTCTGCTCGTCTCCCTCTGTCCCCTCTCATCTCTGCTCGTCTCCCCCTGTCCTGTCCCCTCTCATCTCTGCTCGTCTCCCCCTGTCCCCTCCCCTCTCATCTCTGCTCGTCTCCCCCTGTCCTGTCCCCTCTCATCTCTGCTCGTCTCCCCCTGTCCCCTCCCCTCTCATCTCTGCTCGTCTCCCCCTGTCCTGTCCCCTCTCATCTCTGCTCGTCTCCCCCTGTCCTGTCCCCTCTCATCTCTGCTCGTCTCCCTCTGTCCTGTCCCCTCTCATCTCTGCTCGTCTCCCTCTGTCCTGTCCCCTCTCATCTCTGCTCGTCTCCCCCTGTCCCCTCTCATCTCTGCTCGTCTCCCCCTGTCCTGTCCCCTCTCATCTCTGCTCGTCTCCCTCTGTCCTGTCCCCTCTCATCTCTGCTCGTCTCCCCCTGTCCCCTCTCATCTCTGCTCGTCTGCCCCTGTCCCCTCTCATCTCTGCTCGTCTCCCTCTGTCCTGTCCCCTCTCATCTCTGCTCGTCTCCCCCTGTCCTGTCCCCTCTCATCTCTGCTCGTCTCCCTCTGTCCTGTCCCCTCTCATCTCTGCTCGTCTCCCTCTGTCCTGTCCCCTCTCATCTCTGCTCGTCTCCCCCTGTCCTGTCCCCTCTCATCTCTGCTCGTCTCCCCCTGTCCCCTCTCATCTCTGCTCGTCTCCCCCTGTCCCCTCTCATCTCTGCTCGTCTGCCCCTGTCCCCTCTCATCTCTGCTCGTCTCCCCCTGTCCTGTCCCCTCTCATCTCTGCTCGTCTCCCTCTGTCCTGTCCCCTCTCATCTCTGCTCGTCTCCCTCTGTCCTGTCCCCTCTCATCTCTGCTCGTCTCCCCCTGTCCCCTCTCATCTCTGCTCGTCTCCCCCTGTCCCCTCTCATCTCTGCTCGTCTCCCTCTGTCCTGTCCCCTCTCATCTCTGCTCGTCTCCCTCTGTCCTGTCCCCTCTCATCTCTGCTCGTCTCCCCCTGTCCTGTCCCCTCTCATCTCTGCTCGTCTCCCCCTGTCCCCTCCCCTCTCATCTCTGCTCGTCTCCCCCTGTCCTGTCCCCTCTCATCTCTGCTCGTCTCCCCCTGTCCCCTCCCCTCTCATCTCTGCTCGTCTCCCCCTGTCCTGTCCCCTCTCATCTCTGCTCGTCTCCCCCTGTCCTGTCCCCTCTCATCTCTGCTCGTCTCCCTCTGTCCTGTCCCCTCTCATCTCTGCTCGTCTCCCTCTGTCCTGTCCCCTCTCATCTCTGCTCGTCTCCCCCTGTCCCCTCTCATCTCTGCTCGTCTCCCCCTGTCCTGTCCCCTCTCATCTCTGCTCGTCTCCCTCTGTCATGTCCCCTCTCATCTCTGCTCGTCTCCCCCTGTCCCCTCTCATCTCTGCTCGTCTGCCCCTGTCCCCTCTCATCTCTGCTCGTCTCCCTCTGTCCTGTCCCCTCTCATCTCTGCTCGTCTCCCCCTGTCCTGTCCCCTCTCATCTCTGCTCGTCTCCCTCTGTCCTGTCCCCTCTCATCTCTGCTCGTCTCCCTCTGTCCTGTCCCCTCTCATCTCTGCTCGTCTCCCTCTGTCCTGTCCCCTCTCATCTCTGCTCGTCTCCCTCTGTCCTGTCCCCTCTCATCTCTGCTCGTCTCCCCCTGTCCTGTCCCCTCTCATCTCTGCTCGTCTCCCCCTGTCCCCTCCCCTCTCATCTCTGCTCGTCTCCCTCTGTCCTGTCCCCTCTCATCTCTGCTCGTCTCCCCCTGTCCCCTCCCCTCTCATCTCTGCTCGTGCTTCCAGCCTGAAATGGAGATTGGATTGTGTGTTTTTTTCCTTACCAATGAAAGGAGCAGAGCTCTTCAAAATTGGCTCGTTTAATAATTGAGCATCTGAATAAAAATGTGAAAATGTGAAAGTGTGAGCGTGTGGAGAAATAAAGGGCTGCATAGGACAGGCAGAGTGGGAGAGACAAGAGGTGTAATGGGGATTGGAAAGGGGTGTGCGTGTGCGTGTGTGCGTGTGTGTGTGTGTGTGTGTGTGTGTGTGTGTGTGTGTGTGTGTGTGTGTGTGTGTGTGTGTGTGTTGTGCGTGTTCGTGCGTGCGTACTTGCGTGTGTCAAATTATGGCGTTTAACACAATTTCCCAGAGTGTGGAGCGGCACTCAAACTGTCATCTAAGTTCAACGTCCCAGCTTTAAGCAAAACAGTGGGAACCTGGGCTTGTGTGGCATGGAATCCATGGAGGTCCATGGAATCCAGCATATAGCCTGTGTAGTAAAAAATGTATAGCTAAATGTGTCCAAATTTGACAATTTTGCCATTGGATTGTTTTGAATTTTCGTTTTTTTTTTATGTTATATGAAAGCAGGGCTTCAAATTGACATATTGGTTGTTCAGTTTGACCCCCCAGTTTAGGAGATATGGCTTATAGAGTAATGTCTGGCAGAGAAACAGAGAGTTGAGAAAACAGGCTTGAAAGGTTCACTTCTGTGGCCTCTAACATCACACCTATAGCTACATGTTTAAGCATTTATTTCATATTTACATGTCTTCTGTGGTCTCTAACATTACACCTATAGCTACATGTTTAAGCATTGATTTCATATTTACATGTCTTCTGTGGTCTCTAACATTACACCTATAGCTACATGTTTAAGCATTTATTTCATATTTACATGTCTTCTGTGGTCTCTAACATTACACCTATAGCTACATGTTTAAGCATTTATTTCATATTTACATGTCTTCTGTGGTCTCTAACATTACACCTACTAGCTACATGTTTAAGCATTTATTTCATATTTACATGTCTTCTGTGGTCTCTAACATTACACCTATAGCTACATGTTTAAGCATTTATTTCATATTTACATGTCTTCTGTGGTCTCTAACATTACACCTATAGCTACATGTTTAAGCATTTATTTCATATTACATGTCTTCTGTGGTCTCTAACATTACACCTACTGTATAGCTACTGTACATGTGCCGCTCCACACTCTGGGAGTTGATGTTCGCACGCACGCACGCACGCACACACGCACACACGCACGCACACACATCTTCTCATGTATTTTCCTTACATATAGCATACTGTGCTGACACCTTGTTAATTTGCTATAAAACTGTGAACTAAGGTTTCTGTGTCCCATACCTCCTGAACATTACCGGTATTTCTATAAATGTATGTTATGCAAGTCTATACTCTTTACTATTTATGATTTAGGATTATGCTGCAGAACTCATTGCTCTGCCTGTTTGATGTCTCCTACCACTGGCAGAGAGAACTAAACCATTATATTGAATGTTTGATGTCTCCTACCACTGGCAGAGAGAACTAAACCATTATATTGAATGTTTGATGTCTCCTACCACTGGCAGAGAAAACTAAACCATTATATTGAATGTTTGATGTCTCCTACCACTTGCATAGAAAACTAAACCATTATATTGAATGTTTGATGTCTCCTACCACTGGCATAGAAAACTAAACCATTATATTGAATGTGCTTTAAAGATTTGAAAACACAACGTTCTCCTGACAGAATGTCCCGTACTGGTTTTCACATCTCATCTCTTTTGCGTGTTCCCCTTTGATGTATCTGTCTCATAGAGTCATAGAAATCTCTCTAAATGGCATTAAACCTGCACCTTTAATGCTGTTTGATGAAAATTACACCTTTTTTCCTCACACCGCGGCCAATTTTTTATAGCGCTTTTCCCAAGTGCTCAAAGCGCTTGACAATAATATGGCTCATTCATTCATACATTGGGCATCCTCACTTCCCACGTTGACACACCAACGGTGGCGATCTCACATACCGACCGACTCATTGGAGGCAACGTGAAGGGTTCAGTGTCTTGCCCAAGGACAGCGGTGGTGGCTCAGGGGTAGAGTGCCTGGATGGTAACCGTAAGGTTGCCAGTTCGAACCCGGGCTCCCCCAGAGTTACTGTCGAAGTGTCCTTGAGCAAGACACTGAACCCCTAATTGCTCCCGATGTACTAGTTGGTGCCTTGCATGGTTTCCGCTGCCATCGGTGTATGAATGGGTGAATGTAATGCACAATCTCTGTAAAGCGCCTTGGATAAAGGCGCTATATAAATGCACCATTTACCATTTACCATTTAAGGACACTTCGACATGGTGACAGGACCGCAGGGACCCACAGATCACTGGACGACCTGCTCTACCTCCTGAGCCACAGCCCTCCCTAAAGCATCAGAGGGCACATTATGGTGTTAGCTTCACCCCCTCAATGGTCCAGCGTGACTTAAGGAATTAAGGAGCGTACTTCTGTCGAGTTCCGCAGAGCATCGAGGCCCTCGCGTCAGTCTTCCATCGAGCTCCACCAGTGTTGTTTTTGGCAGCAAATTTCTATTTTAGTTTTAGTCATAGTCTTTGGACTGAAACTTCATTTAGTTTTAGTCACATGTTATGTTAGTCACCTGGAATGTCTTAGTGTTAGTCTAGTTTTAGTCGACTAAATGTCACAAGATTTTAGTCGACTAAATCTACAGTTGATTTAGTCGACTAAAATGTATTTTGGTGGGCATTGATGCCGTCGTAAGGACTGTTTTTACACTTGCTGAAAATAGCCGATCTACAAGCTCACAATGCGTCGCGCTGCGACGCATTGTGAGCTTGTAAATCAGCTATTGTCAGCATGCAAGTGTAAAATGACTTATACTGGATCTCTTGTCCACTAGTCCCTTCCTAACATTTTAGTCTAGTTTTTATTTGTTGACGAAATTGTCAGTATATTTAGTCTTAGTTTTAGTCATCGTAGCTTAGTTTTCATTTAGTTTCCATTTGTTTTTGTCAGTGAAAATAGGTAGTCGACGATAATTTTTCGTCTTAGTTTTAGTCGACGAAAACAACACTGAGCTCCGCAGAGCATCGAGGTCCCTCGCGTCGGTCCGTTGGTTTCGCCGTCCTCGCGACAACACTCTCGGCGTATCTGCCCCGCTCGGAATGAAAGAGAACAAACGGCGCGTTTCTTTTGAAACAGAAAACCGAGTCGCCATGCAGCCCTGCGCCCATGCAGCCCTGCGCCCATGCAGCCCTGCATGCGCCCGACGCACCAGCGTTTTTTTTTTACAATCCTCTGATCGTCGCCCGGGGGTCGTGTCGGACGGTTTGATCTCATCATACAGTACATGCTTACATTATATATACAGTATATATCATACAGTACAGTACATCAGCACATGCTGATTGAGGCTATATACAGTAAAGCTTCTTGCACACTGGCACACGACGCTTTGAATAGCAATGCGGCGCACACAATGTAATGCTATAGAAATGTATGCATGCTGCGCAGTGTGCATACTGTATATAGCCTACTGTATATGCAGTACAAAGTAAACATGGATGACGTTTAGAAATGGGTACATTGCACACACAGCGCCTTCAAATACCTCAAAGCATGCCACCAGTAAGACGCCTAAGGGGGCGAGAAGAGGCCTTGATCTTATTTTGAGTGATATACACTGACTGACGGACAAAACAAACGTATATACGATTGCATAGTAAATGATATCTATATCTGGAACCGTTTCAAAGATGTTCTCCATGTCACTGAGGGAGAGAGGGGGGGGGGGGGGCTTCAGATTGGGTACACAATAGTTTTCATTTCTCAGCATATGTGTGTCAAGGCACCAACTAGCACATCGGGAGCAATTAGGGGTTCAGTGTCTTGCTCAAGGACACTTTGACACTATATGGGGGAGCCGGGTTCGAACTGGCAACCTTGTGGTTGCCATCCAGCCACTCTACCCCTGAGCCACCGCCGCCCGCAGTCTGCCGCGGGTTCGAATCCCGGTCCCGACGGCCCTCACTGTGTCTTAACCTGGCCACACGTGTGTCTTAACCGTCGGACTATGTTGGTATGTCTGAAAGCTTCCTATTGGCTGGATCTTACATTTGAAGATCGAAGATTGCGGAACAGATGGTCTGTGTTGAGAGATAACTTGCTGCCTGTGTATGACATCATTGACATGCATACATTATATCCATACATACTGTGTAAACTGGTTGACACACACATCAGCCTCATGTGCGCACGGTCAATATGTCAATATGTCACATTAATAACACATAACTAAGGGAGTTTGCATGTTCTCCCCGTGTCCCCTAGGGTAGGTATACCCTCACAAAAAACATGCAGTAATCCTGGTCTCTAAACTGCCTCCCCCTGGCCAGCCGGGGCGCCTGATGGAGGGGAAAGGAACTGGTTGGAATAACGTGTTCCTTCCAAACGCTACGTCCAACCAGGGAAACTCCCCCCTGTCAGGTGTAAAGGAGCAACTTGGACACTCAGGCATGAAGGAAGCATGAGTTGCTCTCCCCTTGTCCCCCATATATGGGGACTAGGTTGGCGAAGGGTGTGTAGAGCCCAGGATCACATTAGATGATTGACACAGGGGTGAAAAATGGGTTACAAAATTGTTGGATAAAAAATATATAAAAATAATAATAACACAATAAGCATTGTTTAGCTATTGAAAAATAGCAGATCTACAAGCTCATATAGGGCGCCACCGAGTGGCACGCTATAAGAGCTTGTAGGTCTGGTATTTTTTGGAAAAATCGTTAAAATGTGGCACAAATCTTTTAATATTAGTATTTCTTTCAGAAGACCTGTTATTTATTTCGACGTCAGGCCTAAATGGGTTAAATTACCGGTGATAGTTACACTATATGCATTCATTATAATATACATATATGCGTTAATACTTTCATTATGCTACAGGCAGCGGTGGCCGAACGGTTTGCGGAGCGCGGTCTTGATATCGTGAAGGTCGCTAGTTCATATCCCCGGACCGGCACGTTAAAATTACCACCGCTGAAGTGCCCTTATTGGACAAGGCATTGAACCTCTACCATGAAATGTTCTATGAGCAGGGCCTGCAAGCAAGCAAGTTCTTGAGCTTAGTCCAGTTACCCTGGGTAAACATAGTACCTTTCCTTTCCTTAGTCCAGTTACCCTCGGTAAACATAGTACCTTTCCTTTCCTTAGTCCAGTTACCCTGGGTAAACATAGTACCTTTCCTTTCCTTAGTCCAGTTACCCTGGGTAAACATAGTACCTTTCCTTTCCTTAGTCCAGTTACCCTCGGTAAACATAGTACCTTTCCTTTCCTTAGTCCAGTTACCCTGGGTAAACATAGTACCTTTCCTTTCCTTAGTCCAGTTACCCTGGGTAAACATAGTACCTTTCCTTTCCTTAGTCCAGTTACCCTGGGTAAACATAGTACCTTTCCTTTCCTTAGTCCAGTTACCCTGGGTAAACATAGTACCTTTCCTTTCCTTTACCACTTACCTCTTATACATTTTATATTTTATTTCCATCGTGTGCTTTTTTCATTGATCTCTGTCGTATTCCCCGACGCTCGCCTGTACCTGTCATGTTTCTTCCTGCTTACTGTGGACTGTGATGACGCCAGAATTCCCCCCCATGGGATCAAATCAAGGTCTGTCTGTCTATCTGTCCTTTCCCCCCATGGGATCAAATCAAGGTCTGTCTGTCTATCTGTCCTTTCCCCCCATGGGATCAAATCAAGGTCTGTCTATCTGTCCATCTATATCTGCAGCCATCAGGGGTCAAAGGACATCACTGCTTCCATAACCCATTCTGACCTGAGATCAGATTCTAAAAAAATGTCTCCTATACATCCTGACAGTTTTCTGATAAAAGCTATGTTTCTATGTCAAGTCGTTCTTCGACTTTTCAAAAACAGCAGACCTACACAAGCTCATAGCGCGCCACTCGGTGGCGCGCTATGAGCTTGTGTAGGTCTGCTATTTTTCAATAGCTAAAGCATAGCATAATGCTAACACCAAAAGGGGTTCCCGCCCCAGAATGGGATAATGGTGCTCATGGAGCCCACAGCACAGAGCCTGCAGTCATCATTCAGTGATGCTCTCCTTCAACCTTATTGGCCAGAGATAATATAGTGACAGAGCGACACAACTATATACACACGACTGGCTCAGTGTTGCGTCAGGTGTCCACATACATTAAGCAGCGTTCATTAGCCGCCATCACTGTCTCAATGAACTCTGTGTCAGTCTCCCTCTGGGTGTTCCGCATGCATATAGAACAGATGCCGCGTGTGTGCCTGTGTGCCTGCGTGCGTGTGTGTGTGCGTGCGTGCGTGCCTGCGTGCCTGCGTGCCTGCGTGCCTGCGTGCCTGCGTGCCTGCCTGTGTGCCTGCGTGCGTGCGTGTGTGCGTGCACACTGCATTTAAATTATAAGATATGCGCCGTTATTATCTGCTACTATCTGTTAAATTATTTCGCCATTGTAAGTATATGGCAATTCACAAGTCATTTAAAAATAATAGAAGTATGATGTCTATTATTCCACCATATAGGCTGAGTGGTGCATAAGTATTTAATACACGCGTTTAATCCGTGGTATAAACGGTTCACGTATAAACGAGGCCCGTGGATTCAGTGGAAATGAGGTCATAGGTTAACCCATTTCAACCTGAGGAGGATCCTACAAAATGTCTTCTATAAACCCCATGTTTCTGCGTCAGTCCTTCTCAAACTATTTCATGTCAAGGTCCCCAAACAAACATTATATGAAATTGGCCGCCGACCCCCATCTGAAAACATGTTGTTCCAGGGACCCCCCTCCCCCCTCCCCCCCATGAATGCAAATTTGAGTTGAAAACGTTCGCTCTGAAAGAATATATTCATTCAGAGATTTGCGGCCACATTTTCTCTCTCTCTCTCTCTCTCATTAGCAGGCAACAGTGCACTGCAGCACTATCCCTCTCTCTGTGTCTGGCGCCCCCTACTGGTCACATACACAGGTGAACCAATTAACACATAGGTGTACACGGACATTGCTGTTCCTTGGAGTGGTTGCACCACTCAAAAATAGCAGACCTACAAGCTCGTCACGCGGCACTCGGTGCCGTGCTACGGGCTTGTAGATCTGCTATTTTTAAATAGCTTTAAAAGTATAACGCCAAAAGGGGTTCCTGTCCAGACACGCGCGCAAAATTGCCTGGTGTAGCTTGGCAACACATAACGATGTGTTAATTCAAAGCAGGTGGTACACAGGGGGAGTTGAGTGATATCTAACGAGCACTTCCAAACTCCAGCACTTAGAAAAACAATCACCTGCACAAGGACACAAAGTAGCTCATTATCATGTCTACAGTGGACTTTTATGAAACAAACACTTTGAGGATAGAAAGAGAATCATTCAAGCTTTCCGTACAGCTGCAATGTTGGTGAGTTTGACGTTGTTTAAACCCATTCTGAACGGGAACCCATTTTGGTGTTTGCATCATGTTATGCTTTAGCTATTGAAAAATAGCAGATCTACAAGCTCGTAGCGCGCCACCGAGTGGCGCGCTACGAGCTTGTAGGTCTGCTGTTTTTGAAAAATCGAAGAACGACGGACATTTTTTAGAATCTGATCTCAGGTCAGAATGGGTTCATCAGACCAGTGTGTGTGCAGTGGAAACCTCGTGTGAATCTGATCTCAGGTCAGAATGGGTTAATATAGTCAGATGTGACTTTTCTGTTTGGATGAACGGGCTGCCAGTGGAAGTTGCACCTATAGGTAGCACCTTGCCATTAACATAGCGGTCTGCATATGGAGAATAACGCTAGAAGAATCCTAGCATCATTAATGTATATATTATTCACTGCCAGATTAAATACCTAAATTATTTCTTTCGTATTTCCTTAACTTTTAAGTATAGAACAGTGCGGTTTTCCACCAGTGGTCTGGGGACCACCAGTGGTCCTTGAGGGGGTTAGGGTTAGGGTTAGGGTTAGTGTTCCAGGTGGTCCGGGGACCACTAGTGGTCCTTGAGGGGGTTAGGGGTTAGGGTTAGGGTTAGGGTTCCAGGTGGTCCGGGGACCACTAGTGGTCCTTGAGGGGGTTAGGGTTAGGGTTAGGGTTCCAGGTGGTCCGGGGACCACTAGTGGTCCTTGAGGGGGTTAGGGTTAGGGTTAGGGTTCCAGGTGGTCCGGGGACCACTAGTGGTCCTTGAGGGGGTTAGGGTTAGGGTTAGGGTTCCAGGTGGTCCGGGGACCACTAGTGGTCCTTGAGGGGGTTAGGGTTAGGGTTAGGGTTCCAGGTGGTCCGGGGACCACTAGTGGTCCTTGAGGGGGTTAGGGTTAGGGTTAGGGTTCCAGGTGGTCCGGGGACCACTAGTGGTCCTTGAGGGGGTTCCAGGTGGTCCCCTGCAGCCTAAACGATGGGGTGTTGGTAACCAAATGGACCCTTTATAGATCTTTAACTCTTTGAGAGCATAAAATGACGATGATCCTTATACGGGTCCATTTGGTTTCATTTTATGCGGTCATTTTATGCGGTCATTTTATGCGGTCAAACAGTCCATGCGTTCCTGTGTTATGGTCCGTTAAAAAGAATGCCATGGTGCGATGCAGTGGAACCATATTCAGTGTTTAAGTCCGACGTCATTTTGTAGTGCTACGTTACGTCCGGGTCCAAGTGGCACCAGCTCCCGTCCGCATCTCATTGTAAAATAGAATATCTAAACGCGTGAATCTTTTTAAATTGACGTTATTTTTCAGAAAGGAAGCCATAGAGGGTTTAAATAGGTCTTAATGCTTCCAACTCGAGTAGAATTATTAATGTTTTGTACAAGTGTCCATGACGAAGAAAATATATGATGTGGAGACAATAAAGACTATTATTATCATTATTATTGAAGGTGGCAACAGTCCATTTGATCGGTAAAATATTTCGGGGGCATATTTAGAATGTGTGCAGGCTTGAGTATGTTGAATCTAGTTTGCATTAATGAGGATTTATTTGACACAATCAAATAAAATGGTGATAGTATTCCATGTGGGGCAGACGGCCTGTCACAGCCAGATTTGGGAGAGCATCGCAGCTTTGTTGTTGCGAGGAAAGCAGTAAAATGAGACTTTCGTGGTTGTTTTCGTCTCATATTTAGTCCGACGGAGCGTCACAGTATAACTCCATGGGGACACAAAAGCGACACAAAAGTAGGACCCGTCACCCGGAAGTATCTCAGGAGGGGGCGCTCACGTCACAGCTAAAATACTGAATAGAGCGTCGCAGGCCCTCCCCATTTCAGAACGACGAGTGGCCCAGGAAATGAATCCCAATGCATTTTTCCCCGTAGGCTTTTCTTAAAGTATTTATTTAAAGACGGTTACGCCGCGGACAAAGACAACTCGGATCGTGACAAATCATGACAATGAACACAATGTTTTGGGGCCGATGAAATAATTTATAAGACGAAAAACAAAACAAATAGTGTTATGTCTCCTGCCTTTATTTTCTTCTTTCTAATGATTTGATCGGCCCCAAAATATATCGTTCATTGTCATGATTTGTCACGATCTGAGTTGGTTTGTCTGCGGCGTAACCGTCTTTAAATAAATACTTAAAGAAATGCCTATGAGGAAAATGAACGGCAATTTATTTTCCGGGTCTCTCGAGGGGGCGGGACTGCGACGCTCTGTAGGCTACAGGAAGGGAGATGAGAGGCGTTAAAATACTCTAACGTGGGGATGAGTTTTTGTGTTTTTGCGACCACATGCTTGTTCCTGGATTTCAATGAGACTCGAACGGTGTAAAACTACAAAATACGTCAAGATGCGTACTACGAGCTCACTATAGGCCTCACAATGTGACTCGGTGTGAGCTTGTGGATCGGCTATTTCTGGGAAAGACATTTGGGATGTCGTAATTAAGAGCAGTCCAGGACGGTATACAGTCAGAGCCAACGCAAGTCAGGCTTACTAAATATATAGGATTCACCTTAACCCATTCTAGACTAAAAACTAATTTTGTTCTGAAAGACCTATGTTTCTATGTCAGTTGTGCTCAAAATATGTAGTTCCAGGGACACCCCCCCCCCCCCCCCCCCCCCCCCCCCAGAAGCCAATATTTTTGTCAAAAATGTTCGCTCTGAAATAATATATTCAAAGATTTCCGGCACATTCTCACGACTTAAAAAAAAAAAATAGCAGACCGAGTCGCGCGCTACGAGCTTGTAGATCTGCTATTTTTTCAATAGCTAAAGCATGGCATAATGCTAACACCAAAAGGGTGTTCCTGCCCAAAATGGGTTAAAGTGAGAGAGGAGTATCTTTCACTCGTCCTCTATACTGATATCTATATGCTGGACACTGTGTCCAGCGATAAGGCAGCTCTCCTCCAGACTCGGTTAAGAGCGAGAGAGAGAGAGAGAGAGAGAGAGAGAGAGAGAAAGAGGAGAAAGAGAGAGAGAGAGAGAGAGAGAGAGAGAGATACTGAGATATCGCATTAGAATTGCAATTGCGACATCTCGCCCTTTCCTTCCGTCACTCTGAAACAACTGAATGTCTCCTTTTTCGAGTGCCAATAATATACGCTCCGTGCAGGATTTAAATCTTGATTCCGATATCCTTGAGCCTATATATATATAATACTTATAGTTGACCGCTGTTTCCGAGGGCTCTTGTCTAGACTGATCCTTTGTTCCCTCTGCAGTTTAATCTCTTCGCTGTGAAATTGCTGATCTACAAGCTCACGACACGTATAGCCCTTATGAAACAGACGGCTGAGACACTGAAGAGGATACTGAAGTGTTCAAACTGATTGGAAATAGATAGATTTATGTTTTTTTTTTTCTCTCTTGGAAAAAGGGACAGGGGTTCCAGGTGGAGAGTTGGTTACCAGATGGACCATTATTTGAGAGCGTAAAATGAAACCAAATGGACCCATAAGGGTCCATTTAATTGTACGCTCTCAATTATTGTTGTTAGAAATATGCATTATTTAATATACAACGAAGTCTACAAAATTAGAGAATGTAGAAGAATTGTTATTTTGATCAACATTTGCCAAAAGCATGGAATTGTGGACGAAATCTTATCCAACAAAATATTCTTTAGTGTCATCATGGGTCTGAGAGGCTAAATATTCTTTAGAGTCATCATGGGTCTGAGAGGCTAAATATTCTTTAGTGTTATGGGTCTGAGAGGCTAAATATTCTTTAGTGTCATCATGTGTCTGAGAGGCTAAATCTCATCAAATGGTGATCCGTGGCTCAGATGCTGAATAAATAATGGGAAATTCTGTGCTATAGAGGGAACCTAATGCCAACAGTTTAAATGCTGAGCTATAGAGCACCGAAGTCCTGACGTAACTCGCTCATCCCTTCCATTCCCCTGGTTCGCGGAAGTAATTTCTCTATGGAGAATAACATGGGGTGATCTTAATATCGTCTACTATAATCGTTGTGGTCCAAAAATAAACAAGCTGTCTCTGTGTTATTGTCAGGGAGGTGTCTCTGTATCGTTTGCAACAGTCAGTCACTCATATATGATACAGTCTGTAGTCTGTTCTACTAATTCAGCAGCAGTAACATTAGCGTTTTCTCTCAGTCAGTTGATTCTTCATATCCATATGAGTGGAGCGGCCGGGGTGACATGTTTATTTTTCAAACACAGTTCTTATATGAAGCAATCTAAAATCGCCTCAATGGGGATTTCAATGCAACTAAACAAATACATGAACCTGGGGACTGACGCCCTCTACTGAAAGTGATGTCAGACTTCGGTGCTCTATAGAGGAAACATAATACCAACAGTTTAAATTCTGTGCTATAGATGGAAACATAATGCCAACAGTTTGTTTCTGAGATAATCTTGACATCTTACAAAGTTGCCCGGAGGTATTTTGCTGTGGGCAAAATGACAACACATGGGCTTTTTTTTGTTTTGTTTGATGTGACCAAATTATAATAAGAGCAGTCTATTTCTGACTCCAGGCCCTGATGTGCTTTGCCCTCTCCGGCGTTGGCCATGACAATGACAACGAGTCACAAGCGTGAGAACGCAGCCTTCCATGTAAGTGAAGCAGTGTAGCTTTTATAGTCACGGAAGCGATCATAACAAATCCGCGTCAAATCACCGTCCAATGTATCCTATATGCTAAATGTATAGGATTCACCTTAATCAGACCAGTGTGTGTCCAGTGGAAACCTCGTATGAATCTGATCTCAGGTCAGAATGGGTTGATCAGACCAGTGTGTGTCCAGTGGAAACCTCGTATGAATCTGATCTCAGGTCAGAATGGGTTAATCAGACCAGTGTGTGTCCAGTGGAAACCTCGTATGAATCTGATCTCAGGTCAGAATGGGTTAATCAGACCAGTGTGTGTCCAGTGGAAACCTCGTATGAATCTGATCTCAGGTCAGAATGGGTTAATCAGACCAGTGTGTGTCCAGTGGAAACCTCGTATGAATCTGATCTCGGGTCAGAATGGGTTACGTTAATCAGACCAGTGTGTGTCCAGTGGAAACCTCGTATGAATCTGATCTCGGGTCAGAATGGGTTAATCAGACCAGTGTGTGTCCAGTGGAAACCTCGTATGAATCTGATCTCGGGTCAGAATGGGTTAATCAGACCAGTGTGTGTCCAGTGGAAACCTCGTATGAATCTGATCTCGGGTCAGAATGGGTTAATCAGACCAGTGTGTGTCAGTGGAAACCTCGTATGAATCTGATCTCGGGTCAGAATGGGTAAATCAGACCAGTGTGTGTCCAGTGGAAACCTCGTATGAATCTGATCTCGGGTCAGAATGGGTTAATCAGACCAGTGTGTGTCCAGTGGAAACCTCGTATGAATCTGATCTCGGGTCAGAATGGGTTAATCAGACCAGTGTGTGTCCAGTGGAAACCTCGTATGAATCTGATCTCGGGTCAGAATGGGTTAATCAGACCAGTGTGTGTCCAGTGGAAACCTCGTATGAATCTGATCTCGGGTCAGAATGGGTTAATCAGACCAGTGTGTTGTCCAGTGGAAACCTCGTATGAATCTGATCTTGGGTCAGAATGGGTTAATCAGACCAGTTTGTGTCCAGTGGAAACCTCGTATGAATCTGATCTCGGGTCAGAATGGGTTAATCAGACCAGTGTGTGTCCAGTGGAAACCTCGTATGAATCTGATCTCGGGTCAGAATGGGTTAATCAGACCAGTGTGTGTCCAGTGGAAACCTCGTATGAATCTGATCTCAGGTCAGAATGCGTTAAATCAGACCAGTGTGTGTCCAGTGGAAACCTCGTATGAATCTGATCTCGGGTCAGAATGGGTTAATCAGACAGTGTGTGTCCAGTGGAAACCTCGTATGAATCTGATCTCAGGTCAGAATGGGTTCATCAGACCAGTGTGTGTCCAGTGGAAACCTCGTATGAATCTGATCTCAGGTCAGAATGCGTTAAATCAGACCAGTGTGTGTCCAGTGGAAACCTCGTATGAATCTGATCTCAGGTCAGAATGGGTTATCAGACCAGTGTGTGTCCAGTGGAAACCTCGTATGAATCTGATCTCGGGTCAGAATGGGTTAA
>NC_139706.1:48603780-48691280 GCF_964188405.1 Protomyctophum parallelum | reverse complement strand
AGCTGCCGTCGGGTGGGCGGCTGGGAGGCCGAGACGACAGAGATGAGGCGACGTCCGGTGGGCGACCAGGGGGCTGAGACGAGGCGGAGGTGTCGTCCGGTGGTCGGCCAGGAGGCCGAGACGAAGCAGAAGACACTGCAGGCGACGCCAGGAAAGCCACAGGCAGAGGCAGGGGAGCCGTAGGGTATGTTAGGGAAGCTGCAGCCGGAGGGCCGGGCAGCGGAGGGCCGGGCCGCGGAGGGCCGGGCAGCAGAGAGCCAGGCATGCTGGGCGGCGGGGAGCCGGGCAGCGGAGGGCCGGGCAGCGGAGGGCCGGGCAGCAGAGGGCCGGGCCGCGGAGGGCCGGGCCGCGGAGGGCCGGGCAGCGGAGGGCCGGGCCGCGGAGGGCCGGGCAGCGGAGGGCCGGGCAGCGGAGGGCCGGGCCGCGGAGGGCCGGGCCGCGGAGGGCCGGGCAGCAGAGGGCCGGGCAGCAGAGGGCCGGGCCGCGGAGGGCCGGGCCGCGGAGGGCCGGGCAGCGGAGGGCCGGGCCGCGGTGGGCCGGGCAGCAGAGAGCCAGGCATGCTGGGCGGCGGGGAGCCGGGCAGCGGAGGGCCGGGCAGCGGAGGGCCAGGCAGCAGAGAGCCGGGCAGCGGAGGGCCGGGCAGCGGAGGGCCAGGCAGCAGAGAGCCGGGCAGCGGAGTGCCAGGCAGCAGAGAGCCGGGCAGCGGAGTGCCAGGCAGCAGAGAGCCGGGCAGCAGAGAGCCGGGCAGCGGAGTGCCAGGCAGCAGAGAGCCGGGCAGCGGAGTGCCAGGCAGCAGAGAGCCGGGCAGCGGAGTGCCAGGCAGCAGAGAGCCGGGCAGCAGAGAGCCGGGCAGCGGAGGGCCGGGCAGCGGAGTGCCAGGCATGCTGGGCGGCGGGGAGCCGGGCAGCGGAGTGCCAGGCAGCAGAGAGCCGGGCAGCGGAGTGCCAGGCAGCAGAGAGCCGGGCAGCGGAGTGCCAGGCAGCAGAGGGCCGGACAGCGGAGTGCCAGGCAGGTTGGGTGAGGAAGTGGGCTGAAGAGCAGGGGTGACCGGAGCGACCTCTTCAGAGGGTAACTGAGGAAACGGTGCACCCCTACTCTCCCACCGGAAGAAAGCCGTATATTGGGCAAATGCCCGATTCAGCCTCCAATATTTGGCCAGTTGAGTGAGGAACTGAGGATCCTCATAAAAAATCTCCTTTGTTACACCAAAGTCCTTGTGTGAAAAGGGTAGGCTGGGCTGGTGGCTACTGGCCATGGTTGACAGCCTCAGCAGCTCACTGACAGAAACACTGGCAAAAAAATCAAAAACTAAACAATGCAAAAAAGAAAACTTGTCCGCTGGGTCCAGAATGGTCAGATCATTCTGTTACGATAGGCAGGGAGGGTAGGACCCAAATGCAGGACAAGAGAGCAGGAATGTGCATAATAAATGATTTAATATTCAGAAAGCAGACTTTTTTTACACTTGTTTGCATGCTGAAAATGCGACGCGTTGTGAGCTTGTAGATCTGCTATTTTCAGCACGTGTAAAATCAGCCATAACGACGGCATCATGGCCCGCCAAAATACATTTTAAGGACAACAAATTTCAACTGCGTGAAAAGAGGGATTAACGGGCAATTATGGGCACTAGATTTGCCCTCAAGTTCAGCAGCATATACAGTAATATACAGTAATATACAGTAGTATACGGGGGTGATGGTACATTTCGGGAGTTTACCGGAGTTTGTTGGTACATTTACCGGGTGTTTCCTGGAATATACTCAACCGTGCTTTTTGCTCAGTGGAACAATGGTAAAACCTCTGGTGAGAGGATCTCGTCACTCTGGTGATAATTATATTATTATATCCTCTGGGTTTAAAATCAAAAATAGATGTATTTATTTATTTTTCTATAGCAGATGCGGTCTCTATTATGTCTGACTTGAAAGAAAGAAAATAAATGTGGCTGCTTGGGACTGCTTCAGTAAAACAATACAATATAGAATGCATCCTAGTTCAGTCAGACACTCTCATCAAGAGGATATTATTTATTGCACTGATGTTCTATTCTATGTGGCGGTGTGGCTCATGCTCCCACGATGCTGCAGAACAAATTATGCACAAGAATGACAGACTCTAAGATCACATTTCCACCCCGAAGCAGAGCCTAAAGATACACAGTTACCCTGCCACTACTGTTGGAGCAGCCATAAACTACACAGGTTCATCTCTACTGTTGGAGCAGCCATAAACTACACAGGTTCATCCCGATGTTCTGGGCATCTTTGTAATGTTAGTGTTTGGTAAAAAGCATGTAAAAGAGTAACGTTTGAGGCAGACTATAACATCAGTCACTCTGCCGTTCACTGTAGTAGAAGAGGTGCGCCTGGTGAGGGTTTAAACCCCGCAGCTACGTCGAGTCCGCCTACAGGAAATACGTAGGCTGCGACCATGAGACCTGCTCCTGGATTCGTCTATAGGGCTGTGTGTTAAGTACATTTTGATGCCGATACTTTTGTGCTTTTACTCAAGTACATTTTTAATTCCGTACTTTTACTTGTAACGAAGTATAGTTCTAAATTGCAGTATTGGTACTTTTATACTTAAGTAAAACAATTGATTACTTTTTCCACCACTGGCTCTTATACTGACGCCATGGAGAATGAGGCTCGCTGGTCACAGCCCCGGTGTGTGTGTGTGTGTGTGTGTGTGTGTGTGTGTGTGTGTGTGTGTGTGTGTGTGTGTGTGTGTGTGTGTGTGTGTGTGTGTGTGTGTGTGTGTGTGTGTGTGTGCGCGCGTCATTGGAGAGAGTGTGCATCCGAGGTTGGTGGATTGGAATCTAGGTCATATGAGAGAGAGAGAGAGAGAGAGAGAGAGAGAGAGAGAGAGAGAGAGAGAGAGAGACATAAAAGGGATGTATGCAGTGTATCCCCTTGGGAGGGGGGGGGGTACGCAGAAGTGAAACAGAGGTGAGTTGTTACGAGAGTCAAAGCGTCTTCTCTTTGTGGAGAGGTGGAGGAGAGAGAGGGAGGGGAGAGATTGGAGTCCTCCATGGGAGGTGTTCTCTGTGTGGAGAGGTGGAGGAGAGAGAGGGGAGAGATTGGAGTCCTCCATGGAGGTGTTCTCTGTGTGGAGAGGTGGAGGAGAGGGAGGAGAGAGATTGGAGTCCTCCATGGAGGTGTTCTCTGTGTGGAGAGGTGGAGGAGAGAGAGGGAGGGGAGAGATTGGAGTCCTCCATGGGAGGTGTTCTCTGTGGGGAGAGGTGGAGGAGAGAGAGGAGAGAGATTGGAGTCCTCCATGGGAGGTGTTCTCTGTGTGGAGAGGTGGAGGAGAGGGAGGAGAGAGATTGGAGTCCTCCATGGAGGTGTTCTCTGTGTGGAGAGGTGGAGGAGAGAGAGGGAGGGGAGAGATTGGAGTCCTCCATGGGAGGTGTTCTCTGTGGGGAGAGGTGGAGGAGAGAGAGGAGAGAGATTGGAGTCCTCCATGGAGGTGTTCTCTTTGTGGAGAGGAGAGGAGAGGGAGGGGAGAGATTGGAGTCCTCCATGGAGGTGTTCTCTTTGTGGAGAGGAGAGGAGAGGGAGGGGAGAGATTGGAGTCCTCCATGGAGGTGTTCTCTGTGTGGAGAGGTGGAGGAGAGGGAGGAGAGAGATTGGAGTCCTCCATGGAGGTGTTCTCTGTGTGGAGAGGTGGAGGAGAGAGAGGAGAGAGATTGGAGTCCTCCATGGAGGTGTTCTCTGTGTGGAGAGGTGGAGGAGAGGGAGGGGAGAGATTGGAGTCCTCCATGGAGGTGTTCTCTTTGTGGAGAGGAGAGGAGAGGGAGGGGAGAGATTGGAGTCCTCCATGGAGGTGTTCTCTGTGGGGAGAGGTGGAGGAGAGAGAGGGGAGAGATTGGAGTCCTCCATGGGAGGTGTTCTCTGTGTGGAGAGGTGGAGGAGAGAGAGGGGAGAGATTGGAGTCCTCCATGGAGGTGTTCTCTGTGTGGAGAGGTGGAGGAGAGGGAGGAGAGAGATTGGAGTCCTCCATGGAGGTGTTCTCTGTGTGGAGAGGTGGAGGAGAGGGAGGAGAGATTGGAGTCCTCCATGGAGGTGTTCTCTGTGGGGAGAGGTGGAGGAGAGGGAGGGGAGAGATTGGAGTCCTCCATGGAGGTGTTCTCTGTGTGGAGAGGTGGAGGAGAGGGAGGAGAGAGATTGGAGTCCTCCATGGGAGGTGTTCTCTGTGTGGAGAGGTGGTGGAGAGGGAGGAGGAGAGATTGGAGTCCTCCATGGGAGGTGTACAGTCACTCTAATTATTACTGACTAAATTATTTTCGCTCCTATGCCACCAAAATGTGGAACGCCCTACCAACAGTCATTAAGACAAGTGAATCCCTTGACTCCTTCAAAACCGCTCTCAAAGGGCACCTACGGACGGCTGCAATTCGAAACTGGCCTCTGTAAAATCTGAATCCCCCCCCACCCCCCACCCCTTTCCCCTCACTGTATATGTATCTTTTCCCTTTTTGCTTCCTATATGATGAATTCCTGTTCTGTTCTTTATAGAAATGTCTATTTGTATGTCTCTAAATGTTTTGATGAATTGAACAATGTGGACCCTGTTGTAAACAAGTGTAATGCTTAATTGGGTCGTCCACTCACAGTTAACAGTCTTTGTATTGAGTTTGTGCTTGAAATGTACTGTAAATTCTGCAAACTGAAATATTTCAATCAATCAATCAAAAACTGTAAAAGAAAAAACAGGATTTTTTCACCGGCTTACAAAATGAAGTAACCAGCTGCAGGTGATGTCAGGGCAGGGCGTGCACAGAGAAGATCGACACTAGGTGGTGCTATAGTGTAGGCTATACGGTGCAGTGATGTAAATAGGATGCAGGGATGGTCTTTTAGATGAGTTTCAGGGACATTTTATGAGTCCCACTTCAGCCACGTTAGGAGTCATATTATTATTTTGCCTTTTTTTTTTTTTACAAATTGCAGCATTTAACCCCCATTGCATTTTATATGGTTATAATGTGTCTATATTCATGTAGAAAACAGAAGAAGAAATGATTATTATAACTAAAGTCGAATAACTAAATAAACTAGAATAAAAAACAGTATAGGCTACAGTAGTACAGTAGTGCATCCCGTGGATGCAGATGTCGTTGTTTTATTGCGTCCCTCAACTATACTGTAAATCCCTGGAACATGTGACACGTTTAAACCTAAACACCATGTGTTTAATAATAAAATGCCAAATGTTTATTAATGGTCATAAAATACAGTAGAACACGAGTTCACTCAAACACCTCACGAGAACACCTAGTGTTCAAATTCTAAACACCTATATGACTGACTTTGATTGTAAAAACTAAACACGTTTATGTGTTTAAAAAGTGTTACAGGCGATTAAACATGTTCTTCTGTTTATAATCTAAACACTGTGACACGTTTAAAAAGTGTTACAAATATGTGTTTAAAACTGTTTATAACCTAAACGCTTGGTTTAGTGTGTATAAACTGCGTTTTGGGATGCAAAATGCACCCAGTTTTAACCCATTTTGGGGCGGCAACCAGTTTTGGTGTTAGCATTACGTTGTGCTTTAGCTGTTGACAAAATAGCAGATCTACAAGCTCATAGCGCGCCAGCGAGTGGCGCGCTATGAGCTTGTACTTGTAGGTCTGCTATTTTTGAAAAATCGACTGACATTTTTAGAATCTGATCTCAGGTCAGAATGGGTTAATAATGACACTGTCAGGATGTAATAGACATTTTTAGAATCTGATCTCAGGTCAGAATGGGTTAATCTGTTACTACTTGCCTACCGGGCCATGGCTCTTTAGTCAACGGGTAACCTACTGTGCCTTTGGAAGTGTATGGGTCCGACCAGTGTTGTTTTTGGCAGCAAATTTCTATTTTAGTTTTAGTCATTAGTCTCTAGAATAGTTTTCACTTAGTTTTAGTCACATTTTAGTCACCTGGAATGTTCTAGTGTTTCAGTCTAGTTTCAGTCGACTAAATGTCATACGATTTTAGTCGACTAAATCTACAGTTGATTTAGTCAACTAAAATGTGTTTTGACAGGCCTTGATGTCGTTGTAATGACATATTTTACACTTTGGTTGCATGCTGAAAATAGCAGATCTACAATCTCAAAAAGATTGTAGATCTGCTATTTTCAGCATGCAACCCAGCATACAACTGGATCTCTTGTCCACTAGTCCCTTCCTAACATTTTTGTCTAGTTTTTAATTGTTGACGAAATTGTCAGTATATTTAGTCTTAGTTTTAGTCATCATAGATTCGTTTTTATTTAGTTTTTATTTAGTTTTAGTCAGTGAAAAAAGGTAGTCGACGAACATTCTTCGTCTTAGTTTTAGTCGACGAAAACAACACTAGGTCCGACAAACGACAACCCACCTCAAACCCTAACCTAACCATAACCAACCAACCTCAAACCCTAACCTAACCATAACCAACCCACCTCAAACCCTAACCTAACCATAACCAACCAACCTCAAACCCTAACCTAACCATAACCAACCCACCTCAAACCCTAACCTAACCATAACCAACCCACCTCAAACCCTAACCTAACCATAACCAACCCACCTCAAACACTAACCTAACCATAACCAACCCACCTCAAACCCTAACCTAACCATAACCAACCCACCTCAAACCCTAACCTAACCATAACCAACCCACCTCAAACCCTAACCTAACCATAACCAACCTATACCTCAAACCCTAACCTAACCATAATCAACCCACCTCAAACCCTAACCTAACCATAACCAACCCACCTCAAACCCTAACCTAACCATAACCAACCCACCTCAAACCCTAACCATAACCAACCCACCTCAAACCCTAACCTAACCATAACCAACCTATACCTCAAACCCTAACCTAACCATAACCAACCCACCTCAAACCCTAACCTAACCATAACCAACCCACCTCAAACCCTAACCTAACCATAACCAACCTATACCTCAAACCCTAACCTAACCATAACCAACCCACCTCAAACCCTAACCTAACCATAACCAACCCACCTCAAACCCTAACCTAACCATAACCAACCCACCTCAAACCCTAACCTAACCATAACCAACCCACCTCAAACCCTAACCTAACCATAACCAACCCACCTCAAACCCTAACCTAACCATAACCAACACACCTCAAACCCTAACCTAACCATAACCAACACACCTCAAACCCTAACCTAACCATAACCAACCCACCTCAAACCCTAACCTAACCATAACCAACACACCTCAAACCCTAACCTAACCATAACCAACACACCTCAAACCCTAACCTAACCATAACCAACCCACCTCAAACCCTAACCTAACCATAACCAACCCACCTCAAACCCTAACCTAACCATAACCAACCCACCTCAAACCCTAACCTAACCATAACCAACCCACCTCAAACCCTAACCTAACCATAACCAACCCACCTCAAACCCTAACCTAACCATAACCAACCCACCTCAAACCCTAACCTAACCATAACCAACCCACCTCAAACCCTAACCTAACCATAACCAACCCACCTCAAACCCTAACCTAACCATATCCAACCCACCTCAAACCCTAACCTAACCATAACCAACCCACCTCAAACCCTTACCTAACCATAACCAACCCACCTCAAACCCTAACCTAACCATAACCAACCCACCTCAAACCCTAACCTAACCATAACCAACACACCTCAAACCCTAACCTAACCATAACCAACCCACCTCAAACCCTAACCTAACCATAACCAACCCACCTCAAACCCTAACCTAACCATAACCAACACACCTCAAACCCTAACCTAACCATAACCAACCCACCTCAAACCCTAACCTAACCATAACCAACCCACCTCAAACCCTAACCTAACCATAACCAACCCACCTCAAACCCTAACCTAACCATAACCAACCCACCTCAAACCCTAACCTAACCATAACCAACCCACCTCAAACCCTAACCTAACCATAACCAACACACCTCAAACCCTAACCTAACCATAACCAACCCACCTCAAACCCTAACCTAACCATAACCAACACACCTCAAACCCTAACCTAACCATAACCAACCCACCTCAAACCCTAACCTAACCATAACCAACCCACCTCAAACCCTAACCTAACCATAACCAACACACCTCAAACCCTAACCTAACCATAACCAACCCACCTCAAACCCTAACCTAACCATAACCAACCCACCTCAAACCCTAACCTAACCATAACCAACCCACCTCAAACCCTAACCTAACCATAACCAACCCACCTCAAACCCTAACCTAACCATAACCAACCTATACCTCAAACCCTAACCTAACCATAACCAACCCACCTCAAACCCTAACCATAACCAACCCACCTTAAACCCTAACCTAACCATAACCAACACACCTCAAGCCCTAACCTAACCATAACCAACCCACCTCAAACCCTAACCTAACCATAACCAACCCACCTCAAACCCTAACCTAACCATAACCAACCCACCTCAAACCCTAACCTAACCATAACCAACCTATACCTCAAACCCTAACCTAACCATAACCAACCCACCTCAAACCCTAACCTAACCATAACCAACCCACCTCAAACCCTAACCTAACCATAACCAACCTATACCTCAAACCCTAACCTAACCATAACCAACCCACCTCAAACCCTAACCTAACCATAACCAACCCACCTCAAACCCTAACTTAACCATAACCAACCCACCTCAAACCCTAACCTAACCATAACCAACCCACCTCAAACCCTAACCTAACCATAACCAACCTATACCTCAAACCCTAACCTAACCATAACCAACACACCTCAAACCCTAACATAACCATAACCAACCCACCTCAAACCCTAACCTAACCATAACCAACCCACCTCAAACCCTAACCTAACCATAACCGCGAGCACGGGAGCAGTGCATGTCCGACATGCGTCCGCATATCGGACTAATGCTCCGTCGGATTTACATGCGGTCCCCATTTTGCATATGGAGATATTGTGTGTTCTGTAGCCTACACACTAAACCCAAGCGTTTAGGTTATAAAGGTTATAAACACTTATTTGTGACACTTTTTAAACGTGTCACAGTGTTTAGATTATAAACAGAAGAACATGTTTAATCGCCAGTAACACTTTTTAAACACATAAACGTGTTTAGTTTTTACAATCAAAGTCAGTCATAATTATAGGTGTTTAGAATTCGAACACTAGGTGTTCTCGTGAGGTGTTTGAGTGAAATCGTGTTCTACTGTATTTTATGACCATTAATAAACACTTGGCATTTTATTATTACACACATGGTGTTTATGTTTTAAACGTGTCACATGTTCCAGGGATTTACAGTGCTGCAGTACTACAGTATTTTATTATTTTTATTATACATTTGTTGGAGATTGTCTAATTAGCTCCCAAGATTCTGCCACTTATTTTGTATCAGGGGGTGTGGACCACACGCACGCGCGCACGCACGCGCGCACGCACACACTTAAACATACACGCACACACTTGAACATGCAGCTTAACTCTATGATGGTCTTAATGAAGCTTCTCCGCTGATTCATTCATATTTCAGGCGTGTGTGTGTGTGTGTGTGTGTGTGTGTGTGTGTGTGTGTGTGTGTGTGTGTGTGTGTGTGTGTGTGTGTCTGTCCCATGGGGTCCATTAGATATGCGTTATTACTTGCTTGATGTATAGAAGCTGCTTTTCTTTACGCTATACCTTGGGAGTTGCAGCACGCACACACACACACACACACACACACACACACACACACACACACACACACACACACGCACACACACACACACACACGCACACACACACACACACACACACACACATAGCCACATCAGCAGTTTGGATTAAAGTAGCTGAGAACAGTAATGAGTAAACTGTACAAACATGCCGTATCTCAGGATGTGACACAGAATACAGAACAACTCTCACCTCCAGCCAGGAACAAACGACAAAACATCAAAACATTACCGACACAAACTGTGTGTTTTTCCTGAAGTTAACCCTTTTAGGCCTGAGAAAAAATGTCTTCTTCTAAATCCTGACAGTTTTTCTGAAATAACCTATGTTTCTAGGCCCTATATATCACTCAATATTTCATGTCAAGGACCCCAAAAATGATCTGTAATTGGCATCCGAGACCCCCCCCCCATCTGAAAATATGTTGTTCAGGGACCCTCCCCCAGAAGCAAAGATTCGAGTTAAAAAAACATTACTGAAAAAGTATATTCCAAATTTGACGCACATTTTCACGATTAAAAAAAAATAATAGCAGACCTACAAGCTATGAGCTTGTAGATCTGCTATTTTTCAATAGCTAAATTATAACAATGTTTAAAGGTATATTCAGTGATTTCACTTAATTCAAATATCACTTATATTTTTGTTTTGTTGTGATAATCCTCTCTACTATAGCGTGTGCTGCTGACCATATAAGGAGTTCCTCCCTGTCCCCAGTTAACCCCTGGGGGTCAAAAAACCTTAGGTTTCGTTTTTGACTCTCTATCCTGATTGGACGAAAAGCTTAGGTCCCAGTCAAAAACGAAACCTAAGGTTTTTTGAGTGAAATCACTGAATATACCTTTAAAACACCAAAAGGGGTTCCCGCCCCGAATGGGCTAAAAGACTCCAAAGTGTCCGTAGGGGGTGTGTCTGTAACACAGGATCAGAGACATTATTATTACACACGTCACCAACGTTCCTTTGTCTCTGCAGGAATATCACATCATTTCTCCCCTCGGACACATTTTGTGCTGTTTCATCCGTTATCATTTTCTTTTCTTTTTTGTTTTTGTTGTTGGGGCAATTAGTAAAGAATTGGCAGCTACACACCATCACATAAACGCTGCAAAGGCTTTCCCAGAGCTTTCCTGCAGCAGCCATCGAGATGAAACGCAGAGTTCACCGGTTCCTTTTATCGTATACTGTACGTGCCAACACGTTATGGTTCGTTATGTATAAGTAATTGCTCATTGCAACACGATGTTGTCATGTGTACTGTACACACGCTGTACTTGTTGAGCCCCTCCTGTATAGAGCGTCGCAGTCCCGTCCCCCCTCGAGACACCCCGTTCATTTTCCTCTTAGACTTTTCAGAAAGTATTTATTTAAAGACGTTTACGCCGCGGACAAAGACAACTCTTGTCGTGACCAATCATGACAACAAACACAATTTTTCGAGACCAAACAAAGAATTAGAAAGTAGAAAAAAATGGCAGGTTACAACACTTTTGTTGTTGTTTTTCTTCTTTGTAATTATTTGTTTGGTCCAAAATATTGTGTGTGCTGTCATGATTTGTCACGTTGGCTTCGTTAGCCCATAGTGTTAGATGTCCGTCTTACACAAACGTTAACCCATTTAGACCTGAGGACGATTCTACAAATGCCTTCTAGAATCCTGACAGTTTTCTGATTCTGTGTTCAGTGGCGTTCAACCTTTTTAACCTCAACGAGCCCCAGAATTATCTGTATTTGGCCGCCGACCCCCATCTTGAAAAAAACATGTTGTTCCAGGGACACCCGCCCAGAAGCAAAGATTTTAGTTTAAAAATGTTTTCACGATTAAAATAAATAAATAGCAGACCTACGAGCTTGTAGATTTAAACCCCCCAGCCAGTGTAAAATACCCGGTAAGCTGGGCCTCGAGTGGCTTATTGCTTTTCTAAAACGGTTACAAACATATAGAGCACCGAAGTCCTGACGTAACTCGCTCATCCCGACGATTCCCCTGGTTCGCGGAAGTAATTTCTCTATGGAGAATAACATGGGGTGATCTTAATATCGTCTACTATAAGCGTTGTGGTCCAAAAATTAACAAGCTGTCTCTGCGTTATTGTCGGGAAGGTGTCTCTGTATCGTTTGCAACAGTCAGTCACTCATATATGATACAGTCTGCTTCTAGCGAAAATCTAACTAATTCAGCAGCAGTAGCATTAGCGTTTTCTCTCAGTCAGTTGATTCTTCATATCCATATGAGTGAAGCGGCCGGGGTGACATGTTTATTTTTCAAACACAGTTGTTATATGAGGCGATCTCAAATCGCCTCAATGGGGATTTCAATGCAACTAAACAAATACATGAACCTGGGGACTAACGCCCTCTACTGAAAGTGACGTCAGACTTCGGTGCTCTATAGCAATATTAACCTAATAAAACTATTTAATTCACAAAGTAGCTACGCTTTGCGTCACCAGAGTGAGCCACGGCAAGTAGGCTATGTGACGGGAGAATAGCGCTTGATGTCTTTACGGGGCTGCCTGGAGCCACACATTCACAGTCATATGAGCCGGGCGGTGCTTAGACGCCCGCACGGCATGGGTTTGTAAAGCAATCAAGCGCTCCCCTTCCCCAGTTCAGCTACAAGGCTGCAGTTTGATACAAAGTGATTGAAGGAGTGGGTTATCGGTGAAATTTACATCGGTCACGTGACGGTAACCAGCCAATCAGAATGAAGTATTGGGACTACCCGTTTTAGAACTGCTATTTTTCAATAGCTCAAGTATAACATAATAATCCTTGAAACACCAAAAGGGGTTCCCGTCCAGAATGGGTTAAATTCCCATTGACAATGAATGGAGAATTTACGTCACATCATGTGGACGAGACCATTTCTGTCCTACACAAAAATGTATGGATGGTAGGCCTACTGTACCATGAGGAGTGACCCTCACTTCACACTCTCTGCAGCTCCACAGAGAGGCCTTCATTATGTCAACCCATCCAGTGGCGTGCACAGATAGACACTAGGGGGTGCTAGTGGCACCCCCTGCCCTTTTTGGCAATGTGCTTAAAAAATTAAAAATAAAAAAAGTTTGTATTGTGTGGACCATGCGGTGACATTGATCAAATCTTGATAAAAAACACTTCTTCTATATTATTTAGGCCCCCACAATCTAAAGCTATGTTTCTATGTCAAGTGGTTCTTCGATGAAAAAAAAATAGCAGACCTACAAGCTCGTATAGCGCGCCACGCACTATGAGCTTGTAGATCTGCTATTTTTCAATAGCTATAAAGCACCAAAATGGGTTCCCGCCCCACAATGTGCTGCACAAGGTGCCCTTTTTTTCACTTGAGCACCTGCCCCTCTAAATGTCTGTGCACGCCACTGAACCCATCTAAGCCCAAAACATGGGCCGTGCAACAGTTGGATGAATGAAGGCCAGGCATTGTGTTATTGTTTTCAAATAGCGTTACATTGGAGGCCGTCTTAAGGTAACGCATAGATCCATGGCTCCATGGGTGTTAGCATTATGTCATGCTTTGGTCAGTCTTCTTACTCAGTACAAGGGATACACCTGTGGAATGCCCTACCAACTGAAATAAAACCACAAACTGATCTCAAAATGTTTAATGATGAAGTCAAACTCTGGTTGAAATTGGGCCAGAGGTGCGAACACTAATGTGTCAGGCACATTTTAAAACTGTTATTGTACTTATGTATTGGATGTATTAAAGGATTGTTTTAGTATAGGTATGTATTAAAGGATTGTTTTAGGTTGAGGTATAGAATTTTAGAAAGGTAATTAGCCTTGGCTACAAACCCATATACAGTACATTGCAACGGTTTCATGTTTTTACAACTTGATACATTGTTTTTTGTATTGTCCCTGACAAATAAACGCATAAATAAAATAATACATTTAGTCCACTAAAACTAGGCTAAACACTTAAACATTCCAGGTGACTAAAATGTGACTAAAACTAAATGAAAACTATTCAATAAACTAGGACTAAAACTAAAATCTAAATTTGCTGCCAAAAAACAACACTGGCACCTATAACAACCTTGACCTCCTGCTCTGAAGGACTTAAAATACCTGTGGCTCATGGGTCAGACTCAGCCAAGCAAGATCTGAAAGGGAAGAAACACAGTGTATGGAACGCCAACCTCAATGGTAGAGTCTGTTGTCTTATACTATGGCATGCAGTGAATGCTGGACCTCATTGAAACCAACCAGCCCTGCAGAATGTTGCGTGCCGTACTACTGCAACAGTGAACATGTTTACCAGCGTTCTCTGTATGAGGGAATACCCAAAGGGGGAGTGAGAAACTAGCAGCCAGGAGCATGATGAGACTATAGCAGGACACTGCATGCCAAACACAATCAAGGAACTGCCAGCCGGTAAATCGGTACCGTGGGAGCCAACGCATGGGCACCGGTCACATGGGACGTACTCAAGAAAGATCCATTCATTCTGAAAACATATATATCATTATTGATAGAACTATTTCATAGAACTTGCAGATATAGTTTTAGTCGCCTCCAGTGACCGGGCGGGGACACCGCCATGCCAAGACGTTTTTATAATGGACTGTTTCTAAAATATAGGTTTTATTCGTATATAAAAGTGAATTCACTTTTCTGTTTTAGATCATACTTCAGTCCAACAAAACTTGGGAGAAAAGCTTTGGCAGCATATAAAGCTCATAAAGCAGTATACGCTCTTCACATCCAAATCCAAATTCCGATTTAACATTCAGAGTGAACAGGTTAACCCTCTAAGACCCACATTAATTTCTACTCGCAAAAAAATGATTTCAACCTTACTACTACTTTGTACTACTAGGACTAAGACTAAAAAATATGTTAAAAAAAAAGAAAAAATAAAGTTTGATGGAAAATTTATAATAATTATATAATAATATAATACATTAATAATTTACATTTGGGGGATATCTTTCACAATAATGAATAAAACATGTTCTAGACATTCTAATGATCACAAAAAAACATATATTACAATTATTTTACTTACCTTTATTAGGGTTAAAGGTCAAAAGTCATAGGTTAAAAAATGTTCAAAATTCCAGTCCAGAAACTTTTAATTTGTGTGAATTTCAGCCTCTGTGGGGGGTATTTATATGCAAATATCATGACCAATGGCATTGAAATGGCATTGCAATGAACATCACTGATGATGTTTAGGTGAAAAAAGAACAGAAAAAAAAAAGTAATTAATTAAAATAAAACCCTTAGAGGCTTAAAGCTGCTATAAGCAATACTATGTCAATGTGTTGCCTTCCAGGCTAGTGTTGGTGCAGGCTTTATTTTCTGTAGTATTAATGTGTGCCTATTAAGCGACCGACCCTAGGTTAAAGTGACCCAAGCCTGCTTGATTGTACCTGATTGATTGTCACTTGTGCTGCATTGAGGGGTAATCAGTGCAATGAGACTCCATGTGAGTGAGGGAGAGCAGGCAGAACAATGTTTGCTGTGAGGAGAGAGGTTAGCTGTGCTGTCTGAGGTCAGATTCTCACCTAATACTTCGGTAGACTCAGATCTGTATGCGCGGGGAAATTGGGATTCTTGCATATTTAATTGGCTGCGGTTTGCCTTCACACTGTCATTCGCAGCAATTGGAAACGCAGCAGGGGGGACCTTTAGCAATGTGTTCCATTCATAAACTATAGCCTACACAGTGAAATCTATGGTGATAAAATTACACTCATAACGTGCATGTGTCGTGCCGTCTGGGACCCCCCCCCCCCCCCTCTCTCTCTCTCTCTACGCACGCAGCCGCCACACACTGTTCTTTTGGGCATGCAGCACAGCGCTGCATGAGCGCACTGATATAACTCCCCAGTCCCACACAGTGACAGCACTCCATGTTTACGGCACGCACAGACAGACAGACAGACAGACAGAATATTATGTAGGCTATAATACACTGCAGTGTTTTTATGTGTTTTCTTAAGCAATTGATTAATGTACACGTCCTCATTTCGATCAGGGCTTCAGTCTCCTTATTCGACCACGTCTATCCACAGTAACGGGACATCTTTGCGCTGCGTAAAATATGCCTTCTCCGTCTCCAACTGTGTTCAGCTCCTCACCCGCCACATTATGTTTGCTTCATTTCCTTTATTTACTGCGGATTGCATTCACACCTGCACCGAATCGTAGTCAAGTGCGATTCGAAGCGAAGCGAAACCCACGTTTTTGGGCGGAGTAAAATGCGGTTATTTGCTGCGCATTAGGATTCGAATGAGCCTTCACACCTGCCAAACGAAGCGCACTTTCTGACAATGCGCAGCAGGATTCATTTTAATCGCAGCAAAGCTCTCTGGTATGAATGTGACCTGAGACTACATAAGGAGCATTGTTTGTAAGTTTAATGTTTATTTCCATTTAATGCAAGGAATGTAACACATATTTGGATTTAGACAGGATTGTTATGATTGTCTCCACCAGGCCGAAGGCATGTGGGGAGAGTATGTTTTGCACTCCGTCCGTCCGTTTGTGTGTCCGTCCGTCCGTCCGTCCGTCCGTGTGTCCGTGACAGGCTAATCTCGGCCACCGTTAACCCGGTCGATGCCACATTTTGCACACACACTCCCTGGATGCCAACGATGAACCTCTGCCCCAAACTTTCCAGAACGGCCTGTTATAGCGCCACCAAGAGGCCGCTTTGTGCAAAACAAGTTTTTGCACAGTACACCTACAGATTTTGTCCAAACATCACGCAAATTGGTACACAGTCTCTCTAGAGCCATTCAACGAAACGGGTCTTTCAGATTTATCACACTCCATCCTGATTGGTTAAGATTGGCTTCCAAAGTTCACAGGAGTGCTCAGTTTCAAACAAAATGCTGCAAATCATGAACACATCGCGTGATTTCCGTGAAATTGTGCACCCACATTCCCACTAGGCCGAGGACGAAATGCCACATGAACAATTTCAACTCAGCCTCAAGGTGGCGCTATAACTGGCCGAAAAGTGTTTTTACCTCTAACTGCACGGATCTGTGGATAACCTGGTTTTGGTTTGATTATTTAAATGCCAATTGTTTAACTGCTTTTTGATGACTTACATGCTGTAGAGTTTTGTAGCAGTTTGATAGACTATTTGCAAAAGTCTGTATTATTTCATGTCACTCTTAACAGTCAATTGTTTTTGTACATTTTACTGTGTTACAGTTTCACTCCTGACAAAGATCAGTAAAAAAGGGAGCAAGACGCCTCATTCCTACTCCTGTCTCTTTTTTGAATGGAGTTTGGCTGGCTGCCTAATTGTCGTTACAACACCTCAGTGGGGGCAGTACAGTCAAAATTTACCTTTTTTTTTAGGTAAGTAGGTAACTGTGCTGCTAAACTTGAGGTTTACGGGCAAAATACAGTTCCCGTAATTGCCCGTTAACTCCTCAGCAGTCCAGCAATTTATTGGTAGAACTCTTCCAAAAAATGTAAGTCTCAGTGACGCATCTAGGGGCCGCAATCTGCATTTAAAGATTTTCCTAGAAGCTTTGTCATTGAATTACATTTTTTTTCCAAACCATCGTTTTTTTCGTGCCGTTTCTTTTTTAGCGTTTTTTTCCACCATCGGTTTTTCCACCATCGGTTTTTCCCATCGTTTTTTTCACGTTAGTTTTTTCGTTTTTTTTTCTTTCTTTTTAGCTGTTTTTGCGGGTTTTTAATGCGTTTTTTAAAGTGTTTTTTTAAGCAGTAAAAAAACGCATAAAAAACGATGGTGGAAAAAAAACTGATTACAAAAATTAAGCAGTTTTTCCATTTTGTTTTTTCCACCATCGTTTTTTCCCATCGTCGCGACACATTGTGAGCTTGTAGATCTGCTACTTTCAATAGACATTTTGAACTTGTGAAGTGGGACATTCTGCAATATGAGTATATACTTTTAAGTACATTTAGATTTTGTGAGCTGCACTGAACTGAACTGGGCTGTGTCATGCTAGCTCTAAAAAGCACCTCCACAGTGAGCCGGGTCAGGTATAATAAGCATGACAGATGAGTACCCGGGGGAAACATTTGAAAAGACCAGCTCAAGTAATTATCTCTAACAGGCAAAGCGTACGAAGATGTGAGAGACCTCAGGGCGCTGCTCACAAAAAGGTCCCGACACTCACGCAGTAAAACGGCGCATGCAGCCTCCAAGCACTGTAGTGACATCAAAGCACCACAGCTGCAACAAAATGTGCAAACGCGTTCATCTGCCGAGACCCCTCAGCTCCGCTCATCCCATGAACAGCCAGCGTGAGGTTCACGTCGCTTCGAGAATTCGTCTCCCTGACAGTGATTTTCCCCGACAATTTTTTTTCGCAAATTGGAATGTGCCTGTCACATGGACTTAAGGCAGGGCACGCTGGCAAGGGACGCGTGCTTGAAATGCAAAAGGTGCGTGTGCGTGTGTGTGTGTGTGTGTGTGTGTGTGTGTGTGTGTGTGTGTGTGTGTGTGTGTGTGTGTGTGTGTGTGTGTGTGTGTGTGTGTGTGTGTGTGTGTGTGTGTGTTTTCCGCAGTGATTTAGCTAGGCAGCAGTTAGACTGGATGCTGCAGGCGCCTCCTGGCCTCACAGCAGGTTGGGCGACATCGCACCGTATTATGCTCACAATGTGGCAGGTCTGAGTCTGGCTCGTTGCTTTGTCTTCGAGAGGTCTGCTCCATTAACCCATTCTGGGGCGGGAACCCCTTTTGGTGTTAGCATTACGCTGCGCTTTAGCTATTGAAAAATAGCAGATCTACCAGCTCGTAGCGTACCGAGTGGCGCGCTATATGAGCTTGTAGGTCTGCTATTTTTTGAAAAATCGTGAAAATAGGGCGCAAACCTTGGAATATTCTTTCAGAGCGACTGATTTTAAGTCAAATCTTTGCTTCTGCGTGGGTACAACATATTTTGAGATGGGGGTCGGCGGCCAATTACATATAATCTTTGGAGTCCTTGACATGAAATATTGAGTGATATAGGTCTATAGAAACATGAGGTATTTCAGTAAACTGTCAGGATTTAGAAGATATTTTTTTTTTTTTTCGACGTCAGGCCTAAATGGGTTAACCATTTTCAACCTGGCCTCCCTGATATGATGTGGCCTTGGGGAAGGGACAACCGGCATGCGGGCCTCTCTGCTGGAGCTGTTGTATATACCTCCGTATAAGGGGAAGGGACAACCAGCGGTGGTGGCGTATATCGGAGCGCCAGGCGAGGCGTGAACGCGCGTCGGACGGAGCCGGTGTGGATCCAGGGATAGGTCCATTGAAAACAACGCTTTGACGCGCGGCGTTCGCAGACGGTGTGTGACGACGACGGGCTTCAAGTGCCGCTCACACCGGCGCTTTGTGGCCGTGATGACGTCGCTGACTTCACCTCTGACCTTCACCTCTGACCTGTTGTAGCCTGGCTCCAGCCCTGAATCGCTAGCCACGCCCATTAAGAAGATATGTTCCGGACAATTTAGGCCACACACACACACACACACACACACACACACACACTAGGGCTGCACGATATATCGTATCGTATCGATATATCTGCCATATATATCGTGATATGAATTATATCTAGAGCTGGGACTCGATTAAAAAATTAATCTAATTAATCAGAGGCTTTGTGATTAATTAATCTAGATTAATCGCATTTTAATCGCATATCAATATTCAACCCGAGAACAGCGAGAAACCTTTTTTTTTATGTTTTTTGGTATCCCAGTGAATCAACGAATAGTGACTACAGGATACCACTCATTTTCAACATTTTACTGTCATTAATATACCTGTTGTGGAAATAATAATAAAAAGTCACCCCATTCTGTGTTGCCTAGAACTGGAGGTCTGAAAAATAATTAGTAACAGTAACAAGTACATCTCAGTGACATCACAATATAATACTATAGAAAAGCGCCCAGTGAGAAACGTTCCGCGGTGAAAAAAAAGGTGCGATTAATTTATCTGTAGTTAATCGCGATTAATTTTTCTGTAGTTAATTAATCTAAATTAATCGCAATTAGTCCCGGCCCTAATTATATCGATATCGAGATATCTGCCATATATATCGTGATATGAATTTCTGTCCATATCGTGCTGCCCTAGTGTGCGTGCGTGTGCGTGTGTGTGCACGTGTGCGTGCGCGTGCACGTGTACGTGCGTCTCACCCTGATCACAATGCATGCCATATAGTCGTGTGGTGTTTGGCGTGAACGCACCACAGGCGCGCAAGCTTCTAGTAGCCTAAAGCACATACACACACATACACTCACACACACGTACACACGCAATCAAACACGCACACACGCAATCACACACGCAATCACAAACGCACACACCCAATCACACACGCACACACCCAATCACACACGCACACACTCACACACGCAATCACACTCACACACGCACACAATATACACATACTCATTAGTTAGTATACTGAACAGCTGCTTGTTCACACATGAATTCACACGTGTGCACGCACACACGCGCCCGCGCGCCACTAAATGATCATCGCCTCCCCATTTGATGCATGTTGTGTAAAGTCATTATCCAGTCCCTCCTCTACCCCGAGGATGTTTGTCTTTCCCACTCTCGCCAATATACGAGTAAACCCATTAACACTTGAAGAAGTTTACTTTGTGCGTGTGTGTGTGTGCGTGCAGCTACAGTGTGCATGTGTTGCTGTGTTCATATTAACCTTGTTGGGGGTATAGTTGGGCATTGCAGCATCAGACCCTTAACGCCTTTTGGGGCAGGAACCCGTTTTGGTGTTAGCATTATGTAATGCTTTAGCTATTGAAAAATTAAGCAATAAGCCACGAGAGGTCTCAGGTTACCGGGTATTTTACAATGGCTGGAAGGCATATAGGCAGACCCGAGGCGCATGCTTTTCTAAAACGGTTACAAACATATAGCAATATTAACCTAATAAAACTATTGAATTCACAAAAGTAGCTACGCTTTGCGCCACCAGAGCGAGCCACATAACTTCCTTGTTGTGCTCGGCAAGTAGGCTATGTGACGGGAGAATAGCGCTTGATGTCTTTACGGGGCTGCCTGGAGCCACACATTCACAGTCATATGAGCCGGGCGGTGCTTAGACGCCCGCATGGCATGTGTTTGTAAATCAATCAAGCGCTCCCCTTCCCCAGTTCAGCTACAAGGCTGCAGGAGGATACAAAGTGATTGAAGGAGTGGGTTATCGGTGAAATTTACACCGGTCACGTGACGATAACCAGCCAATCAGAATGAAGTATTGGGACTACCCGTTTTAGAATAGCAGTTCTAAAACGGGTAGTCCCAATAATTCATTCTGATTGGCTGGTTACCGTCACGTGACCGGTGTAAATTCTAAATTTAAATTTAGAAAAGCATGTGTGCAATGGCAGGCTCTCAGTCAAATCTGGTCACATATGTAGGTACGGTGTGTCTCCACATAATGAAAGCCATGATGGTGTAAGTCAGGGTTCCCCAATAGGCGGCCCGCGGGCCATCTGCGGCCCACGGAGCGCCCCCTTGTGGCCCACGGAAGAATTTAAAAATAAACATTTTTTTTTTTTTTTTTTTTGGGGGGGGGGGTCCCAGATATAAATGGCATTAAATTGGGGTCAGTAGCCTCTGCATGTCAAACTGGGGGTCCTTTTCAAATGGGGTCTTGCCCTGAACATTAATTTCAGGGCAAGGCCTCGACCTCACCCGTGCCGACTCGGCCCACAGCCTGGTACCGTAGTCAAAATATGGCCCTTGAGGAAAATTTATTGGGGAACCCTGGTGTAAGTGGTACCATGTTGTACCAGGTGGTGTAAGTGGTACCATGTTGTACCAGGTGGTGTAAGTGGTACCATGTTGTACCAGGTGGTGTAAGTGGTACCATGTTGTACCAGGTGGTGTAAGTGGTACCATGTTGTACCAGGTGGTGTAAGTGGTACCATGTTGTACCAGGTGGTGTAAGTGGTACCATGTTGTACCAGGTGGTGTACTGTAAGTGGTACCATGTTGTACCAGGTGGTGTAAGTGGTACCATGTTGTACCAGGTGGTGTAAGTGGTACCATGTTGTACCAGGTGGCGGCGGCCTATTACTGCTGTGCTGATAACCTCAGACCCGAGACATAAATCATAGCAGTTCCACCGCGTGAGAAAATGACACCGCGGCAATAAATCAGCTCAGGAGCCAGAATTATCAGCAGCACCGTTTAATTAATACTATAATAGCAGGCCGCCGTAAAAAACATGAAAACCCCTATTACCAAGCTGTATAGCTCAGATAGTGTGTGTGTGTGTGTGTGTGTGTGTGTGTGTGTGTGTGTGTGTGTGTGTGTGTGTGTGTGTGTGTGTGTGTGTGTGTGTGTGTGTGTGTGTGTGCGCGCGCATGCGTGCGCGCATGCTTTACTGTGCTGCTTTTGACTTTGTTAGAGCGCTTTACTATCACGTCTTCAGATGGTATACCGTACAATATTTCTCAGAATTAAAAGCTGATTATTTTCTGCCGTGTCAGCTGCATCATATTATACCACTACACTGTATATTATATCTTAACATTCTTACACTATATATATAATATCTGACATCATTGTTATACCATTTTATATTATTATTATTATATTATCTATAAACTATTACATGTATTATTATTATTATTATTGTTATTATTGCTATTGCTACTACTTTTTTATTTGCCTATATGTCCCTCTATGTCTCTCCTTCTCTCTCTCTCTCTCTCTCTGGTCCCTAGCCTGAGCTAACGCTAGACATTTCTGGCCTAGATGGGAGGGTTGCGAGGCTCAGAAAAACGCGCACCCTGATTGGATCTCATCGATCTGTCCGTCACCCCCGGCCCCTCCTCTCCCCCCTAGTGCAGCGCTACGTCACATCATTTGGAGCGACGCCCACCCGGAAGGGTTGACTCCCACTTTTAGACCAGAGCGGCCAATGCGTTCCTCCAGGCTTTCAATTTTTGCACCAACAAAAATGAAAGCCTGGTACCGAGGCTATCTGGTCCCCTAACTCAGTGTTTCCCAACCTATTTACCGCAGCACTTTACTGTGCCGTTTGATCTGTCCAGGTGTGCCGCGAGATTTCACCCAAAGTAGCACTATCCCTCGCCCAATAGCTACTGAGCTGCAGGCTTCCTGTTGTTGCGTCGTCGTTGCTGTAACACGTCTGACGTGTGACAACAACGACGGCGGAACAATAGACTCTAACGACCATCGGCCATAGGAATGTTAAAGGAATGTTAATGTCTTAATGTGCGAGTTAGGGCCTAACTAACCTCATATCAGTCCTATAACCGGGCCATGTTTGGTCCTCTATAACTAACCTCATATCAGTCCTATAACCGGGCCATGTTTGGTCCCCTAACTAACCTCATATCAGTCCTATAACCGGGCCATGTTTGGTGGTGATTATCGGTTGTGTTCCAGTGAAGTAACTGACTGGTGATTATCGGTTGTGTTCCAGTGAAGTAACCGACTGGTGATTATCGGTTGTGTTCCAGTGACGTAACCGACTGGTGATTATCGGTTGTGTTCCAGTGAAGTAACCGACTGGTGATTATCGGTTGTATTCCAGTGAAGTAACCGACTGGTGATTATCGGTTGTATTCCAGTGAAGTAACCGACTGGTGATTATCGGTTGTGTTCCAGTGAAGTAACCGACTGGTGATTATCGGTTGTGTTCCAGTGAAGTAACCGACTGGTGATTATCGGTTGTATTCCAGTGAAGTAACCGACTGGTGATTATCGGTTGTATTCCAGTGAAGTAACCGACTGGTGATTATCGGTTGTGTTCCAGTGAAGTAACCGACTGGTGATTATCGGTTGTGTTCCAGTGAAGTAACCGACTGGTGATTATCGGTTGTGTTCCAGTGAAGTAACCGACTGGTGATTATCGGTTGTATTCCAGTGAAGTAACCGACTGGTGATTATCGGTTGTATTCCAGTGAAGTAACCGACTGGTGATTATCGGTTGTGTTCCAGTGAAGTAACCGACTGGTGATTATCGGTTGTGTTCCAGTGACGTAACCGACTGGTGATTATCGGTTGTATTCCAGTGACGTAACCGACTGGTGATTATCGGTTGTATTCCAGTGACGTAACCGACTGGTGATTATCGGTTGTGTTCCAGTGAAGTAACCGACTGGTGATTATCGGTTGTGTTCCAGTGACGTAACCGACTGGTGATTATCGGTTGTATTCCAGTGAAGTAACCGACTGGTGATTATCGGTTGTGTTCCAGTGACGTAACCGACTGGTGATTATCGGTTGTATTCCAGTGAAGTAACCGACTGGTGATTATCGGTTGTATTCCAGTGAAGTAACCGACTGGTGATTATCGGTTGTATTCCAGTGAAGTAACCGACTGTTGATTATCGGTTGTATTCCAGTGAAGTAACTGACTGGTGATTATCGGTTGTATTCCAGTGACGTAACCGACTGGTGATTATCGGTTGTGTTCCAGTGAAGTAACCGACTGGTGATTATCGGTTGTGTTCCAGTGAAGTAACCGACTGGTGATTATCGGTTGTGTTCCAGTGAAGTAACCGACTGGTGATTATCGGTTGTATTCCAGTGAAGTAACCGACTGGTGATTATCGGTTGTGTTCCAGTGAAGTAACCGACTGGTGATTATCGGTTGTATTCCAGTGAAGTAACCGACTGGTGATTATCGGTTGTATTCCAGTGAAGTAACTGACTGGTGATTATCGGTTGTATTCCAGTGAAGTAACCGACTGGTGATTATCGGTTGTATTCCAGTGAAGTAACCGACTGGTGATTATCGGTTGTATTCCAGTGAACTGACCGACTGGTGATTATCGGTTGTGTTCCAGTGAAGTAACCGACTGGTGATTATCGGTTGTGTTCCAGTGAAGTAACTGACTGGTGATTATCGGTTGTGTTCCAGTGAAGTAACCGACTGGTGATTATCGGTTGTGTTCCAGTGACGTAACCGACTGGTGATTATCGGTTGTGTTCCAGTGAAGTAACCGACTGGTGATTATCGGTTGTGTTCCAGTGAAGTAACCGACTGGTGATTATCGGTTGTGTTCCAGTGAAGTAACCGACTGGTGATTATCGGTTGTGTTCCAGTGAAGTAACCGACTGGTGATTATCGGTTGTGTTCCAGTGAAGTAACCGACTGGTGATTATCGGTTGTATTCCAGTGAAGTAACCGACTGGTGATTATCGGTTGTTTTCCAGTGAAGTAACTGACTGGTGATTATCGGTTGTTTTCCAGTGAAGTAACTGACTGGTGATTATCGGTTGTGTTCCAGTGAAGTAACCGACTGGTGATTATCGGTTGTGTTCCAGTGAAGTAACCGACTGGTGATTATCGGTTGTGTTCCAGTGAAGTAACCGACTGGTGATTATCGGTTGTGTTCCAGTGAAGTAACCGACTGGTGATTATCGGTTGTATTCCAGTGAAGTAACCGACTGGTGATTATCGGTTGTGTTCCAGTGAACTAACCGACTGGTGATTATCGGTTGTGTTCCAGTGAAGTAACCGACTGGTGATTATCGGTTGTGTTCCAGTGAAGTAACTGACTGGTGATTATCGGTTGTTTTCCAGTGAAGTAACTGACTGGTGATTATCGGTTGTTTTCCAGTGAAGTAACTGACTGGTGATTATCGGTTGTATTCCAGTGAAGTAACTGACTGGTGATTATCGGTTGTGTTCCAGTGAAGTAACCGACTGGTGATTATCGGTTGTGTTCCAGTGAAGTAACCGACTGGTGATTATCGGTTGTGTTCCAGTGAAGTAACCGACTGGTGATTATCGGTTGTGTTCCAGTGAAGTAACCGACTGGTGATTATCGGTTGTGTTCCAGTGAAGTAACCGACTGGTGATTATCGGTTGTATTCCAGTGAAGTAACTGACTGGTGATTATCGGTTGTTTTCCAGTGAAGTAACTGACTGGTGATTATCGGTTGTTTTCCAGTGAAGTAACTGACTGGTGATTATCGGTTGTGTTCCAGTGAAGTAACCGACTGGTGATTATCGGTTGTGTTCCAGTGAAGTAACCGACTGGTGATTATCGGTTGTGTTCCAGTGAAGTAACCGACTGGTGATTATCGGTTGTGTTCCAGTGAAGTAACCGACTGGTGATTATCGGTTGTGTTCCAGTGAAGTAACCGACTGGTGATTATCGGTTGTGTTCCAGTGAAGTAACCGACTGGTGATTATCGGTTGTATTCCAGTGAAGTAACCGACTGGTGATTATCGGTTGTGTTCCAGTGAAGTAACTGACTGGTGATTATCGGTTGTATTCCAGTGAAGTAACTGACTGGTGATTATCGGTTGTATTCCAGTGAAGTAACTGACTGGTGATTATCGGTTGTATTCCAGTGAAGTAACTGACTGGTGATTATCGGTTGTATTCCAGTGAAGTAACTGACTGGTGATTATCGGTTGTATTCCAGTGAAGTAACTGACTGGTGATTATCGGTTGTGTTCCAGTGAAGTAACCGACTGGTGATTATCGGTTGTGTTCCAGTGAAGTAACCGACTGGTGATTATCGGTTGTGTTCCAGTGAAGTAACTGACTGGTGATTATCGGTTGTATTCCAGTGAAGTAACTGACTGGTGATTATCGGTTGTGTTCCAGTGAAGTAACCGACTGGTGATTATCGGTTGTGTTCCAGTGAACTAACCGACTGGTGATTATCGGTTGTGTTCCAGTGAAGTAACCGACTGGTGATTATCGGTTGTGTTCCAGTGAAGTAACCGACTGGTGATTATCGGTTGTGTTCCAGTGACGTAACCGACTGGTGATTATCGGTTGTATTCCAGTGAAGTAACTGACTGGTGATTATCGGTTGTATTCCAGTGAAGTAACCGACTGGTGATTATCGGTTGTATTCCAGTGAAGTAACCGACTGGTGATTATCGGTTGTGTTCCAGTGAAGTAACCGACTAGTGATTATCGGTTGTGTTCCAGTGACGTAACCGACTGGTGATTATCGGTTGTGTTCCAGTGACGTAACCGACTGGTGATTATCGGTTGTGTTCCAGTGACGTAACCGACTGGTGATTATCGGTTGTATTCCAGTGAAGTAACCGACTGGTGATTATCGGTTGTGTTCCAGTGACGTAACCGACTGGTGATTATCGGTTGTATTCCAGTGAAGTAACCGACTGGTGATTATCGGTTGTATTCCAGTGAAGTAACCGACTGGTGATTATCGGTTGTATTCCAGTGAAGTAACCGACTGTTGATTATCGGTTGTATTCCAGTGAAGTAACTGACTGGTGATTATCGGTTGTATTCCAGTGACGTAACCGACTGGTGATTATCGGTTGTGTTCCAGTGAAGTAACCGACTGGTGATTATCGGTTGTGTTCCAGTGAAGTAACCGACTGGTGATTATCGGTTGTATTCCAGTGAACTGACCGACTGGTGATTATCGGTTGTGTTCCAGTGACGTAACCGACTGGTGATTATCGGTTGTGTTCCAGTGAAGTAACCGACTGGTGATTATCGGTTGTGTTCCAGTGACGTAACCGACTGGTGATTATCGGTTGTATTCCAGTGAAGTAACCGACTGGTGATTATCGGTTGTGTTCCAGTGACGTAACCGACTGGTGATTATCGGTTGTGTTCCAGTGAAGTAACCGACTGGTGATTATCGGTTGTGTTCCAGTGAAGTAACTGACTGGTGATTATCGGTTGTGTTCCAGTGACGTAACCGACTGGTGATTATCGGTTGTATTCCAGTGAAGTAACCGACTGGTGATTATCGGTTGTATTCCAGTGAAGTAACCGACTGGTGATTATCGGTTGTGTTCCAGTGACGTAACCGACTGGTGATTATCGGTTGTGTTCCAGTGACGTAACCGACTGGTGATTATCGGTTGTGTTCCAGTGAAGTAACCGACTGGTGATTATCGGTTGTGTTCCAGTGAAGTAACCGACTGGTGATTATCGGTTGTGTTCCAGTGACGTAACCGACTGGTGATTATCGGTTGTATTCCAGTGAAGTAACCGACTGGTGATTATCGGTTGTATTCCAGTGACGTAACCGACTGGTGATTATCGGTTGTGTTCCAGTGAAGTAACCGACTGGTGATTATCGGTTGTGTTCCAGTGACGTAACCGACTGGTGATTATCGGTTGTGTTCCAGTGACGTAACCGACTGGTGATTATCGGTTGTGTTCCAGTGAAGTAACCGACTGGTGATTATCGGTTGTGTTCCAGTGAAGTAACCGACTGGTGATTATCGGTTGTGTTCCAGTGACGTAACCGACTGGTGATTATCGGTTGTATTCCAGTGAAGTAACCGACTGGTGATTATCGGTTGTGTTCCAGTGACGTAACCGACTGGTGATTATCGGTTGTGTTCCAGTGAAGTAACCTATTGGTGATTATCGGTTGTGTTCCAGTGAAGTAACCGACTGGTGATTATCGGTTGTATTCCAGTGAAGTAACCGACTGGTGATTATCGGTTGTATTCCAGTGACGTAACCGACTGGTGATTATCGGTTGTATTCCAGTGAAGTAACCGACTGGTGATTATCGGTTGTATTCCAGTGACGTAACCGACTGGTGATTATCGGTTGTGTTCCAGTGAAGTAACCGACTGGTGATTATCGGTTGTATTCCAGTGAAGTAACCGACTGGTGATTATCGGTTGTTAACACTTGAAGTGGGTAGTCTAGAATAAGAGGGTGAGGTAAATGTATATGGACCAGCCAGCCTGCTATAAGAAGTGTGTGCGTGCGTGCGTGCGTGCGTGCGTGCCTGCCTGCCTGTGGCAGTTCAGCCTGCCACTGAGACTGAATTCAACACAGGGTTAAAGTTTGAGGTATTATTTGTTATGTTGACTTCTGTATATTGTGTGGTGCTTTTGCTTGATTACTGATTGGTGGCTCCATTGTAGGGAGCTGCACCTACCAACTGTGGGTTTGGGTAGGGGACATGCCATCAGTGTTTACTGTTTTGTGTGTGTATAATATATATATATATTAAGGCTGTAAAAAATAACGCGTTAATGGTATTAAACAATTGCGTTAATTAATTGCGTTAAAATATTTAACGCAATTAACGCATGTTAGTGTTCCCCCTAACATGCGCCCGTGCGCGCGGCTCAGGAACGTCCAGAGCATAACAAATCTGTCACTGTGTAGCACACAGTCATGATTGAACAACACCAGAGAGATAGCTTGTGTATTGTAGTTTGGTTGCAAAGTGGTTTGATTCTGTAACTCTGTTGCGTTACTTTGTCTGCCTAGCAAAGCCCCATTAGGCTACACTGCACACACACACACACACACACACACACACACACACACACACACTACTATTGTTAGCTATCAGCGCGCTGCAAGAATCACTCGGGTCCGTCGCAACTTGTGGACATTTTGAAAATGCCATTAATGTTTGTCCGGCTGGTTTCGTTTTGTCCTACGCGATTACGTGAATCAGCATGGCTGCGCCTGCAGTAGACTATTACCAAAACAAACACATGGTACTTTTGTGTCGCACATGGAAAGCAACTGGAAACGACCATGGATATATTAAAGACAGTTCTCCTGTGCTGCTGTGCACCGCGGAGATAATGCGCAACTCCAGGTACGAACCAAAACACTGACTGAAGCTGATTCACGACTAACTATCTCCAGACTAGTCCTGCAGTCCCGCAATGAAGGAGAGACAATCTCGCCTCTCACTACAGTCCACTACAATGCCATTCTAGCCTTAAAACCTACATTTATATGTTATTCAATAATTACTTTAGCGCAAAATATAGGCTTTTCTAAACCAAGAACTGTTTCCAAAAATGCTTATGTGCCATTATTGTATTTTGTGAATTTCAATTAACTATAGTCTACAGTTTAACCCATTGCTTCTCAGCTATTTTAATTTCAAGGACCCCCAAATTAAATTGATAGAAAGTAGCCTAGGCCATTTTATTATTATTTTCATCTCTGGACTGGGACTCCAGTCTCCATTCATCCATCCATCCATCCATCTTCAACCGCTTATCCCTAGTCGGTCGCGGTCGCGGGGGCAACAGCTCCACCAGAGTGTTCCAGACTTCCCTCTCCAGAGCAACATTAGTGACTTCCTCCTGGGGGACCGCAGTCTACATGGCCAAAAGCCAGTGTTGATTTAACTCAAAGTGTAGGCTAGGCCTACAAATGCTCACATCACATCATGTCTATACTAAATGCATTAGAAAACAAAAATCATTCAAAAACAAATGTATATCCGCTTTCTGTCATTTATATTTCCATTTCCACAACAATAAACAGGAAAACATGGCATATTTTGGACATAGTTCGAATGGTGATTAATCATGATTAAATTAATTTTGAAGCTGTGATTAATCTGATTAAAATTTTTAATCATTTGACAGCCCTAATATATATATATATATATAGAGAGAGAGAGAGAGAGAGAGAGAGAGAGAGATATATATAGAGAGAACTGTGAACTGTGGATAATGTGTAATGATTTAAAAGTGAATTACACAAGTGTTAAAGTATTGTCTCTGGACACGGGGCTGTTATAATTGTGGAATCAATTAGGGTTGGTATGGTCCAGTGGGAGGGGCCTAGCCTGTATATAATAAGGGGGAGCTGCCACTGGCTGTGAATACACTAGGCAGGCGTGAAGCTTCAGAAGTCCGTCGCGTCAGGTCTCACTTTAAATCCTTCCGGGGCTTTGGGCGGTTCCTAGAGGAGACGCACACGGAAGCCTATTTAAACGCCTGTAGTCCTCTATTTCTTCGTTAGCGAAGTGGGCGTGAGAGGGACGTTTGAGTGACAAGTGTTGACACAGACAAAGGCGCATTCTAATGTAGGCTATAAGTTGCTCTGTTGCTACTTAGCTGTCATGGCTGTTTAGACGACTGGTTAACGTACGTGCCTTTGGAACGGGGGACCCGGGTACGCCTCCCGGTCGAGGAGTTTTAAAACTAGTTTTGTTTTCGCCGACGACTTGCGGACGGACAACTTACATCTGACGCTCTCCTCCGCGCGGCGTCAGATGTAAGCTGCCGACAAGCGTGTGTCACCCGGCGGTGAGAAGGAGAAGGATATTTTTGATTGATTGATTTAAATATTTATTAACAGTTTGCAGAATTACAATACATTTCAAGCACAAACTCAATACAAAGACTGTTAACTGTGAGTGGACGAACCAATTAAGCATTACACTTGTTTACAACAGGGTCCACATTGTTCAATTCATCAGAACATTAAAGACGTACAAATAGACACTTCTATAATAGTTAAAGAACAGAACAGGAATTCATCATAAAACAGTGTTCCCTGACCGGGAATCGAACCCGGGCCGCGGCGGTGAGAGCGCCGCACCTTAACCACTAGACCACCACGGAGATGGATAATGATGATGAGAAGGGCAGCACATGATGAAGAGAACGGGCTATTTTATAAAGTAAAAAAAGTTATTTTCAATGTCATGGATCAGGGTTACAGTAAATTACAATGTAATTCAGCCAGGGGTGCCATGGATGAAAAGATTACAGGGGTGATCTGAAGCAAACATGAGAACCAATGCTTTACTTTATTTCTTCAGACGATTTTTCAATGTTTTGTTAACAATTTGGACATAATGTTACTTCGAGCAGTTCGAGCTGCCCACTGCCCAGATGTCTTCCTGTATCCCTTGACATGGCTTCACAATTCCCTCCCAGGGGGCGTTTGACAGCGTGAAAGAAGACAACTACAAGTATAACTCCTCCCAGTGGATGGGCTGCAGGCTGCATCTGTTCCATTGGCTAGTGCCTATCACTGCCGGGTGACAAGCTTCATTTTCACGCTTGTGCGCGGCTTCCATTTGAGTCTGTCCGTCGCGTCCATTTGAGACTCTCCGTAGCGTCCGTCGGACGCGGAGGTGGAGCTTATTTTCCATCCACCAGCTGTCTAAAAAACCCACGAAGAAGAATACTTGAGCTTCAAGTTCACGCCTGCTGACAGCTAGATGTGCTCACAGGGACTGGCTGTGGCTACACTGGCAGGCGTGAAAGCTTCAGTTGTCCGTCGCGTCAGGTCTCACTTTAAATCCTTCCGGGGCTTTGGGCGGTTCCTAGAGGAGACGCACACGGAAGCCTATTTAAACGCCTGTAGTCCTCTATTTCTTCGTTAGCGAAGTGGGCGTGAGAGGGACGTTTGAGTGACAAGATGTTGACACAGACAAAGGCGCATTCTAGTGTAGGCTCTATATGTTGCTGCCTTGCTACTTGGCTATGGAGTCAGTCGACAGTCGACTGGTTAAAGTACGTGCCTTTGGAACGGGGGACCCGGGTACGCCTCCCGGCCGAGGAGTTTTAAAACTAGTTTTGTTTTCGCCGACGACTTGCGGACGGACAACTTACATCTGACGCTCTCCTCCGCGCGGCGTCAGATGTAAGCTGCCGACAAGCGTGTGTCACCCGGCGGTGAGAAGGAGAAGGAGATTTTTGATTGATTGATTTAAATATTTATTAACAGTTTGCAGAATTACAATACATTTCAAGCACAAACTCAATACAAAGACTGCATGTTAACTGTGAGTGGACGAACCAATTAAGCATTACACTTGTTTACAACAGGGTCCACATTGTTCAATTCATCAAAACATTAAAGACGTACAAATAGACACTTCTATATAGTTAAAGAACAGAACAGGAATTCATCATAAAACAGTGTTCCCTGACCGGGAATCGAACCCGGGCCGTGGCGGTGAGAGCGCCGCACCTTATCCACTAGACCACCACGGAGATGGATAATGATGATGAGAAGGGCAGCACATGATGAAGAGAACGGGCTATTTTATAAAGTATAAAAAAAAGTTATTTTCAATGTCATGGATCAGGGTTACAGTAAATGACAATGTAATTCAGCCAGGGGTGCCATGGATGAAAAGATTACAGGGGTGATCTGAAGCAAACATGAGAACCAATGCTTTACTTTATTTCTTCAGACGATTTTTCAATGTTTTGTTAACAATTTGGACATAATGTTACTTCGAGCAGTTCGAGCTGCCCACTGCCCAGATGTCTTCCTGTATCCCTTGACATGGCTTCACAATTCCCTCCCAGGGGGCGTTTGACAGCGTGAAAGAAGACAACTACAAGTATAACTCCTCCCAGTGGACGGGCTGCAGGCTGCATCTGTTCCATTGGCTAGTGCCTATCACTGCCGGGTGACGCGCTTCATTTTCACGCTTGTGCGCGGCTTCCATTTGAGTCTGTCCGTCGCGTCCATTTGAGACTGTCCGTAGCGTCCGTCGGGCGCGGAGGTGGAGCTTATTTTCCATCCACCAGCTGTCTAAAAAACCCACGAAGAAGAAAAGTTGAGCTTCAAGTTCACGCCTGCTGAAGGCTAGATGTGCTCACAGGGACTGTGGATCAGTCGATGTAGGACTGTAGACCAGGAGGGCCGACCTGTTCAGCCATGTGTATAACAAAATACACACATAAATGGCTCCCGGGTGCCGTAAAATATAGTTTTGCTGTGCTTTGTTAAAACACAATTTTTGCCACTTTGGGTCACAAGGTGAATAAAAACTGTTTGATTTCGCTAACAAGGACTCTGACTTGCTATCTTGGGGTAATTTTGAACATTTTGAGTCCTGAATCTTTCTCGGCTTGACTACTGCAATGCACTCTTTTCAGGACTGCCTAAGAAAACGACTGACAGATTATAACTCGTCCAAAATGCAGCAGCCAGAGTTTTAACTAGAACTAAGATGAGAGAACATATTACTCCAGTTTTGGCATCACTGCACTGGCTTCCTGTTGTTTTTAGGATTGATTTTAAAATTATTTTACTTTTCTATAAAGCTCTCAATGGTCTCGCACCTTCCTACCTACATGCCTGCCTAAATATGTCCCAAACCGGCCCCTAAGGTCTTCCACTGCTGGCCTGCTCGCTTTGCCTAAAAAAATGGCAACTAAAAAATATGGTGAGGCAGCTTTTTGCTTCTACGGCCCAACAGCCTGGAATAAACTTCCATTCGAGCTCAGACACGCACCCTCTGTAGACATTTTTAAATCTCAACTCAAGACTCACCTCTTCACCCTTGCTTTTAGTTGAGTTGTAATATGCACGTTCCTACCCTGCCCTGACTGATTTGCTGCATGTGGTGTTTTTATTTGTTTTTATTTATTTTATGTTCTTATATTCAATTTTGTTCTATCATTTTAACTACTTGTGTTTTATTGTATTCTATTTTTGTGTCCTGCACTGTGAAGCACTTTGAGCTGCATTTATGTATGAAAGGTGCTATACAAATAAAGTTTATTATTATTATTATTATTATTATTATTATTGTGTGGGTGCGTGCATACGTGTGCTTGTGTGGGTGGGTGCACGGAGTAGGCCTATAGTGTAATTTGCTCTGTAAGCTCACTTGAGAGCTTACGTAGATCAGCTCTTCCCACAATATTTATCTGTGGCTCAACTGCTATAAGCAGAGTGCTTTATCGGGGTGGGGAGTCCCCACTTCAAACATGAGCATTATGGGCTCAGATGGGTTGGAACCTTAGAGTATATATATGAATAGAGAAGGCACCCAGAGGAAATCTTGAGGCCAAATGGACATAGTGGCCGAATGAAGGTATTGCAGCCTGGCCCCAAACACATGAACGCGCTGTCCGTTGACTAACATTGTACACGTTCACGACGGACGACGCTCGTGCGCGTTCAACGGCAGCGCGTTCATGTGTTTGGGGCCACTCACCATTGCAATCCGTCCCAGAATGCACTCTGTTCCTACCAGGAAGGAGGAGTGAATCCGCCTCATGCGCTTTTGAGCAACTTAATGCAAGTGGATGGGAGGAGAACTCGGGTGTCTTCTCTATAGATATATAACTCTATGGTTGGAACCCACTGCTCTGGTCCAGTGAGATTTATTCACCCATTTTACATAAACAGAGCAATACATTCTTCATTTGATTTATTTTTAGGATGGGATTTCAACTGCTGCTAGCTGATACATTTGCACTATATATTGTATCCCACAGTTTCTTTTAATATTTTATCTATTTTCTAAAACTATTTATCTTTGTATGTTTGCTTAAAAGTATTTTACATTGAAAGAAAAAGGGATGGTGTTATGTGCTATGATTTATGGCAATGATGATGACTATATACTATTTCTAAAAAGACAATTCTTTCAAGACATGAACACAAAGTTAGGATTGGAATACTGTTACTGTGCAGCAGTTGCAATGACCGCAGGGTCTGACGTTAGCTTCAGAATGAACACGTTTGTGGAAACCCACATTTAACCAACGTCCACCAGAGGGCAAAAACACAGAAAATAAAGGCCCATTTCTGAACGGAACATGACAATCTAGAGTAGACTATAGTGGTTCCCAAACCTTTTCATGACAAGGACCCCCACATTGACACTAATTAGCCCGCGGCCCCCCTATTTGAAAACATATGCCAGGGACCCCCATGAGGGAAGATTTGTTTTATGGCTCTAGCAGTGATTCTCAATCCATTTAATTTCAAGGACCCCCATTTTGACATGCATTTAATAGTCTACGGAACCCCATTTCTGGCATTTCTATCTCTGGGTCCCTCAATTAATATTTTCAAATCAATGTTAATTTAACTGAGAGTGTACAAATGGAACCATTTGGTTCCATTCTTCATAATCATCATAACTAAATATAAGCAGTATAGAGTAGAAAATCAAGGGCAGAGAAATAAGTCACAGACACAGTGGTACAATTATGACTCAACATATTTTATTATTTTACATCCAGGTATGCCATTACCAGGCAGTTAACTGATCAATAACTAACTTTAACTATGCCATTACCAGGCAGTTAACTGATCAATAACTAACTTTAACTATGCCATTACCAGGCAGTTAACTGATCAATAACTAACTTTAACTATGCCATTACCAGGCAGTTAACTGATCAATAACTAACTTTAACTATGCCATTACCAGGCAGTTAACTGATCAATAACTAACTTTTAACTATGGATACATCTTCCATGAGGGGGAATCGAACTCCAGTCTCCAAATCCCCTACAAAGAAAAGTGAAACATTCTGATTGGGTGAAAAAGATGGCAAAAACTGCCTGGCAACAAAGGCAAGCCTTCGTTTCATTGGCTGTCCGGCTGTGCCGGCTATCCGCGACCGGCCACTCTGGGGGGAGCGCGGGTTCGAACTGGCAACCTTGCAGTTCTCTACGCCTGAACCACTGCCCGCCGACATACAGATTGCGTGTGTGTGTGCGTGTGTGCGTGCGTGCGTGCGTGCGTGCGTGCGTGCGTGCATGCGTGCGAGATTATTATGCGTCATGCAGATTATTATGCATTATACAGTATTTATAATGCATTATAGATGGGATGTACAGTATAGCAAGCGTTACCCATGTATTTCATTCAGAAGCAGGGATGAAAGATTTCCCCATGAACATTTAATTACCAGAGGAGAGCTATCAAAAGCAGAAGCATGAATTAATCATTAAATATTAGCTAATAATTAAGTGGCATAATAAACTTCAAACTGATTAAATCGTTAAAGTTACAATTCTAATGCTTTTACATATTATTCTCATATAACTATATAGCCTCTTCTGTGGCCTATATACAAAGTCACATGATTCCTACAGTAGGATCACTTTGCAGATCATTATAGTTCAAAGTTTTTGATTGATTGAGGGCGCTTTCACACCCAAAGTTCGCTTAGAAGGTCCGGATCAAGGACCAAGGACCAAATATTTGCATTTTGATTTTGGTCCGTTTGGTGTTCACACTGGACTTTGTAAAGCGTACCAAATATGTAAACAAATGACACGTGGACATGTTAAGCGAACCAAATAGTGGGGGGGAAAAGAACATGAGGGGAAATCACTGTCTACAATTTTTGCAGGTGCAACCTTCAGTCACACAGAGAGAGAAGAGAACAGCAACATGACAGGCAGCAACAACTTGCTATTGCATTCATTCTTATTAATTATTTTATTAGCCAAATAAGAGCAACAGATGAACAGAGGAGCAGGTGTTTGAACAATAATGTGCTTGCTGCTGAATGCTGATGCATAAATTCACGGAGACGTATAGCCTACAACAAGGTATCCCCGATAAAAAGGACTTTTCTTCCATGTGTGCACCTTCACCCATGTTATTTCTGCGCATCAAATCGGCGCCGCGGCGGGCATTTCCATGTCATCTTATGGTTTGGTCAGTTGGTTATTGAGCTTCAAGTCAGAACAGCTCCGCTGCAGCTAATTGAGTTGACCTAGTTTTACGTCTTTTGCTATAGTGATGTAATCAATTAAACATTTGGGACCACATGTGTATAGCTTATTTAACATTGGCTTTTTCTCGATACCTGCGGCCTGCGCGACATGGATGATTTTAAATATTTCTCTGTCTCTGCGTCTCTCCCATATAAATATATGGGTCTCTCCCCCAGTCCCCTCATGTGCGTGCGCGCCCACGCGCCCACAGACACACACACACACACACACACAAAAAGGAGGGGACACGAGTTGAAAGAGAAACTCGCATGAAGACTCATGCATCGCAGATTCGCATGCGTGGCGGCGGCCGGCGCATGATTAAAATAAACAGATCTACAAGCTAACATCGTGTGCCATACCGTGCACCATTCCATGTCGATAACTTGTACATTTTGCGCATGTGAACCTCGTATGCTGCGCCTCGACATATACTGTATGCGTCTACTATTAAAATCAGACTGTCAGCTGTCATATGATCCCCGTAAAAAAATACATGCTTTTATAACTATAATTATTAATGCAGCCTCACAACTGCCGACGCCCGACGGCTATTTTGCCTATCGTCCTGTATTTGGTCCTCTATAAAGTCCGAATGCATTCACACCAGTAACGAACCGCACCGTGGTTCGTTTGGAAGCGAACCGAGTTCGGCCTTTTTTAGCGGACCATGGTTCGTTTCTTTGATCCGCACCAGAGTTCGTATGCACGTTCACACCAACCGAACCAAAGGGGTAAGCGGACCATGGTTCGTTTTAAACGAACCAAACATGTCCGGTGTGAAAGCGCCCTGATTGAAATATTTATTAACAGTTTGCAGAATTTACAGTACATTTTAAGCACAAACTCAATACAAAGACTGTTAACTGTGAGTGGACGACCCAATTAAGCATTACACTTGTTTACAACAGGGTCCACATTGTTCAATTCATCAAAACATTTAGAGACATACAAATAGACATTTCTATGTAGCTAAAGTACAGAACAGGAATTCATCATATAGGAAGCAAAAAGGTCATACATACAGTAAGCATGATTCCTACAGTAGGATCACTTTGCAGATCATTATAGTTCAAAGTCACATACATAAGTGTAGTGAGTTGAGCTTTCCTAGACATGTGATGTGACTCCCCAATCACCCATATTCAGGACAGCTGTGACACCTGGCTGCTGACTGAATAAAGGGGAGCCACACCCAGCCATCAGAGTAGCTGGCTGGCTTGTTGTGGTTGCCTGGTGGTGTGTTGGGTCTAGGTGCAACAAGAGACTCATTGATGGTATGCAGTATGCACGGTTTCATGTGTTTTGATAAATGTGTGTTTTGAGCAAAATATGAATGTTCCTTAACTCTTGCAGGGCAGGCATTGACAGTGGGAATCCCAGCTTCCCTGGGATAGGCTGCTTCTTCCCCCCACATGTCGTAGGCTTAAGGCCTTGTCTGCCCATCAACTGCTGATGGTTCAGTGGCATGGCGCCTCGAGTCATGGCCTCGTATGCCGACTGCATGCGGCGCACTTCGGCTCCGCTTCGGTGTCATGTGGCGTTTATGGACCAGAGCATGACGTCATGGCCTAGTGTGGCCCTCTTAATTTGAGGTAAAGAGCTGCCTATTGTATGTGTATGTTTTAAATTGTAATAAGTATTGGTTATTAATATTGTATTTTGTTTTATTAGGAGGAGCTCTTTGCCTCTGCTGTTTTTTGTCCTCTTTAATTTGTTTATGATTTCGTTTTGTTTTGTTTTACTTAGTTTATTGTTTGATGCAAACCTAGTCCTATTTGAAGTATCTCAGCCTTAATGCTAATTCTTTTGATAACTGCTTGATTGAACATAACGGGTAATGTAGTATTGGGCTCTGCCTATCAGTCTATACTCTATAGTATTGCCAGTAGCTAAGGGTGCTGTAGTTGTAGTCCCGACAGGTGGTGGGTCACGTGGTCTTGTAGGTTGTCTTGGGGTTTAGTTATAGTGCATGCTATTTGTTTAATGTGGGACTAGTGCTGTGTATAATTGTTTTCTCTTTTCTTGCAGTGTTTGATGTGAAGTGTGCGCTCTTTTGGTGGCGGTGACCTTTCCCCTCCTTCCCCTCACTCCCTGCCTTCCTCCTGTCAGTAAGGACACCTGGGCACCCCCTGGCTACTGCTATACAGGTTTTAAGATATTAGGCTATTGCATTTTTAGATCATTTTAGATATTGACCCTTTGATTAAAGTCACTTTTAATGAACATTTTGTAGTAAACATAATAAAGCAATATATTTCCACTGGAACTACACGTCTCTGCTCCCCCTTCTTATCATTGCCCAGTGGGCTATTGTACATTATATTCTCTGGGTGAAATTCCCATTGTGGCGTAGTCTGGTTCTGTTTCCGGGCCTTAGTGCCCAGGTTACATAAGCATGATTCCTACAGTAGGATCACTTTGCAGATCATTATAGTTCAAAGTCACAAACATAAGCATGATTCCTATAGTAGGATCACTTTGCAGATCATTATAGTTCAAAGTCACATGATTCCTACAGTAGGATCACTTTGCAGATCATTATAGTTCAAAGTCACATGATTCCTACAGTAGGATCACTTTGCAGATCATTATAGTTCTCAAGGCGGTGTGACAAGACGTGTTGTGAACTTGTGTTAGTTTGGAGATTGAATATATTCAGTGTGGAACACCATCGGACGTTGGGGCATAAATCGGCCGTTTATAGATTGATTGCAGCTGTTGCTTGTGCAGAAAGACAAGACTGCTAGAGAGGCTAAACATTTTGCCTGAACTGCAGCTTAACAAGGAGGAACATAGTTTAACATGACGGGGATGTATTGAACTAACAGACTGATGAAGGAACATAGCTTAACATGACGGGGATGTATTGAACTAACAGACTGATGAAGGAACATAGCTTAACATGACGGGGATGTATTGAACTAACAGACTGATGAAGGAACATAGCTTAACATGACGGATGTATTGAACTAACAGACTGATGAAGGAACATAGCTTAACATGACGGGGATGTATTGAACTAACAGACTGATGAAGGAACATAGCTTAACATGACGGATGTATTGAACTAAAAGACTGATGAAGCAATATAGCTTAACATATTGAACTAAAAGTGCTTCGAAGGTGCATTTCCTAAACTTTTCAATTCAATCAAACTGCTCATTTTCTGCATTGTTGCCGGACAATGTTGTATATAGACACTGAACAATGATACTTTTCCGCGCCAACTTGTATTGCTAATACAGCCACTTCTCATCCAGAACTCACCTACCTATACAGTCTACAGAATTCTCTATAACAGATAGACTTTACTGCACTGCTTGCTGACGTTTTGTGGGACAAGAATAGCGTTGAAGAAGAGGATAATATCTTCTTTGCTATGGCACTGTCTGCGGCTATTCGGTCGCCAAAGGAACCACAAAACATGGACATGGTAGGCTGACCACCTTAGTTCCAACCAGTGTTGTTTTTGGCAGCGAATTTCTATTTTAGTTTTAGTCATATAGTCTCCTGGATAGTTTTCACTTAGTCTTAGTCACATTTTAGTCACCTGGAATGTATTAGTGTTAGTCTAGTTTTAGTCGACTAAATCTACAGGCGATTTAGTCGACTAAAATGTATTTTGGCGGGCCTTGATGCCGTCATAATGACTTATTTTACACTTGCTGAAAATAGATCTGCTATTTTCAGCATGCAACCAAGTGTAAAATTACTTTTACTGGATCTGTTATCCACTAGTCCCTTCCTAACATTTTAGTCTAGTTTTTATTTGTTGACAAAATTGTCAGTACTGTATATTTAGTCTTAGTTCATCATAGCTTAGTTTTAATTTAGTTTCCATTTAGTTTTCTTCAGTGGAAAAAGGTAGTCAACAAACATTTGTACAAGGGGAGAGCAACGGACTTGAACTCATGCTTCCTTCATGCCTGAGTGTCTTAAGTCGCTCCTTTACACCTGACAGGGGGGAGTTTCCCTGGTTGGACGTAGCGCGTGGAAAGAACACGTTATTCCAACCAGTTCCTTTCTCCTCCATTTCATGCTAGTGTTTGACTTTTCTGTTTGGCTGAATGGGCTCTCTATGGGAAGTGTCACCTATAGACGTATCACCTTGCTGGCAAGATGGCAGCCGTGTGAATACTAAAGCCTGTACCCCTCATCTGCACTTTAGTGTCTGGTTTGTAAACTAAAGCCTGTACCCCTCATCTGCACTTTAGTGTCTGGTTTGTAAACTAAAGCCTGTACCCCTCATCTGCACTTTAGTGTCTGGTTTGTAAACTAAAGCCTGTACCCCTCATCTGCACTTTAGTGTCTGGTTTGTAAACTAAAGCCTGTACCCCTCATCTGCACTTTAGTGTCTGGTTTGTAAACTAAAGCCTGTACCCCTCATCTGCACTTTAGTGTCTGGTTTGTAAACTAAAGCCTGTACCCCTCATCTGCACTTTAGTGTCTGGTTTGTAAACTAAAGCCTGTACCCCTCATCTGCACTTTAGTGTCTGGTTTGTGGTTGGTTAAACTAAAGCCTGTACCCCTCATCTGCACTTTAGTGTCTGGTTTGTAAACTAAAGCCTATACCCCTCATCTGCACTTTAGTGTCTGGTTTGTAAACTAAAGCCTGTACCCCTCATCTGCACTTTAAACTAAAGCCTGTAGGCCTACCCCTCATCTGCACTTTAGTGTCTGGTTTGTAAACTAAAGCCTGTACCCCTCATCTGCACTTTAGTGTCTGGTTTGTAATAGAGCCCGACCGATGCCATATTTCTGGGTCCGATGCCGATTTTGGAGAGACCTACACCACCGATGCCGATACGATGCCGATGTTTTGGACCGATGTTTCGTAATCAATAATAAAATAATACATTTTAAAAACGTCTAAACTTCAAAATACGTTTTTTTAATTCAATTAACAATAGAAATAAAATGTTTTGGCACATAAGGCTTTTTTTTCTAAATTAAATGCACCCCTATATATGCCCTCCTATTATCCAGCTATTAGTGTAGATGTCCGTCCTACAAAAGATTTCAGTGTCTGAGCAATAGACACCTTAATCACCATTACATCACCTAATCAACATGAGTTAGACTTTAATATATTAGCACCCCTCACTTCACACAGGTGTAATCTTTTTAGTTGTATGTAGGATCAGGGCTCCAGACTAACTTTTTCACAGGTAGCACTGGTGCCACCTACCTTTTCCTTTGGTAGCGCCACCACAAATTAGGTAGCACCATTGATTTCTTTGTATAGCATGGTATTAATACTTCTTATCATGCCTTTTATTTATGTAGTGGTTTCCACCATTATAGGTTTGAATCATAAAACCCCCTACAAAGGTCACTGTGTAAAAAACAGCAACCTACCTGGTTATACTTCAAAACACTGTAGATGATTTGAACCCAACACAAAGTCACTCACACACAGTCAGTTTAAGGTTTTGTGTTGAAAATTAAATGCAGTCCAAACCTTTGGGATTCATAAAGTGACAATTTGTACAATATACCATTACCATTATCCAAATTAATTCCTTATTATAATATTTTTACATTTTGGAAAAAATATTTTGCAATGTGAAATACCAACGAATTCTTAATCCTTTTCCTTGTCTTCATGGGCCAACTTGTGAAAGCTGCATACTTTTATCGTGAAGGTAAAAGTTTCTGAATGCTCTCAGAGCCTGCATATCTCCGCATGCTGAAAATAGCTGATCTACAAGATCACAACTTGTCGCGGACGCGACGCGTTGTGAGCTTGTAGATCAGCTATTTTCAGGACACACTTTGTACGACGAAGAATAAATCAGGCATCAGCGCTCTTCACTCACTGGGAGGGAGATGAATGTATTTTGTTGGCCGATAATCATGTATGGACACAGGCTACCTCCTCGATGCAAACATAACAAGCTTTGGAAGATATTTTTCGTGGCACATATGTTTAATCAAACAATAAGTGATCATCATGCAGTTAGTCAGATATGCGGGGAGTTGCGCTGCGCACCCGACAGAGTGATATTGATTGATTGATTGAAATATTTATTAACAGTTTGTAGAATTTACAGTACATTTTAAGCACAAACTCAATACAGAGACTGTCAACTGTGAGTGGACGACCCAATTAAGCATTACACTTGTTTACAACAGGGTCCACATAGACTTTTCCACTAAGCGGTGCAGAACCGAAAAGGTGATATACTTCTCTAGTACAGCGGTGCAGGACCGAGAGAGTGACCCCTGCCCACTTTGACAGGCTGGGATGGCTTAGGGTCGTCGACAGAGTACAGCATCTTGCAACGGGTCTGGTCCACAAGATTCGATACACCACCAAGATACCCATGTACCTGTCTAGATACTTCCTTAATGTAAACGAAGTCCACACCCACAACACCAGAGGGAGTGCAACAAACCATGTACAACCCAGATTCGGCACAAACAAGGGACTAAATTATTTTCGCTCCTATGCCACCAAAATGTGGAACGCCCTACCAACAGTCATTAAGACATGTGAATCCCTTGACTCCTTCAAAACCGCTCTCAAAGGGCACCTACGGATGGCTGCAATTCGAAACTGGCCTCTGTAAAATCTGAATCCCCCCCCACCCCCCCACCCCATTTTCCCTCACTGTATATTGTATCTTTTCCCTTTTTTGCTTCCCTTATGATGAATTCCTGTTCTGTTCTTTAGCTACATAGAAATGTCTATTTGTATGTCTCTAAATGTTTTGATGAATTGAACATGGTGGACCCTGTTGTAAACAAGTGTAATGCTTAATTGGGTCGTCCACTCACAGTTGACAGTCTTTGTATTGAGTTTGTGCTTAAAATGTACTGTAAATTCTACAAACTGTTAATAAATATTTCAATCAATCAATCAATATTTGCAGGATGGACTGTAGTAAACATTAAATAATTTCCCCCCTCCTGTATAAACATCGGGACATCGGATTAAATAAACACCGATGTCCGATGTTGCAAAATGACCCGAAAATGACTGATACATCGGTGCGACCGACGGATCGGTCGGGCTCTAGTTTGTAAACTAAAGCCTGTACCCCTCATCTGCACTTTAGTGTCTGGTTTGTAAACTAAAGCCTGTACCCCTCATCTGCACTTTAGTGTCTGGTTTGTAAACTAAAGCCTGTACCCCTCATCTGCACTTTAGTGTCTGGTTTGTAAACTAAAGCCTGTACCCCTCATCTGCACTTTAGTGTCTGGTTTGTAAACTAAAGCCTGTACCCCTCATCTGCACTTTAGTGTCTAGTTTGTAAACTAAAGCCTGTACCCCTCATCTGCACTTTAGTGTCTGGTTTGTAAACTAAAGCCTGTACCCCTCATCTGCACTTTAGTGTCTGGTTTGTGGTTGGTTAAACTAAAGCCTGTACCCCTCATCTGCACTTTAGTGTCTGGTTTGTGGTTGGTTAAACTAAAGCCTGTACGCCTCATCTGGTTTGTGGTTGGTTCGCTACTGAAAGGCATCGCAACAATTCAGAACAGGGCTGCTTAATGAGAGGACATGAGAAGAGGACTTAGATTAAATTAAAATGTTCTTTATTACCGCCTGGACCTTTAAAAGGAGAGGCATCCCTCATCACAGCATGAGAGAGAGAGAGAGAGAGAGAGAGAGAGAGGCCCAGACTGCATGTCTATGTCTTATAATGTGAAGTTAAATTGGCATGATATGAGTCCCCACTCCCCCATCCTATCCCCTTTTCCACAGAGTTGCATTTAAGGAGACAGACAGACAGACAGACAGACAGACAGATGTCATCTGTGTGTGTGTGTGTGTGTGTGTGTGTGTGTGTGTGCGCGTGTGTGTGACGTGTGTGTGTGTGCGTGTGGGTGCGTGTGGGTGTGTTCCAGGGAAGAGCTAGGAGAGATTAGCTCACTAGACAGTGCCTGTTTTGAGGAAGGAAGGAGGGACCTGCACTGCTGACACAAACCGTATAACTCTAGACAAACTGCTTTGAATCTGTTTTTATAAACAATTAAACTAAATCAAACTGAGGAAGGAAAGAGGAACTTGCCCTGCAGAGAGAGACACTTTAAAACCTGTTTTTATAAACACCAGACAGCTTTCCCAACCAGAGGTAATGTTGTTTATTCCCTTCCTCTTTGCTTTACTTTTTTATTGTTTTTAAAAGTAGAGTAAGAGACTATCTTTGGTTCAAATAATTGCTAAAAAGCTCTATATTGTCACAGTAATGGAGGCGCAACACTTGGTCATTAGTCAGCCCATTAACTATGTCACTATAATGTCGTTAGTATAGAAAGCAGTATAAATAGTATTATTACTAGACTAATGTTAATATTATTATTAGTAGTAGCAGTAACAGCAGCATTAGGCCTACAGTATTAATTTAAAGTCATGGATGATGTTGTGTATATCAACTGTTATTGTCACCTGGTAAAGCTTGGTAAAGTTATTAAATAAGTTACGTTTTAGATTTTTAGATTTGTGTTGCTGGGGAGGGGGGGGGGGTCTTAAACGTCTACCCAAAACGTTTTTTTTTTTTTAGCAAGTGGATTGAAATATAGGCTATTTGTTTAATAGTTCCAAATAATGGATCCATAATTTTAGTCATTGAATGAGTCCCATTTCTCGGAGCAGATGAAGGAATGGAGAGGTTATGGAGTTAATTTAGGATGAAGTTTGTTGACGAAAAGAAAGTCAAAATGTAAGATAAAGTAAATGAGATATATACATTTCAACTCGGAAATGACAGACGGCCTCTTCTGTCCGCTTAAAGGGCCACTTCACCCCTGACACAACCTGACCTTGTTAATGGTATTTGTAATAGACACAATTTTAAATTTGCACCCTTTGACCAGAAAAATAATGAAGTGTGTGGATTGCTGAATTCCTACAATGCCCATAATGCTTTGCTGTGCTGTTCCTCAAGGAGAGGCTGCGTGTAGGTGTGGCTTTATCCTCCCATTTTCTACAAACGACACATACACAATGGAAGTGACCCAGTGTTGCCATGTCTGCTTATTATAATTTATAAGCAACTTTGGGCTTGTTTTTTTGCTTGTAAATATTGGTGGTTCACTGGTTGATGTTTCTTTTTTTTGGCTTGTTTCTAAAATGTAGTTGATATTTGGGCTTTCTTCCAAAAGTTTTTTACACCAGTGGTTCTCCATGAACATGCCAAGGACCCTTTTCCACGTGATTTGTGCCATGGAGCCCTGTTTTAGATATGTGTTGTTAAAATGTTTCAAAGATATTCCACATTTGCACTTTATGCAAGATCATTTTTTGGGGGTCATGCCTATGTTCCCTCAGACCTACAAGCTCGTATCGCGCCACTCGGTATTTTTCAATAGCTAAAGCATAACATGATGCCGACACCAAAATGGGTGCCCGCCCAGAATGGGTTAATGTCTTTTATCGGGTGCACGGTCTGGGAAGAACCTGTTAAACAAGAGAACACCAGCACTCACGGAACTGTCCTTAAAGGAACTTTATTGTTTCGATTTCCCAGAGTATACATTTTCAGTTCCTTGTTCCTTGTATATATATATTTTTTACCTTCCTTGTCTGGTTAAATTTGGTAATGTGTAAAAAGGCTGAGTCACACTTGTTGTTCGCAGCGCACACCTGACAAAAGATATGAAATATTCAGACTGTACATGACCAAGACATCTCCCTTCAGGAAGGGTATGGGTATTTGTGACATGGGGTACCAGAGCTAAAGGAAACCCTATTACTAAAGTATGGCTTTCCCGGTGTATTGTGCAGGAGGCCATCCAGCTGGCTTATGCCAGTACAGGGTTTCAGCCTCCTGAAGGCCTGAGGACCCAGGATGCTGCCATACCCTGCGTAGAGCAGGGGGTATGCTCTGCTGGTAGAATCTAAAGCAGCAGCCTCAAATATTTGCAAGAAAAACAAAATGGGTCAAAATGGGCATATTGTTTTACAGTCCAATAAATGTAATTAATTGTCTGGTTTGGGTGTTATTTTGTTCATAAAGTGCATGCTATTCTTGTGAGATCCTCAACACAGGATTTGATATATCCAGACTAATATTATTAGTATTGCCGTCACCACCAATAACCATGATAGTACAGCAGCTATCTGCACCCGGGGGCATCACTATGCCAGCTTGTGAATGTGATCGACATTTCCATTCATGTTTTATTTTTGCCACGGACATGCAAAACAAGTGATCAATGATATTACCAGAACACAAATAGTATAGCCTACAGTACTAATAGACTCTTGACGTGTCATATATTGTCTACTCTATTCCACTGCGCTACACATTTTAAAATAAGTCACTTATCAAAACATATTTTTGGGGAAAAGCCGATCTACAAGCTCACAACACATTACGGCATGTTGTGACCTTGTAGATCAGCAATTGTCCTTTCTTCTTAGCCTATAATGACATGCCCAAAATCGGGATGTCAGGGTTAAAGTAGTTAGATATATACAGTAGTTACCCAATTAACTTACCCAGCAAGACTGGGAAGTTATCCACTGTGTACTGGCAGGTGGCCGTCCTGAGACAGGCATTCTATGTGGCATAATGCATGGTCCAAGTATTATTCCATGTTTGGGGTTTCAATAAATGGGTCATATACAGTAAGTACAGTTGCAGTCCGAGAAAGGGACCCTTGGCTGCAAAGCTGAATGGGTTTGCCGTATACTTCATATTAGGTTATTGCAGATATGGCCTTTCAGAGGACAGTGTTACTTAGGGGACATGAGGAGACAGGAAGTTCTACAGGCTAAACTAGTTTTGTTTGTCAACGTAGCTTAAATAGTTGGTGTCGGTACATTAAGGTGTGGTACTGTACTGTACTCTACTCTATGTTGATGAGACAACAATGGAAACATACCTGAGATTCAAAACAGATAATTAAGTACATGATGAGTGATTTTCATTTTCAAGGCCATGTGAAGGAGCCATTCTGTCTGTGTGAGTGTGCGTGCCTTTAACCAATTCGATGGGGGGGGGGGGGGGGGGGGGGGTGTCACAAGGATTGACATATATGGCAACAAGCCAGGTGATGGTTTGGAAGGTATGGGCACAACAGGCAAAGAGATCACACGGTTTTTACCCTATCATTTTATTCTTGCATAAAGAAAACTGCTGTAATATATACATAATGTGTTTAAAATAAATGGGAACCTCACCCTACAGCAGTCAATGCCTGGACATTATATCATATACGCGTCAAAAACGATTTATGTATGCATGTGCCCAGCCGAGTGGCAAAGTATAGTTTGAGACTTTGAGCTTGCCACTATACACCGTGTCAGGATTTAAAGGAATGCAGTGTCACAATAGTAGTTTGATTGGGGTGCTCAACCTTGATCAGAGCTGAGGAGGAGGGTTTTCATGAATTACACACTAAACCCAAGCATTTAGGTTATAAACAGTTTTAAACACATATTTGTAACACGTGTCACAGTGTTTAGATTATAAACAGAAGAACATGTTTAATCGCCTGTATCACTTTTTAAACACATAAACGTGTTTAGTTTTTACAGTCAAAGTCAGACATATTATAGGTGTTTAGAATTTGAACACTAGGTGTTCTCGTGAGGTGTTTGAGTGAACTCGTGTTCTACTGTATTTTATGACCATTAATAAACATTTGGCATTTTATTATTACACACATGGTGTTTAGGTTTAAACGCGTCACATGTTCCAGGGATTTACAGTGTATGCTTGTTGAGTGTTATTATGATTTAGTTGTTAACGTAATTTGACACTTTCTCTCAGCTGACAAAAAATATAACTATTTACTTGTCCAGTTCTGCCCTCTTTAACAATGATGTCATGCCATGTTCTTTTTACAGTTGACTTGACTCACACATACCATGACAAATGTGGCACCCAGAGGCGCCTGCATGGGAGAAATGCGAGGCCCTATAGCGCTCGCGCGCAAATTAATACTTACTTTTGCCTTCAACTTTCATACAAATATTATGCCAGGTTCTCATCTCCAATGAGTAAGAAATTGACGTGCAATGCCCAGTTTAGCAGCTTGACAGTGAATGCAGAGATTGTGGTCCTCCACATTATGTTATTTTATTTGTTGTAAGGAAGCTATAGTTAACATGACATGAGTCATGTCAAGCAAGCTGTCACACAGGAGGGGTCTCTGGGGCTGACACTGTCTGATGATCTATATGAGCAATTTAACTTGTCTATGTATTACTCTACAACGAATACCAATGCAACACAAACCTGTTGCCCTGATCATAACTGATATATATATATATATATATATATATATATATATATATATATATATATATATATATATATATATATATATATATACCAATACCAGGGGGGACTGGTGTTGATGTTGATATAGGCCTATCAATACATATTTATAGCAAACAACAAAATACAGGTAGGCTACAACCAACACAACATGAGGATTCCAGTTCCACTGCTCCAGTGAATGTTGTATACTGTGCAGACAGGCTGAGATAGCTCATAGCTGCTCTTATTGGTGGTGGTGGTAATACTATAATTTGAGTCTGGATTTATAAACAAAGTAAGACCAAAACCAGAATTAATATTTGATTATCAAACACACACACACGCGCAAAGTCTCTTTCAGTATCTGTCCGTCTATCTCTCTCTCGCTCAAAAGTAGGCTACGCACACTGTCTCTCACACACACACACACACACACACACACATGCACGCACGCACACACACACACACACACACACACACGACACGAACGCACGCGCGCGCAGCCTCTTTCAGTGTTTGTCTGTCTATCTCTCTCTCTTTCTCTCGCTCGCTCGCTCACATGTCTCACACACACAGTCACACACACACACACACACACACACACACACACACACACACGCGCGCGACCGACACAAACAAACAAACATGCACGGACGCAAAAGTTGAATCCCGTCGCAGTGCCAACAGCAGGTGGTATAGCCGGTGAAAATAGGATCATAATCTGCTGGGACTCGACAACTGACTTTGACTGTTCTTTGTGCTGGATTGGAGCAGCTGAAGGAAATAAGGAGGAATTGCTTGGTTGATAAACTGGTTAACTCCTTTGGTGTAGATCCCTGTCTGGTGGGCTGGATTCTTGACTTCTTAACCAACAGATCTCAACGCGTAAGGGTTAATGAAATACTGTCTAGCTTCCTGACATCTTCTACTGGCTCGCCCCAGGGCTGTGTTTTATCTGCCTTTCTTTACATTCTTTATACCAACGATTGTGTTAGCCATTTCCAAAATAGATTCATCATTAAATACGCTGACGACTCGGTCATCGTCAGCCTGCTTGACAATGATGAGAACTGTCACGGGCAAGTGGTAGACGATTTTCTATCCTGGTGTGACAACGCCTTCTTGCAGCTTAATGTTTCAAAAACAAAAGAGCTATGCATAGATTTTAGACGTTCCCCACAATCCCCCCAGAAGAGTGTTGTCAACGGACAGACTGTAGATATTGTGCCCAGCTACAAGTATCTAGGCACAATTATTGATGACAAACTGAAATTCGACCTAAATACTGATGTGATGCAAAAAAAAGGTCAACAACGCCTGTACTGCCTAAGGAAATTGGCTAAGTTCAATGTCGACAAGACTCTGATGAAACTGTTTTACAGTGCCTACATCGAGTCCGTCATTTCTTTCTCCATTATCTGTTGGTATGGTAATCTCTGCATCAGAGACAAAAATTCCCTAGGGAGAATTGTAAAAGTGGCCTCAAAAATCATTGGCTCACAAATGAACGGCCTAGACCAGATCTTTAAGAAACAGGTGCTTAACAAAGCCCTGAGTATCCGATCTGATGCTGCTCACCCACTATACGGAGAGTACATCCTTCTCCCATCCGGCCTTCGCTTGCGAGCCCCCTTATTGTGCCACAAAAAACAGGCACAAACATTCCTTTGTCCCCGTCTCTCTATTCACACACTGAATGCTGCTGTGCGTAGATCGAGGATATAACCTTATGATGAGCACTTTTACTTTTTACTGTATTATCTTGTGCCTATGTCTATGCACACGCACTTTTATGACCTATCGCATAGCACTTTAAACGCCTGCACTTTAATGGTTGTGTGCACCTTTTACTCTGGTATCCGCTATGTGAACTGTTTGTTGTCTGTACTGTTTCATTTATTGTTTAATGTACTGTCTATGCTGCAACACAATTTGCCCTTCGGGGACACTAAATAAACTTGAACCTTGAACCTTGAACCTTGGAATATATCCATTTGAAAGGCGATATGGGCGCCGCCATGACACTAGTCAGACAGTAAACAAACTTGCGCATCACCACGTGTAGTACACACACACACACACACACACACACACACACACACACACACACACTCCCCCAGATGTCCCCCTTTGCGTGGGACAGTCCCTCATTGCCAGGACTTTTCAGGCGTCCCAGAAATTGAGACCCTGTCTGTCCCACATTGTGACTGGCAGTGTTCAAATGCCCTAATAGTTTAGTCCCCTAATAGTTGGCTTTCTGTTGTAAAGCTCTCATTGCCTCTTTCCTGCAAAATGTAGCCTATACCATTAAGTCTGTTAAAATAACATGAGAAATATCCCCTAGGCTGTACGGTACCAAGTCAGCCATACTACCCATGACCAACATTTGCATTTAAAACCAAATGTGAGATCAGCAGCTACAGAACAACAACAGGTATAAGTCAGGGGGGCAGTCAGCCAGATATTTCGTGAAGCCTCATTTGAAATCGGTAGTTCATATAATGGCCTGTTGTGGCGCTGGACCGGACCCAAAAAGCCCCATAGCTCCATAGAGGCCCATGTATTTTGGCCCAACTTCACCTAGACTGTATTACCTTAATAAACATGGTCATGAATACTTTCTTCTTCCAGTCACTAGTTTAAAGTCTCATTTCTAATGTCATAATATTCTTTTTGGAAAATTATGGTCCCATTAATTAAAAAAATGACCATAAAGAAAAAAAACCATCGCGTATGTTCTGAGGGGCGTGGCTACCATTACAGTCTATGATCGGGATTCCCCTCCCACTCGAGTCAAAATAAAAACCAACGGAGAAGAAGGGGGGAAGTCCCGCCTCGTTGTCTGGGCAGCCAATGACCAGCTGGTATACAAAACGGAGCCAGCCAATGGCCAGCTGGTACCAAAGATGGCGACTTACATCAGGAATTAGCATATTATTACAGGCTTCATTTTACGTTCATGTTAGACCCGGGGAACGCTTTGTCCATATTTTTTACAGTCTATGGTATAAGTGCTTGTCTTTGAAGTCTATGTAACTGTGTCTCTGCAGTGCAGGGTGACAGGTCTGAACTGCATGGCCACATTGTGTCTGTTTATAGACGGAGCTTTGCAACTAGAACCTGTATTCTCAGTTGAGATTCTGGTTGGTTTACATTATACTGGTCAGTATAGTCAGGCTGCATGCAGGTGTTAATGGCAATACCAACATAAGCCGGACGTCCATGAGCCCGAGCTCAAAATGTGGGCTCCTAATCTGACCATCATATGAAAATATGCCAGAACTTGCATAACTTTCCAGAATCACAATTGGATATAAGAGGCAACCTTCTTATTTAATTTTCAAAGTAACACTTTGGATCTAGTCACCCTAGAAAGGGGGCGGGACTGTGACACTAGTCTATAGGCTGTCGTTCTAATGACAGTCGGACCAATAGTATGTCGAAACTAAAGCCTGTACCCCTCATCTGCACTTTAAACTAAAGCCTGTACCCCTCATCTGCACTTTAAACTAAAGCCTGTACCCCTCATCTGCACTTTAAACTAAAGCCTGTACCCCTCATCTGCACTTTAAACTAAAGCCTGTACCCCTCATCTGCACTTTAAACTAAAGCCTGTACCCCTCATCTGCACTTTAAACTAAAGCCTGTACCCCTCATCTGCACTTTAAACTAAAGCCTGTACCCCTCATCTGCACTTTAGTGTCTGGTTTGTGGTTGGTTCGCTACTGAAAGGCATCGCAACAATTCAGAACAGGGCTGCTTAATGAGAGGACATGAGAAGAGGACTTATATTAAATTAAAATTTTGTTTATTACCGCCTGGACCTTTAAAAGGAGAGGCATCCCTCATCACAGCATACTAGAGAGAGAGAGAGAGAGAGAGAGAGAGAGAGAGAGAGAGAGAGAGAGACCCAGACTGCATGTCTATGTCTTATAATGTGAAGTTAAATTGGCATGATATGAGTCCCCACTCCCCCATCCTATCCCCTTTTCCACAGAGTTGCATTTAAGGAGACAGACAGACAGACAGACAGACAGACAGACGTCATCCGTGTGTGTGTGTGTGCGTGCGTGCGTGCGTGCGTCCATACATGCGTGCGTGCGTGCGACGTGAAACTTTGCCTACACGTTCCCAGCAGGCCGAGGTAGAACCTCCATCCCAGATTGTTGTAATCATAACAGCCCGTAACTGTACAAACCATAGCTTGTATATTATATAGGCCTAATAGCTATAGGCCTGACCAGAGCCTTAGATATGGACAGAGTTACGCAAACTGCGTTCACTTCGGTCCAATGGCGGCTCTTCTACATAGACTTCTATTGAGAATGGGGACAACCAACTGGGCCAAGTCCTGGACCGGACTGCTATTTTAAAATAGCCCTTTGGCTATTTGAAAATAGCAGATCTACAGTACAAGCTCACAACAGCTTGTGAGCTTGTAGGATCTGCTATTTATTTTTAAACATCTGGGAAATTAGTGACAAATGTGGAATATATTTTAAACAACTTGCGTGTGTGTGTGTGTGTGTGTGTGTGTGTGTGTGTGTGTGTGTGTGTGTGTGTGCTGTGTGTGTGTGTGTGTGTGTGTGTGTGTGTGTGTGTGTGACACATCACTAGTGTTGCCAGATTGTGTGAGAGAAGCCAACAAGAAAGATACTATAGGCCCTATAGTATCTTTATTTTTGGCTTGTTACAACTAGTTGCTTGTTTCTCTCACACAATCTGGCAACACTAGCCTACTAAAGGTGAGTCTGTCGGAAACCAGAAGCGGTTTGTTTTGAGGAAGGAAGGAGGGACCTGCACTGGTGACACAAACCTTATAACTCTAGACAAACTGCTTTGAATCTGTTTTTATAAACAATTAAACTAAATCAAACTGAATAAGGAAAGAGGAACTTGCCCTGCAGAGAGAGACACTTTAAAACCTGTTTTTATAAACACCAGACAGCTTTCCCAACCAGAGGTAATGTTGTTTATTCACTTCCTCTTTGCTTTACTTTTTTATTGTTTTTAAAAGTAGAGTAAGAGACTATCTTTGGTTCAAATAATTGCTAAAAAGCTCTATATTGTCACAGTAATGGAGGCGCAACACTTGGTCATTAGTCAGCCCATTAACTATGTCTTATTATTAGTAGTAGCAGTAACAGCAGCAGTAAGCCTACAGTATTAATTTAAAGTCATGGATGATGTTGCAGTATATCAACTGTTATTGTCACCTGGTAAAGCTTGGTAAAGTTATTAATTAAGTTACGTTTTAGATTTTTTGATTTAGATTTTTTTTTTTCTTCTTTTTTAGCAAGTGGATTGAAATACAGGCTATTTGGGGAAATAGAGGGGCGACAAATGGAATATGTTGAGTTTTTTTGTAGTTAATTTGTGACGCTACCAACGCTTTTGTGCACAGCAACACTCTTGAAAACAAAATATTGCATTGTGGGTTTGAGCTGACAGGCCCTTTTTGATGTCAATCAATGTTTTTACATTTAAATTAAATATTCTTCAGTGGCATGTCATGTGATCTACCTGCACAGCCGTTGTGATCTACTGGTAGATCGCCATCTACCTTTTGGGCACCCCTGGTCTGCATCCTCTGACCTCTGACCTCTCTGCATCCTCTGACCTCTCTACATCCTCCCGGTGGTCTCCCCTGGTCCACCCCTGGTCTACAAACTCCTGGTCCTCCTGGTCTACATCACCCCTGGTCTACATCCTCCCGGTGCGAGCTCCTCACTGGTAGGTGAGTCAGTAGGATTTAAGAGACAAACCCAGAAATTTGTGTGGGGACGAAAATAAATTGTAAAACATTGTAAAGGGAAGCTTGTACTTAATGTTGAAGCTGCTGGCTTCAGGGTCTTCTACGTTGATTGCAATGACTTTCCAATCAGTCTCACCCTCATCAATCACGGCCAAAACTCCAAGTACCTTCGCCTTGACTACCTCACCACGGGAACACACCTAGAAAACACACTCAAGTCAATTATATTTATATAAACTCCTCACAAAAACATGCAATGTTTGTCACTTCAGGATACTAGGCCCGTGCAATAGGACAAGTGAAAGCTTTTCCGTTACGCAGATTGGCATTTGGCGTTTATCATTATCTGGTGTGCAAACTTGGGACCAAGTTCAGTGAGACTGCAGGTGAAGCCAAAAACAGACATGGAAGTGGCCATTCCAGGAAGAAAACATCCCAAGAAAACCGGTTCCTGAACAATATGCATTCTTTCAGAGATTTGACAGATTGTCAAAGTTGCAGGACTCCTTCGTAACTGCTCAAAACGATTACCAACAGAATCATAATTATAATTGGTTTACCCAATAGTTAAAACATTAAACATAGTGACATGTTCAAGCAATTAGAATGACTTAATGACACTAAAACGACTTTCTGATGGAATAAAAACATTCTTTAACATTCCAACTGTGTTAATGTGGCTAAAAACGAAAACCACCAAAAATATATATATATATATTTTGGTCTATTGTGAAGTTTCATTATAGCCGACTTGTGGTTGAAAGTACTGGCACTGGTGACATATTTTGGTACGTTTTCTGGTGGCGCTACCCACATGCTTAGCTGCTCATTCCACAATTGTGGTCCTTACAAGTTATACCTCGTGGGGAAAGCTGACTGATCAAAGATAAACATGATATAAAATACAACGAGTGATATTATTGAAGGGGAGAAATAATCAACTGAAGTTAAGTTACGTTTTCAAACTTTTTGCGAGGAGTTTAACACATTTCATACAAAAAAAAAACAGATAGAATATGTATACATCCTATATACAGTATACTGTTTATATGTTATATGTTATATGTTGTTTAATAGTTCCAAATAATGGATCCATAATTTTATTCATTGAAAATGAGTCCCATTTCTCGGAGCGGATGAAGGAATGGAGAGGTTAGGGAGTTAATTTAGGATGAAGTTTGTTGACGAAAAGAAAGTCAAAAAGTTGAAATGTAAATGAGATATATACGTTTCAACGAGGAAATGACGTAAAAGACGGCTTCTTCTGTCCGCGGCTGTCCGCTTAAAGGGCCACTTAACCCCTGACACAACCTGACCTTATCTTAATGTTAATGGTATTTGTAAAATTTGCACCCTTTGACCAGAAAAATGATGAAGTGTGTGGATTGCTGAATTCCTACAATGCCCATAATGCTTTGCTGCGCTGTTCCTCAGGGGGAGGCTGCGTGTAGGTGTGGCTTTATCCTCCCATTGTCTACAAACAACAATGCCAGCTGCTCTCCCTGCACTGACAGCCTCCTCATGCTTAAAGTAGAAATGCAAAAGATTGTACCTTTTTGTTTTTACAAATAAATACATTTATTTATAAAATGTAAATGGGTCCTTGACATGAAATAGTTTGAGAACCACTGATATAGACACATTTTAGTCACCTGGAATGTCTTAGTGTTAGTCTAGTTTTAGTCGACTAAATGTCATCAGATTTTAGTCGACTAAATCTACATTTGATTTAGTCGACTAAAATGTATTTTGGCGGGTCTTGATGCCGTCGTAATGAGTGTTTTTACACTTGCTGAAAATAGCTGATCTACAAGCTCTACAAGATTGTAGATTTTTTCAGCATGCAACCAAGTGTAAAATGACTTATACTGGATCTCTTGTCCACTAGGTCCCTTCCTAACATTTTAGTCTATTTTTTATTTGTCGACGAAATTGTCAGTATATTTAGTCTTAGTTGTAGTCATCGTAGCTTAGTTTTCATTTAGTTTCCATTTGTTTTTGTCAGTGGAAAATGGTAGTCGACGAACATTTTTCGTCTTAGTTTTAGTCGACGAAAACAACACTACTGCAGACGCCATGATAATACAAACAATGTGAGGAATGCAGGGGGTGGGGGGGTGGGGGGGGGGGGGTGAGGTTGTAGGTGGAACGGAGTAGAGACCAGGGTCACCCCTCGGGCCTGTCTTCAGGTGTAGGTGTAGCCGTGTGACGCGCATACATTCAATAAATACTCTAAGGTGACGCGAGGTTAGACTGTTGTAGTCCGGAGGGTCATCATTACGTGGAGAACGTGAACTCCTAACCAGGATATCTGAAAACAGAGATTATACGCAGAACAACCCAGGACAAGTGTTTCTAGTGTCCTAAACATCATTAAAGGAGCTATAACATACAATTCAACTTTTTCAATTTCTTTTGTATTTTTAGGGCTCCCATATGTGTTTACTATCCCCACAAATAACCAATTATGAACAAGCATAGCATGTTATGTAGACAGCACTATAATTGTATTGTATATAGTTATAGCACGCCATAGTACATATGTATAGCATAGTAGTAAATATGTATAGTTTATATGTATAGTGTATGTATAGTTTCATTATATAGATATTCCACTGTTACTTTCTTAGCTTACGCATGTTTCATGATATTGATAAATGCTGTTATGTGATGTATTCCCATGCTTTTGTTCTTGCTTAAATGTAAGTCGCTCTGGATTAAGAGCGTCTGCTAAATGCCTAAATTGTAAATTGTAAATTGTAAATTGTAAGCAGGCTTTCATATCATATTATAGGTGCTTTAATGTAAATTGCTCTCAGGAACAGCTTAACTGATTTTGGTCTCATCGTGATGTCATCAATGTCACCCTACTTTGTATAATTCCTCCTCTTCTTCAGTCTTCAGTTCCAGATTTGCATTTTCACTTTGTTTACAATGTCCACCATTGTTGATTTTCCAAGCTGGCATGGAATGGAAACAAGCCTGGTTTTTATCTAGCATCAGTATTATAATGACTCAAATATTAAATAATCTGCATATCACCCCCCCCACCACCTCAGGACATTGTGGTATTGCAGCTAAAACTGCTTTCAAAGTCCAGAAAGAAATGCCAAGGCCTGGTTATATCAGAGTGGTGATTGAGGCTCAAACCATTAGAAATAACTTTGATGGACATAGACAATAATATGATATTAAATATTAAAAGCAGTTTTAAAAGGCATGTTATTTATCTTTAAATTCAGATCAGGTTGTGTCAGGGGTGAAGTGGCCCTTTAAGTGTGCCCAGAAGGATACACACACACACAAGCAGAAGGGGCAGCTATCTGAGCTATGGGAACAGGAGGAAGACATGGAACCTGGTGTCTAGAAAGGCGCTCATTGGCTAGTACTCTTCATAGGCATGCAGCAGAGCCAATCACTATGCAGTATCGTATCTTAGCAACTATTTCACCACGCTCCGGTCCAAAGACATTGGAAACACAAATGGATGCTGTTGACAGCCAAACATCTAATCTACCTCAGAGTCAGAACCTTCTAGTAGTGAGATAGAACTAAAAATGAGTGGTGCAATTCCCCCCCCCCCCCCCCCCCTCTCTCTCTCTCATTAGCAGCACTATCCCTCTCTCTGTTTCTGGCGCCCCCTACTGGTACTAATGAGTCATATTCTCGTGCTCATGACCACATAGTTAGGTAGGTAGACACCAGGGGGGCAGTCAGCCAGATATTTCGTGAAGCCTCATTTGAAATCGGTAGTTCATATAATGGCCTGTTGTGGCACTGGGCTGGACCCAAAAAGCCCCATAGCTCCATAGAGGCCCATGTATTTTGGCCCAACTTCACCTAGACTGTATTACCTTAATAGACATGGTCATGAATACTTTCTTCTTCCAGTCACTAGTTTAAAGTCTCATTTCTAATGTCATAATATTCTTTTTGGAAAATTATGGTCCCATTAATTAAAAAAATGACCATAAAGAAAAAAAACCATCGCGTATGTTCTGAGGGGCGTGGCTACCGTTACAGTCTATGATCGGGATTCCCCTCCCACTCGAGTCAAAATAAAAACCAACGGAGAAGAAGGGGGGAAGTCCCGCCTCGTTGTCTGGGCAGCCAATGGCCAGCTGGTCCAAAACGGAGCCAGCCAATGGCCAGCTGGTACCAAACGGATCTAGAAAGATGGCGATTTACAATGAAGCGATTTCAGGCTTCATTTTACCTTCATGTTAGACCCGGAGAACGCTTTGTCCATATTTTTTACAGTCTATGGTAGACACATAGGTAGACACGGACATTGCTGGTTGTTGGAGTGGTTGCACCACTCAAAAAGAAGAAAAACTAAGTGCAGAGCTGAGTGGGAAAAAGATTCGGTGGGTTTTTATGAAACAAAAGCTTTGCAGTTTGAAAGTGGATAATTCAAGCTTTCCCTACAGCTGCGATGTTGGTGAGTTTATAATGTCGTTTAATCCAAGCAGATTAATTTAATTAATTAATTAATTAATTTAATCCAAGCAGATCGCAGATGCAAATTGGATGAATGGGGAGTCAATGGATGGTAGCCTATATAGAGCGTCGCAGTCTCTCCCCCTTTCAGAACAACGAGTGGCCCAGGAAATGAATCACAATGCATTTTGACCATAGGCTTTTCTTAAAGTATTAATTTAAAGACCTTTTAAGCGTCGTACGAAGCCAACTCTTGTCGTGACAAATCATGACAATTAACACACAATATTTTGGACCAAACAAAGAATTAGAAAGTAGGAAAAAACGGCAGGTTACACAACACTTTTTTTGTTGTTTTTCTTCTCTGTAATTATTTGTTTGGTCCAAAATATTGTGTGTTAATTGTCATGATTTGTCACGACAAGAGTTGGCTTCGTACGACGCTTAAAAGGTCTTTAAATAAATAATTTAAGAAATGCCTATGGGACAAATTAATTGCGATTCATTTCCTGGGCCACTTTGGTCTCCGTCATTTTTTTTTTAACTTCAATATTTGCCTGAGTTACCATCTTTTAAATAATGGTTCAAGTTAAAAGAATATTAATAATTATATATATTATATATATATATATATATATATATATATATACACACACACACCTCAATGTTGAGGATGTAAAATATAGTTGTCCCTGCTCCCTGTAGTCACAGTGACGTCACAGCTGTCATTAATTAAGGGTCTTGATTGCCTATGCGGTGAAGGTATAGGGTGAAATGCATAAACAGGCTCACCATCTCAATAGATGCTGCTGCCACGTGCCTGGCAATATGCGCATAGGCGGCGGGTGTGTAAGGCTAGCGAAGGCTTAGCCTTCCCAAAGATTATGCCGGGTATGTTTTTAAATATATATAATATATGTGCGCAGCATTATAGAAAGCTATTGTGTGTGTGTGTGTGTGTGTGTGTGTGTGAGTGTGTGTGTGTGTGTGTTGTCGCTGCCCCAGGGCTATACTACAGCAACTGGCCAAATCAGCATATGATTGGCTACTATTGGTATGTCTGTAAACCTCGTCCTCCCAGTCAATTTACAATTTACAATTTAGGCATTTAGCAGACGCTCTTAATCCAGAGCGATTTACATTTACAAAAAAGCATGGAAAGTAACAGTGGAATATCTATATAATGAAACTATACATATAAACTATACATATATACTATACTATGCTATACATATGTACTATGACGTGCTATGACTACATACAATGCAATTATAGTGCCGTCTACATAACATGCTATAATTCTGTATCAAATGCTATCTAAGTCTACAGAAATGCTATCTAAGGGGGTGGGGTAAGTGCTATGGGCCATGATGGAGTTCTGACTGCAATGGGAAGTGCATTCCACAGTTTTGGAGCCAGAAGCGAGAAGAGTTTGGGACGTGTGGAGCGTTGTTGTCCCGGCGTTTTTAGTGAGGGTACTTCCAGCTTCCCTGCGTTGGCTGATCTGAGCGCGCGGGAGGGTTTGTAGGGTTCGATCATACTTGTAAGATATGGGGGAGCCATGCCTTTGGTTGCTTTGAATGCCAGCATCAGAGTTTTGTATTCTGTGCGGGCAGCGACCGGGAGCCAGTGGAGGGAGCGGAGCAGGGGGGAGACATGTGAGAATTTTGGTTGGTTGAAGACCAAGCGAGCTGCGGCGAGAGTCCCCCCCCCCCTTATAATAAATCTAGAGTTGCAAATTGCAAAGGACTGTGCTGTCATGTTCCAGTTAGCCCTGACAGGGACCAGTGTTGGCAAGTAATTTAAAGGAGAATTCCATGCTAGAATGCTTTCTTATCTTTCTTACCTTTCTTTGTAGTTGTTACGTCCCCACCAAAGAGGTCCAGGTGTTTTGTGCAAAAACTCCTTATTGGCTATTTTCCCTACCATAAGCCCTCAATGAATTGCATTGCATTGAATGGGAATTGTATGGGGCTATGGGGTGTTATGCTAATTCACTTATTTCCATCGAAAGAAGTAGTAAAGTGTGCCGTTTGGGATATTATTTACATTATGAAGAGAGGATATATACAAATAAATTATAATTTTGAGCGATATAAATAAGCAAATTAGCACAACACCCCATAGCCCCATTAAATTCCCATTCAATGCAATTAATTTAGGGCTTATGGTAGGGAAATAGCCAATAAGGAGCTTTTGCACAAAATAAAACCTGGACCTCTTTGGTGGGGACGTAACAACTACAAAGAAAGGTATCAAAGCCTTTTAGTATGGAATTCTCCTTTAAGTAATATACTACTTTCAGTAATAATATTACTTTTTTCCTGTAATATGTAACTTAACTAGTTACTTTCACATTTTGAGTAATAATATTACATTAACCTTTTTCCAAAAGTAATATTACTATTTTCACGAGCCTTGGTGGAACTGTGGGTTTGAGTGTTTATTCATAATGGTAGATGGGTCGGGGGTCAAGTTGCTTTGCAGGCTGCTGATCCGCTCTAGATCTAGACTCTCTAGAGCGGATACGGAAACGATGCACACTCGTCGGTACGTATCGGATGCAGAAGGGCGGGCCTGGCTTAAACCGTCCGGAACACGGAACGTCGGAACAACAACCTAAACTAGTGTGTGTAACTCGTTAGACTGCACTGTTAGAGAGAAGAGACGTAAACAAACTAAGCATGGAGGAGGTGGAGGAGACAGAGACACCTATATGTGTTCTATGTTGTTCTATGGCACTAAAATAGCAATCATACAGATTGATTCTTTTTTGTTTCTCCCACAGGGAATGTTTATATTGTGTGCATGTGATGCTCCATGTTTCTCCCACAGGGAATGTTTATATTGTGTGCATGTGATGCTCCATGTTTCTCCCACAGGGAATGTTTATATTGTGTGCATGTGATGCTCCATGTTTCTCCCACAGGGAATGTTTATATTGTGTGCATGTGATGCTCCATGTTTCTCCCACAGGGAATGTTTATATTGTGTGCATGTGATGCTCCATGTTTCTCCCACAGGGAATGTTCATATTGTGTGCATGTGATGCTCCATGTTTCTCCCACAGGGAATGTTTATATTGTGTGCATGTGATGCTCCATGTTTCTCCCACAGGGAATGTTTATATTGTGTGCATTTGCTGCTCCATGCATGCTGTTCTATGGCACTAATCAGACAGAGACAGATTGATTGTTTTTTCCACAGGGAAAGTTTACACTGCATACATTTGCTGCTGTTTTATATTTTTTATTTCAGTCAAGTTGACATGCACTGCAGAGCCTTTATTGCCCTATAGCACTTTGTTTATTTTTTGTGACCAATTTATATATATATATTTTTTTTTTAACAGTTTCCGTGCCGGGAATGGATTACTCCAGGTTAATGTCGCTGCCATATCGGACATACCCGCCATTTGTTTTATGTGATTAATCCGCTGTATTGTAATAAATGAAAAGAAAATCCGTCTTCGTCGCGGAGAAACAGACTAGATGCATTTGTTATGATGACGAAACCGGAAATCGTCACATGCTGTGGGCTGCTAGGGCTTCTGGGAAATTGAGGCCAATGGAAATGCATGGGGTGCAACGCCTCATTGAGACGAGTCTTGTGTGCGTCTTCCGGGTGCACCCAAGATGGTGGATACTACACTCTGATCATAACAAACCGCGGGAGCTTTTTTTGATGGATTTTCGCGGATTAAAAGCCCAAATAATTCAGCGTATGCTCTAAAGGTAATACAACAATCTCTGCAGTGAAGGGGGGTTGATTAAAATGCGGGTTAAACGTAAAAAACAGTCAAACTGTTAAGCAACTATAGCATTTGTTTGCTTTAATAAACAACAGAAGTTGTTCAAAGATTGCTTACAATGACACCTGGGCATTATCTGTTGCCCAGGTGTGGTTTTCATTTAGACTGTAATGAATGAATTCATACACAGTAAAAGTCTTAGTCTTCATTTAATTCAAATGAGTGTACAAATGGACCCATCATCATGTGTACACTATACAGTACACTTTTTAGAGTTAAATAAACACTGCAGAATAGGGGAGGGGGGACAGCTAATGTTGAAAATGCAAAGTAAGACAGGAATGCTATCTAAGGGGGTAGGGTAACTGCTACGGGCCATGATGGAGTCTTAAAAGGTGGGTTTTCAGACTACGGCGCAAGATTGGGGAGTGATGCTGCAGTTCTGACTGCAACGGGAAGTGCATTCCACAGTTTTGGAACCTTTTCATGACAAGGACCCCCGAATTGACACTAATGAGCCCGTGGACCCCCATTTGAAAACAACATAATGCCAGGGACCCCCGTGGTCTTGTTTCTAAAGTGTAGTTGTGTATTTGGTCTTGTTTCTAAAGTGTAGTTGTTTATTTGGTCTTGTTTCTAAAGTGTAGTTGTTTATTTGGTCTTGTTTCTAAAGTGTAGTTGTTTATTTGGTCTTGTTTCTAAAGTGTAGTTGTTTATTTGGTCTTGTTTCTAAAGTGTAGTTGTTTATTTGGTCTTGTTTCTAAAGTGTAGTTGTTTATTTGGTCTTGTTTCTAAAGTGTAGTTGTTTATTTGGTCTTGTTTCTAAAGTGTAGTTGTTTATTTGGTCTTGTTTCTAAAGTGTAGTTGTTTATTTGGTCTTGTTTCTAAAGTGTAGTTGTGTATTTGGTCTTGTTTCTAAAGTGTAGTTGTTTATTTGGTCACAGCTGTCATTAATTAGGGTCTTGATTGCCTATGCGGTGAAGGTATAGGGTGAAATGCATAAACAGGCTCACCGTCTCAATAGCTGCTGCTGCCACGTGCCTGGCAATATGCGCATAGGCGGCGGGTGTGTAAGGCTAGCGAAGGCTTAGCCTTCCCAAAGATTATGCCGGGTATGTTTTTAAATATATATAATATATGTGCGCAGCATTATAGAAGGCTATTGTGAGTGCGTGTGTGTGTGTGTGTGTGTGTGTGTGTGTGTGTGTGTGTGTGTGTGTGTTGTCGCTGCCCCCTGGTGATCGCTGATCGTGTAGGGCTATACTACAGCAACTGGCCAAATCAGCATATGAGATGAGATATACTTTATTGTCCCACAAGGGGAAATTTGTCTTGGGCAAAAGTGCATTAGTACATACATCAACGCTTTTTAAAACAGACAGACAATACAAAAAAGACAATACACAGTAGCAGCAAAGTACAAGTCACAAGAGTATCACAAAGAAGTGCAAGTTGCAATAAGAAAGGTATATAATATAAAAAAGTGCTAAAGTATTCACAGTTTATAGTACACAATCACAGTAAGTGCAATAAATAACTGATGAAGGTCAATAAGTCCCTTCCCCACTAAGAACTATGAACTATGTGGCGGTTGTTTAGTAGAACAATTGAAGTGGGAACAAAATAAAGTTTGAGGCGGTTGCTCTTGCAACGACACGCTCTGTAGCGTCTACCAGAGGGCAACAGCTCATACTCTGAAGATAATATATGTGAAGGATCAGACAACACTCTATTTGACAGACTGAGCACAGTTTTCTCAAAGATTGTCTGAAGAGATGGAGAATCTTTCCTACCAATTACCTTCATGGCTGTTTTTTTCCATTTTAGCTATTCTAGATTTGAGATGGACAGAGAGTGTCCCAAACCAAGCTGACATGCCATATCTAATAATGCTACCTAGCACTGCATCATAGAAGGTTGACATGACTCCCTTGCTCATACCAAAGAGCCTAAGCCTGCGGAGAAAGTGCAAGCGTTGTGCCAATTTGGCACACAGATAGTCCACATGGACATTCCATTTGAGCTGGTTGTCCATTTGGAGCAGGTACTTGTATGATACAACCTGCTCAATTTGCGTGCCCCCCATGACCACTGGGACATGGATGTGGACACCTTTTGGATCGAAGATCATCTCTTTGGTTTGTGTGGTGTTTAACATAAGGTGGCTGTTATCACACCAGTCTTTAAAGTTATTGATCTCACTGATATAACCCACCGGGTGTTCAACACCCCTCAACAGGCTGACTATTACAGTGTCATCAGAAAATGTCAAGATGAAATTGTTTGGCTGACTGCTTCTGCAGTCATTTGTGTAAGCGGTGAAAAGAAATGGTGAACTCACCCCCCCTTGTGGCACACCTGTGCTACACAATTTAGAGCTTGAGAGTACTGAGTTCACCTTTACCTGTTGAGATCTGTTTGCTAACATGGAGTGGAACCATCTAATGATGAATGGATTTACATTCATGTTATTTAGCTTTTGGACAAGTAACAGAGGGCTTACAGTATCAAAAGCAGAACTGAAGTCTGCAAAAAGGACACGAGCATACGCCTTTGGCTCCTCCAAGTGCTTGCTAATCAAATGGGTTATACTGACTACAGCATCCTCCGTGCTGCGCCCAGCCCTGTAAGCCAATTGTAAAGGATCCATTAAGGAAGCCACCTGAGACTTAAGTGAGTTCACGATAATTCTCTCAAAACATTTCATAACCCCACAAGTTAAAGCAATAGGTCTGTAATCTTTGTTCACAGAGGGACAAGATACTTTGGGAACAGGAATTATTAGTGACTTTTTCCAGATATCAGGAACCATGTGTTTGTCTACAGACTGTTGGAAAATAGGGCACCAGGCAGCTGTAAGCTCTTCAGAGCACTTTTTTAACAACAAGGCAGGCAAACCATCAGGCCCCGTAGATTTTTTGTTGCATACCCTGCTAAAGACACTCTGGACCTGTTTAGGATCAATGAGAAGTCGATCAGAAGCATTACACATGATAGAATCAATATTAAAGTCCACAGACTCCTGCTCTGAGGAGTCAGTGTCATGACGGAGGAAAAAGTCATTCAATTCATTGGCTTTTGCTAGTTCATCCAGTGTAGCAATGGGATTTCGGTTAGTGTTCATGTTCGTTATTTTTTTCATATGATCCCATAGACCCTTAGTGTTCTTGGTGCCGACACTTTCCTCTAGTGCAGCTCGGTGGTTCCTTTTGGCCTGGGACAGCATCCGATTTAGCTCCCTTTGGGCCACAGCCATGCCCCCCCTGTCCCCATTTTTAAAAGCCACTTTCTTGCTGTTAATACAGGCTTTCACCTCCTTGGTGATGTAGGGCTTGTTGTTAGGGAAGTGGCGAATGGACTTTTTAGGGACGACATTGTCCACACAGAAGTTGATGTAATCCGTTACAGTCTCTGTAGCCTCGTTCAGTTCAAGATCATGAAAAATGCTCCAGTCTGTGCATAGGAAGCAGCCCTTAAGAGCCTCCACACTGTCCTCTGACCACTGTAACACAGTTCTTTGGACAGGCTTACTGGACTTTAACAAAGATTTGTAAGTGGGCATGAGCTGGACAGTCGAGTGATCCGAGTTGGCAAGAGGAGGGAGAACCTTGGCTCTGTACGCATTTTTTATGTTGCCATAACATTTGTCTAGCACATTTTTATTCCTTGTACCACATTTGACATACTGGTGAAACCCAGGTAAAACTGGCTCCAGTCTACAGTGGTTTAGGTCCCCCAGTACGAAGATTGGGGCTCCAGGCGTACGTTGCATTTGTGCTTGTACACAGTCTGCTAGTCTGTTTGCAGCTCTAGCTGCATTAGCGCTAGGCGGTACATAAGCTACACAAATAATAATATTGCCAAATTCCCTCGGAAAGGTAGAACGGTCTCATAGAGAGACAAAGCAGTTCAAGGTCCGGGTCACAGTATTTCTCTCTGATCGTGTATTGGCTGCACCAACTGTTACTCACATACACACTGAGTCCTCCTCCTTTGGACTTCCCAGATGTAGCCTCCCGATCCGCCGTGTTGATGAGAAACCCTCCAGCTCCAGCATGGAGTTCGGTATATCCTCCCGTAGCCACGTTTCGGTAAACACCAAGATATTAGCCTCCCGATATTAGCTCATCCATTTTGTTTCGAAGTGACCGAACGTTGCTCAAGATGATTGAAGGCAGCGGAGGTTTGTTTCCTCTTCTGCGGACGCGTTGCCTGACGCCACCTTTCCTACCCCTCTTCCTCTGTCTGGCTCCCCCGGTGGGGCTGCTGATGACGGCCTCAGGGAGGTTCGTTGGCGGTGTATTCCCTTTCAACCGAAGGGCGAGCAGGGCCTCTCTCGTGTAGGCACGGAGCACTGCCGTGTTTGTGGGAAGTGTTGTTTCAAACCCAGTTGTGTACAGGAGTTCCCCAAAGACCAAGAACAACACAAGCAGCGTCCACAGTGCTGCCATGGCTGCAGAATAGTAGTTCCCAGGCAGGCAACAATGTTACTGAAAGAGAGACAGCGCCAGCTTTCGTTGCTTCCCAGAGAGAAAAGCCCTGTGTTTCTCTTTACTGCTTGTACAATAATGCAAGGACATACAACGATAAAAACAGTAAAAACAATTAAAAAGCGCTCAATGTAGCAGCAGCACTAGAGCCCGGGTCGCCACTGAGCAGCGCCACCGGAATGATTGGCTACTATTGGTATGTCTGTAAACCTCGTCCTCCCAGTCAATTTACAATTTACAATTTAGGCATTTAGCAGACGCTCTTAATCCAGAGCGATTTACATTAAGCAAGAACACAAAAGCATGGGAATACATCACATAAAAACATTTATCATGAAACATGCGTAAGCTAAGAAAGTAACAGTGGAATATCTATATAATGAAACTATACATATAAACTATACATATATACTATACTATGCTATGCATATGTACTATGACGTGCTATGACTACATACAATGCAATTATAGTGCTGTCTACATAACATGCTATAATTCTGTATCAAATGCTATCTAAGTCTACAGAAATGCTATCTAAGGGGGTGGGTAAAGGCTCATACATAGTCTGGATTTACAGTGGTGGGGTGACCACCGAACTACAACATGACGTCACTGAGGTGACCACCGAACTACAACATGACGTCACGAGCCGCGGTGAAGAGCAAACCACCGCCACCGCTCCAGCCCTTCTCTCTGTTTTTACTCACCACCGCTCAACGTTATTTCAGCTCCGGTGGTCAGCTCACCACCGGAGCGGTGGTCACCTCACCACCGAAAATCCAGACTATGAATAGGCCTTATGCGGGAGCTAACTATTTCCGTAGACAACGCCCTGGTAACGTCTGTCCCAACAGCCAGGAATCTTGGTGTTGTCCTGGACAGTCAGCTCTCGTTCAAAGCTCACATCACAGCTGTCACTCGATCATGTAGGTTCACACTCTATAACATACGACGAATTAGACCGTTCCTCACCAAGGAATCAGCCCAGCTCCTAATCCAGACAACAGTCTTGTCAAAACTCGACTATTGTAACTCCCTCCTTACTGGCCTACCAGCATGTGCACTTAAGCCTCTCCAGCTGATCCAAAATGCAGCAGCTCGCTTGGTCTTCAACCAGCCAAAATTCTCACATGTCTCCCCCCTGCTCCGCTCCCTCCACTGGCTCCCGGTCGCTGCCCGCACAGAATACAAAACTCTGATGCTGGCATTCAAGGCAACCAAAGGTATGGCTCCCCCATATCTTACAAGTATGATTGAACCCTACAAACCCTCCCGCGCACTCAGATCAGCCAACGCAGGGAAACTGGAAGTACCCTCACTAAAAACGACGGGACAACACTCCACACGTCCCAAACTCTTCTCCCTTCTGGCTCCAAAACTGTGGAATGCACTTCCCGTTGCAGTCAGAACTGCAGCATCACTCCCAATCTTCAGCCGTAGCCTGAAAACCCACCTTTTCAGACTCCATCATGGCCCATAGCACTTACCCCACCCCCTTAGATAGCATTTCTGTTAGCTTAGATAGCATTTGACACAGACTTATAGCATGTTATGTAGACAGCACTATAATTGTATTGTATATAGTCATAGCACGCCATAGTACATATGTATAGCATAGTAGTGAATATGTATAGTTTATTATGTATAGTGTATGTATAGTTTCATCATATAGATATTCCACTGTTACCTTCTTAGCTTACGCATGTTTCATGATAAATGCTTTTATGTGATGTATTCCCATGCTTTTGTTCTTGCTTAAATGTAAGTCGCTCTGGATTAAGAGCGTCTGCTAAATGCCTAAATTGTAAATTGCCTTAAGTGCTATGGGCCATGATGGAGTTCTGACTGCAATGGGAAGTGCATTCCACAGTTTTGGAGCCAGAAGGGAGAAGAGTTTGGGACGTGTGGAGCGTTGTCCCGGCGTTTTTAGTGAGGGTACTTCCAGCTTCCCTGCGTTGGCTGATCTGAGTGCGCTGGAGGGTTTGTAGGGTTCGATCATACTTGCAAGATATGGGGGAGCCATACCTTTGGTTGCCTTGAATGCCAGAAACAGAGTTTTGTATTCTGTGCGGGCAGCGACCGGGAGCCAGTGGAGGGAGCGGAGCAGGGGGGAGACATGTGAGAATTTTGGTTGGTTGAAGACCAAGCGAGCTGCGGCGAGAGTCCGTCCGCCCCTTATAATAAATGTAGAGTTGCAAATTGCAAAGGACTGTGCTGTCATGTTCCAGTTAGCCCTGACAGGGACCAGTGTTGGCAAGTAACTTAAAGGATAATTCCATGCTAGAATGCTTTCTTATCTTTCTTACCTTTCTTTGTAGTTGTTACGTCCCCACCAAAGAGGTCCAGGTGTTGTTTTGTGCAAAAACTCCTTATTGGCTATTTTCCCTACCATAAGCCCTCAATGAATTGCATTGCATTGAATGGGAATTGAATGGGGCTATGGGGTGTTATGCTAATTCACTTATTTCCATCGAAAGAAGTAGTAAAGTGTGCCGCTTGGGATATTATTTACATTATGAAGAGAGGATATATACAAAGATATTATAATTTTGAGCGATATAAATTAGCACAACACCCCATAGCCCTATTCAATTCCCATTCAATTCAATGCAATTCATTTAGGGCTTATGGTAGGGAAATAGCCAATAAGGAGCTTTTGCACAAAATAACACCTGGACCTCTTTGGTGGGGACGTAACAACTACAAAGAAAGGTATCAAAGCCTTTTAGTATGGAATTCTCCTTTAAGTAATATACTACTTTCAGTAATAATATTACTTTTTTCCTCTAATATGTAACTTAACTAGTTACTTTCACATTTTGAGTAATAATATTACATTAACTTTTTTCCAAAAGTAATATTATTACTATTTTCACGAGCCTTGGTGGAACTGTGGGTTTGAGTGTTTATTCATAATGGTAGATGGGTCGGGGGTCAAGTTGCTTTGCAGGCTGCTGATCCGCTCTAGATCTAGACTCTCTAGAGCGGATACGGAAACGATGCACACTCGTCGGTACGTATCGGATGCAGAAGGGCAGGCCTGGCTTAAACCGTCCGGAACACGGAACGTCGGAACAACAACCTAAACTAGTGTGTGTAACTCGTTAGACTGCACTGTTAGAGAGAAGAGACGTAAACAAACTAAGCATGGAGGAGGTGGAGGAGACAGAGACAACTATATGTGTTCTATGTTGTTCTATGGCACTAAAATAGCAATCAGACAGATTGATTACTTTTTGTTTCTCCCACAGGGAATGTTTATATTGTGTGCATGTGATGCTCCATGTTTCTCCCACAGGGAATGTTTATATTGTGTGCATGTGATGCTCCATGTTTCTCCCACAGGGAATGTTTATATTGTGTGCATGTGATGCTCCATGTTTCTCCCACAGGGAATGTTTATATTGTGTGCATGTGATGCTCCATGTTTCTCCCACAGGGAATGTTTATATTGTGTGCATTTGCTGCTCCATGCATGCTGTTCTATGGCACTAATCAGACAGAGACAGATTGATTGTTTTTTCCACAGGGAAAGTTTACACTGCATACATTTGCTGCTGTTTTATATTTTTATTTCAGTCAAGTTGACATGCACTGCAGAGCCTTTATTGCCCTATAGCACTTTGTTTATTTTTTGTGACCAATTTATATATATATATATATATTTTTAAGCAACTATAGCATTTGTTTGCTTTAATAAACAACATAAGTTGTTCAAAGATTGCTTACAATGACACCTGGGCATTATCTGTTGCCCAGGTGTGGTTTTCATATAGACTTTAATGAATGAATTCATACACAGTAAAAGTCTTAGTCTTCATTTAATTCAAATGAGTGTACAAATGGACCCATCATCATGTGTACACTATACAGTACACTTTTTAGAGTTAAATAAACACTGCAGAATAGGGGAGGGGGGACAGCTAATGTTGAAAATGCAAAGTAAGACAGAAATGCTATCTAAGGGGGTAGGGTAAGTGCTACGGGCCATGATGGAGTCTAAAAAGGTGGGTTTTCAGACTACGGCGGAAGATTGGGGAGTGATGCTGCAGTTCTGACTGCAACGGGAAGTGCATTCCACAGTTTTGGAACCTTTTCATGACAAGGACCCCCGAATTGACACTAATGAGCCCGTGGACCCCCATTTGAAAACAACATAATGCCATGGACCCCCCATAAGATAAGATTTTTAAGGCTCTAGCAATCATTCTCAACCCGTTTAATTTCAAGGACCCCCAGTTTGACATGCATTAATCTACACGGACCCCCATTTAATGGCATTTCTACCTCTGGGACCCCCAATTTATATTGTAAAATCAATGTTAATTTAACTCTCACTCAAGGACCCCTGGGGGTCCCCGGACCCCATTTTGGGAACCACTGGCTTCGTAGCTGTAAATGTGAATTTAAACCAGAAGAGTGGGGACTGAGAAGCCTGTATTATTTGTAAAATGCTCTGAAATAAAGTCAAGTTTATGATTTGAACATTTTACATTTACGGCTTAATATTTTGTAAGCTTGTTTGTTAAACCTATACAACCAAGTCCTTATGGCATGGACTATACGTTGGAAGGGGTAGAGCAAAGTTTCAGGTTAGTGCAGACTGCAGATTCATTCAAGTCATGTATACTTTCCAAATCATACCTTTACTAACATTTCGATTTAGTTTTTTGTCAATTTCATACTGCTAAATGGTCAATCTAATTAAGTACCCCAACACTGATACACCGTGATATTTTTAAACCATTAAGATCAACAAAATCATATTATAGCCTAATGCAAGTAGATGTAATGACTAATATTTATTCATAATATAAATAATGCATACTATAGGCCTATAGCACTTTTATACTCTCAAACAGCTCATATAATGCCTACATGTCAATACAGGTCAGGTACTATTTGATATTAATTATATAATATAATATTACAATTACAACAAGAAATATTGTTCCTGAAGAAACAATGTGGGGTCGCTGGAAGCCAAAAGATTGTAGGCCTACTGTGTTGTTTAATTTAATGTAATTGATTAACGTAATTTATACCTGAAATTGGGGGGGGGGGTTGACCGGAAAAGACCCAATTTTTCAATGTTTTTCAGCGTAGCGTGTAGTTATTTATTTTGTCTTGTTTCTAAAGTGTAGATGTTTATTTGGTCTTGTTTCTAAAGTGTAGTTGTTTATTTTGTCTTGTTTCTAAAGTGTAGATGTTTATTTGGTCTTGTTGCTAAAGTGTAGTTGTTTATTTGGTCTTGTTTCTAAAGTGTAGATGTTTATTTGGTCTTGTTTCTAAAGTGTAGGTGTTTATTTGGGCTTGTTTCTAAAGTGTAGTTGTTTATTTGGTCTTGTTTCTAAAGTGTAGGTGTTTATTTGGGCTTGTTTCTAAAGTGTAGTTGTTTATTTGGTCTTGTTTCTAAAGTGTAGGTGTTTATTTGGGCTTGTTTCTAAAGTGTAGTTGTTTATTTGGTCTTGTTGCTAAAGTGTAGGTGTTTATTTGGGCTTGTTTCTAAAGTGTAGTTGTTTATTTGGTCTTGTTTCTAAAGTGTAGGTGTTTATTTGGGCTTGTTTCTAAAGTGTAGTTGTTTATTTGGTCTTGTTTCTAAAGTGTAGTTGTTTATTTGGTCTTGTTTCTAAAGTGTATATGTTTATTTGGTCTTGTTGCTAAATTGTAGTTGTTTATTTGGTCTTGTTTCTAAAGTGTAGGTGTTTATTTGGGCTTGTTTCTAAAGTGTAGTTGTTTATTTGGTCTTGTTTCTAAAGTGTAGGTGTTTATTTGGGCTTGTTTCTAAAGTTTAGTTGTTTATTTGGTCTTGTTTCTAAAGTGAAGTTGTTTATTTGGTCTTGTTTCTAAAGTGTAGTTGTTTATTTGGTCTTGTTTCTAAAGTGTAGTTGTTTATTTGGTCTTGTTTCTAAAGTGTAGATGTTTATTTGGTCTTGTTTCTAAAGTGTAGTTGTTTATTTGGTCTTGTTTCTAAAGTGTAGTGGTTTATTTGGTCTTGTTTCTAAAGTGTAGTTGTTTATTTGGTCTTGTTTAGTGTAGACTAGTCAACACGACGTGGTGTTTGTCGATGGTGAGGTGGAGTGTTCGCCTGTCCGGCTGAGTTAGGATGAGCTGGTGTGGAGCAGAGGCAGCGAGGTATCGCAATTTCCACGCCCATTCAACACCATATAAGGCAACAGGAAATATCGAAATACGTCATCATAGCCTGCACAGATCCGGGATTCCCAAGCTTTAAATTATATATAACAGTTCATTTTGACAGGTGGGTCTCTGCACGGACAGATCTTCAATCAAACAGCGCGAGTTACATGTAGGCCTATATAATTATAAAGGAAACTTGCCAACTTGGCACGCATTGCTTCACTCCTTGTTAAATGTCAGAACGTTAATAAGTTAACTGATGTTACTTTCACATATACATGCTGCGTTTACACGGGCAGACACAAAGACGAATGGGAATATCATTTGGAGCAGCTACACGTCTTTGCATCAACATGTTGCTGGTTTCCATTATAAATGAATATCATTTGGAGCAGCTACACGTCTTTGCATCAACATGTTGCTGGTTTCCATTATAAATGAATATCATTTGGAGCAGCTACACGTCTTTGCATCAACATGTTGCTGGTTTCCATTATAAATGAATATCATTTGGAGCAGCTACACGTCTTTGCATCAACATGTTGCTGGTTTCCATTATAAATGAATGATAGACTATCCTTGCGTCTGCCCGTGTTTAGTCTCACTGTCCAGTGTCCACAGCAGGCAGACCTGTCGAAACTACGCACTTCTCAGTGCATAGTTGAGAAGTGAATGCTAAGTTCAAACCAGGGGGGCAGTCAGCCAGATATTTCGTGAAGCCTCTTTTGAAATCGGGACCTACTGAAAGTTCATATAATGGCCTGTTGTGGCACTTCACCTAGACTGTATTACCTTAATAAACATGGTCATGAATACTTTCTGCTTCCAGTCACTAGTTTAAAGTCTCATTTCTAATGTCATAATATTCTTTTTGGAAAATTATGGTCCCATTTATAAAAGAAATGACCATAAAGTCGCGTATGTTCTGAGGGGCGTGGCTACCGTTACAGTCTATGATCGGGATCCCCCACCCACTCGAGTCAAAATAAAAACCAACGGAGAAGAAGGGGGGTAGTCCCGCCTCGTTGTCTGGGCCAGCCAATGGGCCAGCTGGACCAGAACGGATCAAGAAAGATGGCGACTTACAGTGCAATAGAGTGCAAGGAATTTCAGGCTTCATTTTACGTTCATGTTAGACCCGGGGAACGCTTTGTCCATATTTTTTACAGTCTATGGTTCAAACCCACCTCTAGAATATTACTTTCCCCAGCTATCTCATTCCACTTTCATTTATTTTATTCCATAGTCTTAGTTGTTCCCTAATAAAGTTGTTTTTATTTGTTTTATCATGTTCCCCTTGAAAAGCATATTTAAGTACTCAGAGAAGCATTATACAAATAATATTATTATTACAACTTGTTTTATTGCCTATGCTTATGTAGAAAAAAAAGCTCACTGCTCAGGTTAAATAGGCCTATTAATATGCGATTAAAATGTGATTAAATGAGATTAATTAATCACAAAGCCTCCAATTAATTAGATGTTTTTTAATTGTCCCATAAGTGTTTATTATTTAAGTTAGGTTTTGCCATAATCATGTCTTTTGCCATAATCAGGTAGCTTTACAACAAAGATGTATTCGGCTATTCGGTATTCGGTTTTCGGCCAACTGTTTCCTATATTTTGTATTCGGTTTCGGCCAAGAATTTCCCTTTCGGTGCATCCCTAATTTGTACTGTTCACCACACGACCAAACGCTTATTTAAAACTCGGCAATGATAAAACTCGGCAATGATAAAAGGCCCTATATTGATTAGCCTACTGCGGTGAATGATTCCCTGCCCTGCACTGTCGGAATTGGAAAGCAAATATATGGACATGCATGGACACAGGACATATTTTCTTTCTTTTTTTTATTGTGGGATTAATTTGTTTTTGGACTAAAGGCTATATTTCATGATCCATATGTTTCCTCAGCTGCAGGTAAGCGTTGGCTCTTCTGTGTGGCGTCCGCATGTGATCAATATACATTATTATAAATTAATACCACGACGCAATAGGCAGATATAGGTGCTTGCAGCAAAGTCATTTAGGCCTACGTGAAACTTTAATTGGCAACATATGCTGATCAGCGAGTTACAGTGGTAATAATAATCATCATCAACAGCCTTTCTTGTCTGACTGTCTGTCGTCATGTTTGTGAACAAGCGCGAGTGGAGGTGAGCTGGCTTAAAACTATGATATGAGCGTATGACTGGCCGACTTTCAAACACGCTGATGCCATTCATTCAGTATAGGCTAATGTGGTCTTCTATTTTTTATATAGGGCTAATTAGCCCTAGTGACTGCTGTCTGACCGACAGTCAACTGACTCAAAGGACCTCCGTATAACAATTTCAATAGGCCTACTGCAGGCATTACTACACTAAACAACGTTGGATTCGTACAGTGCAGAATGCAGATGATTATAATTGTGAGTATGTTTTTTAACATGCAGCGCGAGTCCGCGAGATCCGATCTACAAGCTCACAACGTGTTGGATTTCGAGTAGAAGGCTGCCGAGTGAGCAGCCCCAATCGCGTATGATAGAAATATCCTAATAAATAAATAAAAAGGTGTCGTGCTTGCGGGGGCAGTTTCTGTATGGGACTCTAGGCTAACTTGCCTCTAGACTGCATGCATTTAGGCATACAAGTGATACTTGGCTTTTATATCATTTTTTATGTGCTGACCAATGTTGCGGACACATGCCTAATTGCCTACATATTTTGTCTGAGATTTGGGAACTATTTATTGATTCAGCATGAAGACTAAAGCCTTCTATGCAAGCGTATGGCCTTTACACTACCATGAGAGCTGCCGTGCCAGCTGATATGTGCAGAGTTTTCGACAAACCAACGTCACCGTCAAGTTCACGGAGATGGCCATGAATTCCCACGCAATGTGGGAATCCACGTGAATGCCTGTCCGCTCACGCTCCACTCACGTTATGAGCGTACACGCAGTTGTGAATGAGGACCAGTGAGTTCTGTCCAATGAGGTGGAGTTTACACTCCTTCCAATGAGAAAAGTTTACATTTATTCTTTGTTCAACAGCTGTGCCTCACCAAGAGAAGACCATGGCTTCCTCTCACGGAGATCCTCTACAGGTTGGTTTACTGGCAAATAGCAGCTCAAAATAAGGTGTATTTGTTACAATTAATTTGCATATTGTAAAATATAATATTAATGATGATAATACCTGCTACTCTGCATTTCTATAGGGCTCGTCTGTGAAGATATTGAAGGCCAACAAGTTGAAACTGGTCGAGTGGCTCAGATCAGATCTCCACATTCTACAGCATGCTCAGTGTGATGAAATTATCGATGATAGAGTTTATACAAAACTGAGAAATATAGAACAGCCAGAAGAGGTTTGTATTCAGCTTATTGATACAGTGATTAGTGGAGGAGAGGGAACTTCATCTCAGTTCCTTACACTTCTCAAAGATCCAGAGATTCTCGTCACGTATCCACAACTCAAGGAATGGAATCCTTCTGCTGCGCTGCCAGGTAAGAAAGTAAAGAAAAGGCGCTTAATTGTATTTGTTGTGCCAGGTGGATGTAATGTCTACTTTGTTTGACTGCATAATTCATTGAAAGCATGAGGAGACGGACCCAATATGATGATGTGTCTCCACTCTGACCAATCACTGTCTCACATTTTGGCTTTAGAAGAGAAGGCAAGACGAGAGAGAGCCGCCAAACTGAGAGGTAAGTTGTGTGTGTGTGTGTGTGTGTGTGTGTGTGTGTGTGTGTGTGTGTGTGTGTGTGTGTGTGTGTGTGCGTGCGTGCCTTACAGTTAGACAAAGATATTTATTATAGTTGTGTTCACTAACACTACTTCTAGAAGGACATACTTAGCTTAGGATTCCTAACTGTTTAGTGTAAGGATTAATTGGCAGCAATCATAGAGAGAGCCTCTGAGAATAAATGCAGTCCTACTACTAATACCATCTGTACACTGTGCTTATAGCCTCCATTTACTAATACTAATACCACCATACCAGAGAGGGGTATGTTCTCTCTGGGCAAAGCTGTTAAAGATGGAATGTGCTTTGTTCACTACAGGTCTGTTGGAGAAAACATCAGGGTATGAAGACCAGCTTCAACGCAACATGAGCAGCACATATCTGGGTGTAAGGTTGGGTACAATGCTCATGGTCGTGTTCGAAAATATCTTCATCTGGCTCTACAATGTAGACATCAAAAACACAGACATCCACAGCCACCATGAGGTCAGACAGATGGAGACGAAGAAGGCAGGAGAGGGAACCCTAATCCAACTCATTGAAATGTTCAAAGACCGTTCTGGACTAATCATAAGAACAGTGCTGACCGTTGGCTGTGCAGGAATTGGCAAAACTTTCCTCGTGCACAAATTTCTGTTTGACTGGGCCAATAAATGTTTCCCCCAAGATCCACACCTCGTGTTCCCGCTCCAGTTCCGCCAGTTAAATATGCTCAAGGGGAAAACGTTTCGTTTGGCACAGCTAATTCACCACTGCATCACGGAAACCATGTTTATTGAGGAAGACATTCTTAATGACATCTTTAACGAATTGCAGAAGTCAGTAGACTACAACAAGAGCCCCTTCAAAGTCATGATTATTATGGATGGATTTGATGAAAATTTCGAAAAGTTCGATTTCAAAACAGATTTTGGACCCATGAACTTGGTGGATTCGTACCCAGTGGAACATCTACTTGTAAACCTCATCAAGGGGACGCTCCTCCGCTCTGCTCGCATCTGGATAACCTCACGACCTGCAGCATCCAATCAGATCCCTAAGGCGTTTGTTAGCAGAATGACAGAAGTACGAGGGTTCATCGAAGATGACCAGAAGAAGGAGTTCTTCATGAAGAACATCGGTGATGAGAACCAGGCCAACTCACTCTACTCACACATCCGGAAATCAAAGATCCTCCACACCATGTGTGAAATCCCAGTCTTTTGTTGGTTCCTTGCTAGAGTTGTGCAGAACAAGGGGATGACAAAGCTGCCCAAAACCCTGGTTGAGCTGTTCTGCCACTTCCTGATGGGCGAGACACTGCGGGAGAAGATGAAGGATCCTTCACTAAACGATGAAGACAGAGAGAAGCTCATAAAGGATGCAGGAGACATTCTTCTGATGCTGGGAAACCTGGCGTTTGACCAACTGGACGAAGGACGAATCATTTTCTATGGGAAAGACCTGAAAGCGTGTGGTCTTGATGTGAGCAAGGACTTGCTGATCTCAGACTTTTGCACAACCTTCTTCAAAGAAGACGAAAAGTTCTTCGAACAAACGGTCTACTGCTTCGTTCATCTGAGCCTCCAGGAGTTTCTGGCTGCAGTCTACCTGTTCCACTGTTTCACTCAGAAGAACAAGAGTCCATGGTTCCACCGTTTCACTCAGAGGACCCGGAGGAACAGGAAGGTCCTGAAGACATTCCTGGGAACCAGCCGTGTCAGTTCCTTGAAGGACTTCCTGAAGGCTGCAATGAAGAAAGCCCTGAAGAGTGAGAACGGCCACCTGGACCTCTTTGTCCGCTTCCTTCATGGTCTCTCACTGCAGTCCAACCAGAGTCTGCTAGGAGGCCTGCTGGGTCAGACAGAGAACAGTCCAGAGGAGATCCAGAGAGCCATCAACAACCTGAAGGAGCTGAATGGTGACTTATCTCCTGACAGATGTATCAACATCTTCCACTGTCTGATGGAGATGAACGACCCGTCAGTAAGTCAGGGGATCCAACAGTACCTGGAGTCTCAGAGCAGATCAGGGAAGGAACTCTCTGAGACCCAGTGTTCAGCTCTGGCTTCCATGCTGCTGATGTCAGAGCAGGTTCTGGAGGAGTTGGACCTGGACAAATACAACACAGGGATAACTTCCGCGGGGCGACTGAGACTGATCCCAGCTGTGAGGAACTGCACAACAGCCAAGTTAGTAGTCCTGTGAATAACAACATGACTGAGCACCATTCACTCATATATTACTACTGTATTCATTCATTACAAATACTACATTTAAAATTATTATATAACTACTACATTCATTCATTACAAATTAATACAAATAATGAACAGACATGCACGCACACACACACACACATGCGTACTGTACACACGCATGCATGGACGGACGGACGGACGCACGCATGCACGCACACAGGTGGAATCATCACAAATTAACCCATTTCGGACGGGAACCCTTTTTGGTGTTTTAAGCATTATGTTATACAGCTTAAGTATTGAAAAATAGCAGATCTACAAACTCGTAGCGCCACACCTTGTGCCGCGATATATATGTTAGTTAGTATGTAGTATGTCAAACTACATACATACATACATAACTATTGAAAAAAAGCTGATCTACAAGCTCATAGCGCGCCGCGCTACAAGCTTGTAAATCTGCTATTTTTTTAAATCGTGAAAATGGGGCGCAAATCTTTGAATATTCTTTCAGAGCAAACATTTTTTACTCAAATCTTTGCTTCTGGGGGGTCCCTGGAACAACATATTTTCAGATGGGGGTCCGCAGCCAATTACATATAATTCTGGGGGTCCTTGACATGAAATAGTTTGAGAACTAGTGCACTGAACATAGAAACAGGGTTTTTCAGAAAACTGTGATGAAGCCATTTTCTAAGAATCGGCCTCAGGTCTAAATGTGTTAAAAGACTGCTTGGACACAACTGCTGGTTCATTCTGCAGTGTTTAATGTAAACCAGTGGTTCTCAAACCAAGGACTTTGTATGAATTAATATGTATTATGTGTAACAGACCTCTATCTGAATACATTGTGTGCCAGGGACCCCCACACCATAATTGTGTTAATTTATTATTGTCAATTATTTTACTTAAATATGTTTTTGAAAATAGCCGATCTGCAACATCGCAATGTGACACAATGTGAGCTTGTAGATCTGCAATAGAAGATCTCTGTTTACTTCCTTGACAGTGAGTTAACTTGGTCTGACCTGTTTTGATCATCTCTGATTTTACATTTAATCTGTCATTACAGACTTGTTGGTTTTGGCGAAGAACTCGAGAAGGAACACATTGAAGTTGTGGCTTCAGCTCTCAGTTCTAATCCGTCCCATCTGAGACACCTGGACATCAGTTCCAACCACTTGGAGCCAAATATGGACCTGCTCTGTGACGCACTGAGGAGTCCACATTGTAGACTGGAGACTCTACGGTCAGATATTATTGATTTATGTGATTATAGTATTAATATTGAATACGTGTGAATAAGGTTGATATCATAGTAACACACTTTGACGAGAATAACGATAAGGTACAGTCAGGCGCGTATTGTGGATTAAGTGATTGACTGGGAAAATTAGCATGGGGGGGGGGGTCTTCTAGTGACCCCGTAAGAGAACATTTTAGCATTTTTCATGATTTATCAACATGTTTAAAAACATAGCCGATAATAAAACTAATTGTATTGTCTTTTGCTCCAGCAGATGTCCTTCTTGTGTCTGTGACATCACCAGTTATCAGCTTCACTGTCTTCTATCCAGAATAATGTATTTTATAGCAGACAATCAAACATGTGGTGTTTTATTTCTCATTTAGACTGATGAACTGCTGGTTGACAGAGAGAAGCTGTGAACTTCTGGCCTCAGCTCTCAGATCTAATCCTCATCTGAGAGAATTAGACTTGACCTTCAACGTCTTGCCGGTGTCTGGACTGGAGAACTTCTCTGGACTGGAAACGCTCAAGTGAGTAGACTCTGTCTGTCTGTCTGTCTGTCTGTCTGTCTGTCTGTCTGTCTGTCTGTCTGTCTGCGAGTCCCTTTTATGCCCATACATGGAGTTCCGTGTGAGGCATGCCCAAATATGGAATCCAGGGTAATCTATGACCTCATAGACTAGAGTTTGGAATCATAATTATGATGACATGTATTTATAAGGGGCGTTAGCCCCTCCTATATACATATTCTGTCCCCACAAAATCATGAAATGTCATCGACAATGAAGGAAAAATGTATGTCATCTTGTCCCCACACGTCTCATATTTTCCATCGACAATGAAAGGTGACATTAGGTCAAATGTCCGCCAAGTATGACGTCAATTTGTGAGAACAGGAAACAAGCTTTCTGATTGGCCAGTATGAGATGATCCATGATGATGTACGCTGATAAGAGCCCCCCTCACTTCACATGGGTGTGATTTTCACAACCATTGTGACCGACTTCCCACTCTGCACATCTGAACATTACTCCCTCAAGTCAACTTTAAATTGATTGATTTAGTTAATATTCACACACAAATGAATAATGCTGGATGTAAGGAATATACTTTTAATTGAAACATACATATATGAAAAGATTATATTGTAGCATACTTCACATGTAAACTTTAATTTGGCATAAAAATAAACGTGATTAACCAGCTGAACTATAGTATGCCTAAGCATTCTGAGAACTCATAAAGCAGATCTACAAGCTCAATTAGCAGATCTACAAGCTCAAACATCAGATCTACAAGCTCAAATAGCAGGTCTAACAGGAGAGGACACAGAAGGTTCCCTCTCAGTCATTTCATAAGTTTCCATTTGAGTGTCCTCAGTGTATCGTTGTATGACCACAGCCTGCTGGCCAGTACCATGGGAAGAAATCATATTAGAAATGTAAATACAACAGTATTTTAACGTCCTCTGGTCCAAGCCAGGTGGCAGTGAGTTTGTCCGGTCAGGCTGCCTGCCCTGGTGAAGATAAGGGTAGCAGAAACACTGTAGTGTCAGAGACGTTGTGTTAGACAGTCAGACATTGATGCATTGTTGTTCTACTTCCTACAGAGTGAAACATGGAGGAGAACTCTGGACTAATCCTCAACTCCCTACACAATGTGAGTACCTGTCTGTCTGTCTGTCTGTCTGTCTGTCTGTCTGTCAGTGTTGATTTTAACAGCAACGTTTAGATTGTAGATTAGTCATAGACCTTTGAATAAAGCTTAATTGATTTTTAGTTATATTTTAGTCAGCTGAAATGTTTTTGTGTTAGTCTAGTTTTAGTTGACTAAATATCATGAGATTTTAGTCGACTAAATCTACAATTGATTTAGGCAATTACAATGTATTTTGGCGGCCTTTATGTCGTCATATAGTAATGGTTGATTTTACACTTGGCTACATGCTGAAAATAGCAGATCTACAAGCTTTTACAAGCTTCTATTCTACAACGCATTGTGATGCAACACTTGTCATCACTTGTCCTCCTAGAAATTAGCCAATCACACACATACACCACTCTGTCTGTTCATGCTTGTTGGTAACCACACACAGTTGGTAACCACACACACACGCGCGCACACACACACACACACACACACACACCCACACACACACACACACACACACACACACACACACACACACACACACACACACACACACACGGAAGGAAGACAATGCAGAGCAGTCTCAGTCTCAGCTGGGGTGGATGAGGGTGAGACAGGTGGTAGCTGGGGTGGAGGAGGGTGAGACAGGTGGTAGCGGGGGTGGTGGAGGGTGAGACAGGTGGTAGCGGGGGTGGTGGAGGGTGAGACAGGTGGTAGCGGGGGTGGAGGAGGGTGAGACAGGTGGTAGCGGGGGTGGAGGAGGGTGAGACAGGTGGTAGCGGGGGTGGAGGAGGGTGAGACAGGTGGTAGCGGGGGTGGAGGAGGGTGAGCTGAGGTGGAGGAGGGTGAGACAGGTGGTAGCGGGGGTGGAGGAGGGTGAGCTGGGGTGGAGGAGGGTGAGACAGGTGGTAGCGGGGGTGGAGGAGGGTGAGCTGGGGTGGAGGAGGGTGAGACAGGTGGTAGCTGGGGTGGAGGAGGGTGAGCTGGGGTGGAGGAGGGTGAGACAGGTGGTAGCTGGGGTGGAGGAGGGTGAGCTGGGGTGGAGGAGGGTGAGACAGGTGGTAGCTGGGGTGGAGGAGGGTGAGCTGGGGTGGAGGAGGGTGAGACAGGTGGTAGCTGGGGTGGAGGAGGGTGAGCTGGGGTGGAGGAGGGTGAGACAGGTGGTAGCTGGGGTGGAGGAGGGTGAGACAGGGGGTAGCTGGGGTGGAGAAGGGTGAGACAGGTGGTAGCTGGGGTGGAGGAGGGTGAGACAGGGGGTAGCTGGGGTGGAGGAGGGTGAGACAGGTGGTAGCTGGGGTGGAGGAGGGTGAGCTGGGGTGGAGGAGGGTGAGACAGGTGGTAGCTGGGGTGGAGGAGGGTGAGCTGGGGTGGAGGAGGGTGAGACAGGTGGTAGTTGGAGTGGAGGAGGGTGAGACAGGTTGTAGTTGGGGTGGAGGAGGGTGAGACAGGTGGTAGTTGGGGTGGAGGAGGGTGAGACAGGTGGTAGTTGGGGTGGAGGAGGGTGAGACAGGGGGTAGTTGGGGTGGAGGAGGGTGAGACAGGGGGTAGCCGGGGTGGTGGAGGGTGAGACAGGGGGTAGCCGGGGTGGTGGAGGGTGAGACAGGTGATAGCGGGGGTGGAGGAGGGTGAGACAGGGGGTAGCCGGGGTGGAGGATGGTGAGACAGGTGATAGCGGGGTGGAGCATGGTGAGACAGGTGGTAGCTGTGGTGGAGGAGAGTAAGACAGGTGGTAGCTGTGGTGGAGGAGGGTGAGACAGGTATAAATATGTTTAATATTTAATGTTTTCTACTGTGTTGTTTTCTCATCAGATTCCCATCGTCTCACTCTGGACCCAAACACAGCAAGCAGAACACTCTGTCTGTCTGACGACAACAGGGAGGTCACAGGGTCAAAGGGGGAGGGGCTTCAGCCATACGCTGACCACCCTGATAGATGTAGTGATGGTGTTCGTCAGGTTCTGTGTTCAGAGGGTCTTTCTGGAGGCCGTTACCTGTGGGAGGTAGAGTGGAGGGGAAGGGTTTATATAGGAGGGGCTTACAGAGCAATCAGCAGGAGAGGAGGGGGTGGGAGGCTTGGATACAATGATCATTCCTGGAGTCTGTTCTGTGGTGAAGGCTTTTACTCTGTCATTCACAATAGTAGGCAGACTGTCCTCCCTGTTGTTCCCTCTGTCTACAGCAGAGCAGTGGATGAGAGCGGTCAGTCTGTCTACAGAGTAGCAGTGCATCTAGACTGCCCTCCAGGGACTCTGTCCTTCTATGACGTGTCCTCTGACTCACTGACACACCTTTATACCATCCAGACCAGATTCACTGAAGCTCTCTACCCTGGGTTTAGGGTTTGGGATGACGACTCCTCAGTGTGTCTTTGTTAGGACAGACAACGTCTCTGATCAGAGAGAGAGAGAGAGAGAGAGAGAGAGAGAGAGAGAGAGAGAGAGAGAGAGAGAGAGAGGGAGAGAGGGAGAGAGAGAGAGAGACATTGTTTAAGAGAGGGAGAGAGACATTGTTTAAGAGAGAGGGAGAGACATTGTTTAACCCATTCCGACCGGGCACCCATTTTGGTGTCAGCATCATGTTATGCTTTAGCTATTTAAAAATAGCAGATCTACAAGCTCGTAGCGCGCCACCGAGTGGCGCGCTACGAGCTTGTAGGTCTGCTATTTTTGAAAAATCGAAGAGCGACTGACATTTCTAGAATCTGATCTCAGGTCAGAATGGGTTAATCAGACCAGTGTGTGTCCAGTGGAAACCTCGTATGAATCTGATCTCAGTTCAGAATGGGTTGAGAGAGAGAGAGAGAGAGAGACATAGCAGATCGGTGCCACGCTACGCCTCCACGCCTCACCAGGTGTATATGGACCCTCTCATAACTACCACGCAGACAGCCACGCAGACAGCCACGCCTCCCCAGGTGTATTGACCCTCTCATAACACACGTCTCTGCTTCTGGTGGCTGATATTGTCCTTCTGATGAACGTTAGACTGGTTGGAAACACGTCTCTGCTTCTGGTGACTGATATTGTCCTTCTGATGAACGTTAGACTGGTTGGAAACACGTCTCTGCTTCTGGTGGCTGATATTGTCCTTCTAATGAACGTTAGACTGGTTGGAAACACGTCTCTGCTTCTGGTGGCTGATATTGTCCTTCTGATGAACGTTAGACTGGTTGGAAACACGTCTCTGCTTCTGGTGGCTGATATTGTCCTTCTAATGAACGTTAGACTGGTTGGAAACACGTCTCTGCTTCTGGTGGCTGATATTGTCCTTCTGATGAACGTTAGACTGGTTGGAAACGCACGTCTCTGCTTCTGGTGGCTGATATTGTCCTTCTGATGAACGTTAGACTGGTTGGAAACACGTCTCTGCTTCTGGTGGCTGATATTGTCCTTCTGATGAACGTTAGACTGGTTGGAAACGCACGTCTCTGCTTCTGGTGGCTGATATTGTCCTTCTGATGAACGTTAGACTGGTTGGAAACGCACGTCTCTGCTTCTGGTGGCTGATATTGTCCTTCTGATGAACGTTAGACTGGTTGGAAACACACGTCTCTGCTTCTGGTGGCTGATATTGTCCTTCTGATGCGTGAGGAGGCCATGTTTTTTATTACTTTTTCCATGTATTTTATTTCATAAAAAAAAAAAAAAAAGATAAAAAAAATGGATCAGTTGTACTCTGTAATGTTCTTGTTGCAATATTGACGTATAGAATTGTAAATGTCTAGCAGCGTTCATAAAGTACATTAGCGTTCATAAAGTACATTGTAAATGTCTATAGCGTTCATAAGCAGCTACACATGTTATTATTATATTCCTAATGCTCTGGAAGCATTTCTGAAACTATAACATCAAATAAATGCTTATTGATGATAGAAGTGTCCGGATTGATTTCTATGTAGTTTTGGGTGAGTTTGTCAAGGTGCACTGAGGTAATAATAATAATAAAACTTTATTTGTATAGCACCTTTCATGACATGAAATGCAGCTCAAAGTGCTTTACAGAACAATGGAGAATAAAAGAAAAGCAAGGCAACGACATTAAAAAACAAGCAGTTACAGTGAGGACATGAAAAATAAAAAATAAAAGATCAATTAAAGGCAATGTTGTAGAAGTGGGTCTTGAGCTGAGCTTTAAAAATGTCTACAGAGGCTGCCTGTCGAAGGTACAGTGGGAGCTTGTTCCATGCCGATGGCCCCTAGAAGCTGCTTCCCCGTATTTTTTAGTTGCCATTTTTTTGGGCAAAGCGAGCAAGCCGGCGGTGGAAGACCTTAGGGGGCGGTTTGGGACATATTTAGGCAGGCAGTCAAGTAGGTAGGAAGGTGCGAGACCATTGAGAGCTTTATAGACAAGTTAAATAATTTTAAAATCAATCCTAAAAACAGGTGGTGCCGGGGACCCCCAGGGGTCCTTCAGGGGGGTCCGGGGAACCCATTTTGGTGTTAGCATCATGTTATGCTTTAGCTATTGAAAAATAGCAGATCTACAAGCTCATAGCGCGCCACCGAGTGGCGCGCTACGAGCTTGTAGGTCTGCTATTTTTTGAAAAATCGAAGAACGACTGACATTTTTTTAGAATCTGATCTCGGGTCAGAATGGGTTAATCAGACCAGTGTGTGTCCAGTGGAAAACCTCGTATGAATCTGATCTCAGGTCAGAATGGGTTTAAGGGAATTCCCTCTCAACTCATATACCTGCTGTCCCAGAAATGGACAACGGGCTCGGCTGTAAAGTCATATATCTATCTGGTGAACGTATAGAATGTATAGACCTGGATCATATCTCCTCTGTGTGTCCTGTACAGTAACGTTGGTAACTGTAAGTGTCTTAATGTATAGACCTGGATCATATCTCCTCCTCCTCCTGTACACTAACGTTGGTAACTGTAAGTGTCTTAATGTAAAGACCTGGATCATAACTCCTCCTCCTCCTGTACAGTAACGTTGGTAACT